>NW_026000037.1:41206745-41265385 GCF_001458135.2 Marmota marmota marmota | reverse complement strand
GACTATTCCCTGAGGATCTTAAAAGAGCTCACTATAGGGATACTGCCACATCAATGATCATAGCAGCACAATTCACAATAGCTAGACTGTGGAACCAACCCAGATGCCCTTCAATAGATGAATGGATAAAAAAAAATGTGGCATCTATACACAATGGAGTATTACACAGCACTAAAAAATGACAAAATCATAGAATTTGCAGGGAAATGGATGGCATTAGAGCAGATTATGCTAAGTGAAGCTAGCCAATCCTTAAAAAACAAATGCAAAATGTCTTCTTTGATATAAAGAGAGCAACTAAGAACAGAACAGGGAGGAAGAGCATAAGGAAAAGATTAACATTAAACAAAGACGAGTGGGGGGACAGAAAGGGAGAGAGAAGGGAAAGCATATGGAAATGGTAGTAGACCCTCAATGTTACACAAAATTACATATAAGAGGTTGTGAGGGGAAAGGGAGGGGGAACAAGGGAGAGAATTGAACAACAGCAGATGAGGTTGAGAGCGAAGATGGGAGGGGAGGGGAGGGTAGATAGTAGAGGATAGGAAAAGTAGCAGAATACAACAGTCATTAATATGTCATTATGTAAAAATGTGAGTGTGTAACCGATGTGATTCTGCAATTTGTATTTGGGGTAAAAATGGGAGTTCATAACCCAATTGAGTCAAATGTATAAAAGATGATATATCATGAGCTTTGTAATGTTTTGAACAACCAATAAAATAAATAAATAAATAAAAAGATTTATTTTGACATAATTATAAATGCATGGAATATAATTTTGCTGTAATTTAGTACCCAGTACTGCCTTTTCCCTCCTCTCCTCCCTCCCACTGTTCCTTTTCTTCTACTCTAGTTATTGACTTCCATTTTTTTTAATGTACATAATGGTGAGATTCACTGTTGTATGTTCATCTATGTACATATGAAAGTTAGGTTGGATTCATTACATTGTTTTTCCCGTATCCTCTTCCTTCTCCCTCCCCATCAAACCTCTTCTCTACTCCACTGATCTTTCTTCTCTTTTGATGGAATTGCACCCTCCCACCCCACCCCTGTCATTTCTTCTCTCTCTGTTTCATTATTTTAGGCTAGCTTCCACATATTGAATGTTCTGTAAACATTCAATCTTTGGCTTTCTGGGTCTGACTTATTTAACTTAGCATGATAGTCCTCAGTTTGATCCATTTACTGGCAACTGATATAATTTCAATTTTCTTGGCTAATACTTCAGGAACTGGGGCCACCAGGAATCTCTGAAGTTTGGGTCAAAGAAGAGCTAAGAACAGAAAGATTACTAAAGAGCCTGTTAAGAAGAACTCTCCAGCTGCACACCAGATTAAGACACTGAAATCTTGTTCTCTGAAGAAAGAAAAGGGTTTCTGTACTAGAGAATGCCAGGCAGAGTGAGAAGGGGGTTGTAGTAAGGAAAACTTATTCTAACTAAAGATTTATATACTTAATATTGAGATGTCTAGCTCCCTTCTCTTATTTGGATCCAGTATGTTGGTAGACAAGCCTATACCCTTCAGGGAGCAGAAGGGACAAACCTTTTCAGAATTCACCTTGCCCAGGAGTAAAGACGTAAAAATAATTATGCTGGGGTTCCCTAAAGGAATGGTTCAGCCAGATCATTGCACAGTAAATCTACCATTAACAAGTCAAAAACACAGCTTGGGGGCTGGAGTTGTAACTCAGTGGTAGAGTGCTTGCCTAGCACATGTGAGGCACTGGGTTCAATCCTCAGCACCAAATAAATAAATAAATAAAAGTATTGTGTCCATCTACAACTAAAAATATTTAAACACACACACACACATACACACAGCTGGAGATTCTGGATAGTTTTGTTTTTTTTTTTAATGTACAATTCTGTGGATTTTAAATATATTTCCAAAGCTGTACTGCTACTGAAGCCAGATTTAAAATGAGGTAGTCAGTGTAGTTAGGTAAATCGGGTCTAATATCGAGTGAAATCTAAAATGGAGGCCATGTTAAGAATGAATTTCCGGAAAAGCTGAGCAACTCTCGGAATGTTAATGAAGCCCAGGAAACAGCCCCAACAGATTTGAAGACAGCCCATCCCAAAGAAAGGTTAATGAACAGCAAATTTGACTCGGAAATGCCCAGATTACTTCTTTGGCCCACCTGTGTCCCAACCCTTCCCACCTACATTCCATCACCAAAAACTATAAAAAGGGGAACACATTTGCCCTTCAACGGATTCCATCTCTTGGGTCCCCTTCTTCCTCGGGAGAAGTCTTTTCTGCTGTCCTTTAATAAACTTCTAATTTCTACTCTGACCTTGCCTTGGCGTGCTTCTCTAGTGTTATTCTTCAACATTGGGGAAGCAAGGACTCGTCACAGGTCAACAGCGGTAACACCATGATCAGAGTATTTAAGACCAGAAAATATAAGCCAAAAAAATTGTCTTTACCCCAAAAGAAACTTGTACCCATTAGCAGTCACACCTCTTCACCATCTCCATCCAACCCTTGGCAACCACTAATCTCTATGTCTATGATTTGCCTACTCTTGATATTTTGTAAAATAAAATCATATAAACAAAAAACTATGTTCTTTTATGCCTGGCTTCTTTTACTTTAGGTACTGTCCTCAAAGTTCATTTTTATTGTAGCTTATAGCAAGACCTTTTCCCTTTTTTTGACTGAATAATATTCCATCACATGGCTACAACATGTTTTGTTTATTCATTCATCAGTTGATGGACATTTGGGTTGTTCCCCTGTTTGAGGGTATTATGAATAATGCTGTGAACATTTGTATACAGGTTTTTGTGGGGGTACATTTTCCAGTCCTGGGGTAACTTTTTACTGCCTTATTCTTCCCTATGAAGAAAAAGTCAAGGATGAGCCAGTACATGAAGAAAGCTTCTAACAGAATGAAACAAAGGAAGACAAAAGCAATTTACAAGAAAAGAAACTGTTGAGAGAAAAAAGAAAAGGAATAGAGATTCGTGGGGAAACATCACATAAGAACAGTGTGCTGTTTAGAGAAGAAATGTTGAGATATATGTTTTAACTTGAAATTTTTAAATATGATGGGAAAAATTAAAAATTGAAATTTTGGAAGATAAAATGAGAGAGTATCTTTCAAAAAGGAGAGGAAAAAAGAGATGGTGAACAAAAAATAAAAGAGGACTAGATCAAAAGACCAAAATCCAAATAATAGGAATTAAAGAAAGAATAAGAAAAACAGAAGGATTAAATCAACGATGAAATTATTCAGGAGATTTTTCCACAACTATGGATACAAGTTTCTTGATAGAAGGACTCTGTTAGTGCCCACAAAACAGGGTATTTGAGGAAGGAGTTGTACAGTAAGACTTATCATCAGGAAATTTTATACTGGCAAAAAGAATAAAATCCTATACACTTTTGTCATGGTGAGCACAGATCAAATACAAGGCATCAGGCCCCATAAATTACTTTGGACTTTTCCACAGCAATACTGGATTCAGAAAATAATGGAACATGGTCTTCAAAGGTCTGAGAAAAAAATTATCTTCAACATAGAACTCCAGCTTTAGTCGAGTTTTCAGTTAATGTAAGGGGTAGTGAGAAACTAATGTGACTCCATTTTTGAGAAACCAGCCTCTACCTCACAGCAAAGGCGTGACCCTTGTCCTCGGAAAAACCCACAGAGCACTCCTAAGCACATACCCACCCTGCTGAGTTGTTTGTCTGTAAATAACAGGAGAGGTCTGAGGTGCCAGGTGTCCCTGACTCAATTAGGCTAAGTGAGGACCCATAGCAACCCCCCTAGCAACTCCAATCAGCATTAGACAGGGAAAATACCTGGGATGCCAGATGACCCCCCAGTAGTTTATGGTGGTTGATAACATGTTGGGAAACCATGTAGTTTAGCACGTACACCCCTCGTGGCCTAAACCAATCAGTTCAAAGGAACCCCCCTCTTGTACTAGCCAATCACCCCTACCCAACTTGTTCCCGCCATTGAATGTTAAGAGTTGTTGTTTGACTTTCCCGCGGTATGGAATGATTTGCTGTGTGATGTTGTGATGCATAGAGTATTCCCCCAGAAACCTATAATATCTCACTGAACAAAGGACTGGGACTCACTCCCTGGGACCGCTGCGTCGAGAATGGTTGTGAGTCCAGGCTCGAGCTTGCAATAAAGATTCTTGTGTGATTGCATTGGATTCAGCTCCTGGAGGTGTATTGGGGTCCCACGAATCTGGCACAACAGTAGAATGTAGACGTGCATGTTCTAAAATATGAATGGCCTCCCTAGTTCCTGTTCTCAAGAAGTTACTCAAAAGTGTGCTAAGCCACAATGAGAGGTCAAGACAAGAAAAGAGAAGATGGGAAAAAGGAAAGGTTACCTGACTGAAGGAAAACTGATCCTGTAATGAGAGTAGCATTTCCAAAATGACAACAGTATCCTAGGCACAGAGAGCACTCAGAAGGGGTTTGAAAAAGTCAGAAAGCTCCAGAGACATTTCTTCAAAAAGAGAGAATATTCTACCAGAATATACAGAGATGAGAATAAGGACAAATAGTGATACAGATTAAGCAATAAAAATATCTATGTATGAGCTCTGGAAAAAATGTGCAGGAAAAGAATATTAATCATAGTATGTGGCTTTGCCAAGAATGGTATTTTCAAAATCACAATAATGAAAATACTGAATACACTTAATCTAACAAAAAATGACAATAAGACAATATAATACTATACGAGGGAGAAAGAACTAGAAGAATTGTAAGAAAGAATGAGATGTCAGAGAGCTAATAGCTAACTTCCTTAGTAGGAAGACGATAATAAAAACCTGAAAAATAAAGTTGAGGCAACATAGAAATATTATTTAGACATAGGCAAGTAAATATGAATAGAGCCACCTGAAAAGCTAAAAACGTGGTCTTTGTGTCCAGAAGGTAAGGAGTACAACATTTTTTTATGCTGGTTTTAGAGTAGGACTTCTAAAACTATTTGATGCTTTGAAATGTATACATCTATAATTTTGATAAAAATGCAAGAAATTTAAGATCTGTTAATATAATTTATAACAAATGACTAAATAAAGTCATTATCTCAATGGATACAGAAAAGGCATTTGATAAAATTTCATCTTATTCATCTGAAAGAGCACATGAACAGAATTGGAAAAGAACATTTCCTAAAGCAGAGAAAGGATCTGTACCAAAAGCCTGCCACAAATAGTATATTAATGATGAAATACTAGAAACATTACCAGTATAGTCGGGACTAGGAAAAGGATACTTGACCTCACACATCTATTCAACTTTATATTGGAATTTTAACCATTAAAACAAGGTTAAAGAGAGAGATTTAATGATTAGGATAGAAGAAACAAAATTGTACACAGGTGATATAATGTTTATATCAAATTCAAAAGACTCCAGAGACAAATTAATAAAACTAACAACAGGTTAACAAAATTGCTGGATACAAGATAAAAATACAAATCAATAGTATTCCTTTGCATCAGTCAAACTAATAATATCATTAAAATTTTAAGATATGGAAGAATATATCTAACAAGAGAGACCTTTCTAGACAAAGGTATATAAATTTATTGAAGTATATTAAAAAGATAATAAATGAACATATGTATCTTCTCTGTTGAATGAAAGCTTTGGTATGATAAAAATAAAGTTATCTCCCAATTCATATATAAATTCAAATCAATTCTATTAAAACTAGTACAACTTTTTTTGTAATAAGTAATCTTAAAATTCATGTGGAGCTGGGCATGGTGGCACACACCTGTAATCTGTAATCCCAGCAGCTCAGAGACTGAGGCAGGGGGATAATGAGTTCAAAGCCAGCCTCAGCAATTTATTGAGATGCTAAGCAACCCAGTGAGACTCTGTCTCTAAATAAAATACAAAATAGGTCTGGGGATGTGGCTCAGTGGCCAAGTGCCCCTGAGTTCAATCCCCATTACCCAAAAACAAACAAACAAAAAACCCTCAAAAACTCCATGATAAAAAAGAAAATAAAAATTACTCAAATATTCAGGTATTAAATGAAGTAAAAACTATATGATATAGACATTTATAGAATGAAATTCTACGCAACATTAAAAACAATGATGTAAATATTTAGATAAAGTTATGATAATGATGCATTAATTTTGTTAAAAAGAGTATGTATAGCATAATCTCAACTGCTTTCAAAAAATGAGTATGAATATATATATTTTTTTTTTTAGGGGAAAATGGGTGGACTGCATATCAATACACTAATAACGGTTATTTCTTGGTGTTAGATTTATAAGTGATCTCTATTCTCTTCTTTGTATTTTTCTCTATTTTTAAAACTTCACTTAGTAACTGTACTTTTTCAAGACAATTTTTAAAACTTTTTAAAAAAATGGTGTTGACTTTTTATTATTTGCCATGATATTTTTCTTCATCTGTACATTCAGTTATATCCATCCCCAATCCTCTCTCTAACAAATCTTGTCTGATCAATTCAGGTCTCATAATCCAATCACACAAACCAATTCATCACAATAAACAAATGTTTTACTGAGGGAACTCTAATAGATTTTGGTATCTGTACTAAATTTAGAGGAATAGGTCTTTGGTATGAGATTCCTGATTTGGTTCAGGGTTATCTAGAATTGTTTCTCTAATCTGATTTGATTTAAATCACTGAAGATTATTTTCAGTGGTAAAGAGGATACCTGAAGTCCATAGTGTGATGTGACAATAGAAATATGCAAAACATTACAATTGGATAATCTTAATTAAATACAGAAAATAAGGTTCTGGATGACTATGTATTTGATACCTTGAATATTTTTGTCAAACCAGAGAATATCATGAGATTGGTTGTTTCTAAGTATACTTGAGAAGGTGGGGAAAGAAAAGGATGAGCCCTGGGCTCCAAATTCTCAGCCCAAGCTCTGCATAAATGAATGACCTGAAACTCTGTCCGACCTGACCTGAAAGAAATCTTTATCTCCTGGAGCTTCAGGGATGATATTAATGAAAATTGAACCCCTAGATTCATTCTGCAATTGGAAAATGCGAACTGCAATCTCAACTTCATTGTCCCGTCTTCAAGTGAAGGCATTGATTGAGAAGGAATGGGACCCTGATAAATAGAATGGGGACCTTTGGAAAGTGCCTAGTGAAGCTGAGAACATCAAACTCAGAAATTCTCCCAACAGAAGCATCCCTTCCACTCCTCTCCTTCTCTAGTTGCCTTGAAAGGCATTGCTGATTCAAATCAGGAACTACCACTCCCTGGTTTTTTAGACCTAAAAATAGATTTAACCCCCAGAAAGCCCTAAAGGGTGAGCCAAGAGTAAGTATTTTATTCAACAAAAGGATTGCATGGTTTTCCAATTTATAAAGACATAAATCTGGTGAGTATGGTGAGGATTAATATTAAAGGTGGAGTAATGGTGGGATGACTATAAAGTTAGATCAGGTAAGATTTATTGATATAGGTCTACAAGCAGAGACTGGAGACCGTGATTTAGTTTGAAGGATTAGAAAAGGCACTGACAGGTTGTTTGGTGGACAAGAACATAAACCACAATGTTTCTTACACTGATATGCCACAACTGGTCTATTGTAGTGAAAGATATCTAATAGCTTAGGGATATTGGGCTGTTAGAGTGGATTTTCCATGTGAGACCCACTCATCCACCCTAAGGACTCAGAAGAGAACTTCAATAACCCAACGGATAAGATGACTCAAGTCTGTTAGTCAGCCTCTTTCCCCACACTACTGCATTGCCCAGTGGGCTCATGAACAAAGAGGTCATTCTGTCACCAACAGAGATTACACAGGAGTCCATTACAAGGACTTCCACTCACTGAGGCTGACCTGACTATAGACTCTGCTGAATGTCAACAACAGAGACCAACATAGAAATATTTTTTTTAAATATGAAGGACTCCTGCTTGCTTCAGTCCTTGCTCCATTTTTAGCCATTGTTTTCTGTGAATTCTTTTATTATTTTAATATGCTATACACACATACACACATGTGCAGGCATGTGCAAGCACAAATGTTAATTTTCTGATAAAAATTTAAATATGTTTCTGAGTATGGTGCCTCATGCCAATATTCCCAGTGGCGCAGGAGGCTGAGGCAGGAGGATCACAAGTTCAAAGGTAGCTTCAGCAATTTAGCAAGGCCCTTAGCAACTCAGAGAGACCCTGTCTCAAAATAAAAAATGAAAAGGGACGGGTATGTGGCTCAGTGCTTTAGCACCCCTGAGTTCAATGCTTGGTTCAGAAAAAAATATATAAATAAGTAAGCTACAAATACCTAAGAAAGTATTCATGACAAACCTTCTAGGGCTTTGAGTATAACTCTTACTCTTTGAGAATGAGAGTCATACCCATTGTAATAATCTTCCATAAATTAATTAACCATGTCTACATTGATAGGTACAATCGTTTTTATCCATTTTTCTTTGTTTGGCTAATGTCAAACACAGTACTCACTATATAGCAAGCCCACAATAAACGCCTGATAATTGAATGAAGATAAATGACTATGTGTGTTTTTTTTGGGTAGCAGTGATCTTGTATTAGATGACTTAAAACTGAACAAACAAGTCCCATCTAAAACTGTCCAATGTTGCTTGAAAAACAACTTTAAAATCAGCTTTTCCACTAGAACTACCTCTTCAACCTCAAAAAAAGCATTATAGAAATAAACTGTCTAAAAGTTATAACAAATCTCACTATTAATGAAAAATAACTCCCCCTGCACAAAGAAGATTAGGAAATAACCATTTTAAAGAAAGAAGAGTTTAGTTATATGTTGCACAGTAGATTCTGAGATGACAGTGGGGGATAGTTTGTGAGAATTTTACTTTGATGTGCTGCCTTTGTTGAATAAAATTAGTTTTCCTTATTTCTAATCCAAAAAGCAAGCAAGAGGGCTGGGGATATGACTCAGTTGGTGGAGTGCTTGCCTTGCATGCAGAAGGCTCTGGGTTCAATCCCCAGTATGGGGCGGGGGGGAAGCAAGCAAGAGAAATAGTGTCTCTTTTACTAAAAACAAAGAAGCAAAAAGAATATACTGCTGCTGGAATGTTTTTAGCCTGTGCATCTTCCTTCCCCTGAGCTACAATCCTCTGCAGCAGTGCTTCTTACCTTGCCTGCCCATTGGATCACCCAAAGATTCTTAAAACATATTTATGCCTGTTCTTACCCCACCCCCAGGAATTCTGATTTACTTGGTTTGAGGCATGTCCAGGCATTGGACATTTTAAAAGCTCCTCAGATAATTCTAATGTAAATCCAAGTTTGAGAAGCATTCTTTTACCCTCAACCCCAAATAAAAAGATGAAATAGCACTGCCAGTCCTCAAAGAATTACCTAATATATTGTTAGTAGAAGAAAAAGAAGGAAGAAGGTGAATGGAGTTTTGGAGTGACAGGATTGAAGGAGCATGAAAGAAATGAAAAATAAATGTGCATCACACAGTAGGGAGCAGGTGGGAGAAAGAATGGACACGCACAACACAGTTTCCCAGCAAACTTGGATAACCTATGATGTTCAAATTAAGAATGAGCCTGATTGGAATTAAGTAAAAACTCCCTGCCTTCCTTCCCCCTCAGTCTCCTCCTTTCTCTGGAATGAAAATAATCAATCTCAGAATTTTAGATCTTAGAATTGTAGCAGTCTTAGAGGTGTGCCATTCAGTTCTTCCTTCAACTAGAACCTACTGTGAGAATTGTAGATAGTTGATTCTCGTCAGCTGACTTCAGGATCCACAGTAATGTTCATGCTGAGGCTGCACATTTCCTGGGCTGCTCATAGCTAATGGCACATAGTGGGTATTTAAGCCAGGGCATTGATACCTAGTGTAGGACTCTTTTAATGCACAATCTTTATTCTGGAACTCCCCCATTGGCTTTTCTAAGCTTTGTCAAAGCTGTGCAGAAGTCTGAGGTTTTTATTAATTCTAATTCCTTTTCCCTGCTTTTCACAAGTTCATTGCTTTCTGCTTATTCCTGAACCCTTTTCCCTTTCCCTTTCAAATGCATTGCCCCCAGTAAATTTCTTGTACATCTAACTCTTTCTTGGCATCACCTTCTCAGAATGCCTAAACTGAATCATGTAGGCTCACATAAACTTCCTTTTAGCTCAGAAACCTGATGTTCAAATGATTTGATGATTGTCACAAGACTACTATGTAGCAGACTAGGATTAGCAATAGAATTTATAATCCACAAATGAATATATTCTAAATAAAAATAACATCATTGAAAAAAACTAAAATAAAAGTAAAACCAAGTGTAATGGATTAAAAAGAATCCTGTTATGATTTGGATGTGAGGTGTCCCCCAAAAGCTCACGTATGAGACAATGCAAGAAGGTTCAGAGGAGAAATGATGGATTGTAAGAGCCTTAACCCAATCAGTGATTTAATCCCCTGACAGGGATTAACTGAGAATTTACTGAAGTGGTAGGGTGTGGCTGGAGGTGGTGGGAATTGGGGAATGGCTTTGATGTATATATTTGTATCTGGAGAGTGGAGTCTCTGTCTCTACTTCCCGGTCACCATGATGTGAGCTGCTTCCCTCTGCCACACACTCTGTCATGATATTCGGCCTCATCTGGAGCCCCTAGAAATGGAGCCAGCCTTCTATGGACTAAGACTTCTGAAACTGTGAGCCCTCAAATAAACTTAGTCCTTGCAGTGGTTCTGGTCAGATCCTTTAGTCACAGCAGCAAAAAAGTTGATTAAAACAAGTTCCCCCCAAACTTGTGTCCACTTGGAGCCTCATAATGTGACCTTATTTGGAAAGAGGGTCTTTGCAAATGTAATTAAGAATTGAGGGGCTGGGGTTGTAGCTCAAGTGATAGAGTGCTCGCCTAGCACATGTGAGGCACTGGGTTCAATCCTCAGCACCACATAAAAATAAAGATATTGTATCCACCTAAAACTAAAAAATAAATTAAAAAAAAAGAAATGAGATGAGATTATACTGGATTAGAGTGGGCCCCAAATTCAAGAACTACCCTTACAAGAGACAGAAAAGGACACACTTAAGATAATGCAATGAGAATCAGAGATTAAAGTGATACACCAACAAGCCAAGGAATACCAGCAGCCATCAGAGCCTGGGGCAAGGAACAATTTTTCTCATGAATCTTCAGAAGGAACCTGGCCCTGCCAGGATCTTAATTTTGGACTTTCTGTTTCCAGATCTGTGTGCTTTAAACCACTGAATTTGCATTAATTTGTTACAGTGGCCCTAGTAAACTGAAGGCACAACTTCAATGAGAGGTCTTCTGTACTACACCAGTCACATCACCAAAACAGAACTGTGTAACCAACTATAAAAATCAAAACTATCAATCTTATATTTTTAGTAAACAGTGTAGAGAAGCTAGTACTTTACACTTTGAGGGGAGGTTTTGGCCTTAAAAGAGCATATTACAAGCTGGGCGCAGTGGTGCACACCTATAATCCCAGCAGCTTGGGAGTCTAAGACAGGAGGATCAAGAGTTGAAAGCCAGCCTCAGCAATGGCAAGGCACTTAGTAACTCAGTGAGACTCGTCTCTAAATAAAATACAAAATAGGGCTGGAGATGTGGCTCAGTGATTGAGTGCCCCTGGGTTCAATTCCCCATACCAGAAAAAAAGTAAAATAAAAGCACCTTACATTATAAATCACTAGCTAGTATGTTCCATTCCCTTGTAGGTCAAGAGTCAGTACTTTAGCTCCAGGTGGCCCGAAAGATTAGCACAGAGCTACCACAAAAGTGCTGTAAGTCCAACTGGCCCCTATTTTCAACTTGAGTTGACATCCAGATACCATTGAATAGAACTAAATCTCAGTCTTTCAGCACTAGCACCTTTTAAGGACATGTGGGCAAGCGTATATGGGTCAAGGAAAGCTTGTCACTTGGGGAAAGTGTGTTTTAACACACATAGAGGTTCCACAAAGAGGAGAGTAAACTTTCGTATTATACCTTTTGAGAAATTTTTAATGAGTTCCTGTGTCAGGGTCCCCAAGACCTCCTTTAAGCTTGGTATCTGCTAGGACTAACAGGATTTAAAAACTGTTACACTAATTATTATAATTATAAAAATGATTCAAATCAAAATCAATAAAGGGAAAAAGTAGTAGGGGCAAAATCTAGGAGAAACCAGGTACAAGCTTCCAAGTGTTCTTCCTAATAGAGTCACATGGGGATTCATATTCCAGCAATGATGTGTGACCACATGTGTGAAGTGCTATCAACCAGGGCAAGTTCCTGACCCTTGAAGTCCAAGATTTTTATCAGAGGTCAGTCATAAAGGTTCCCTAGGGGGAAAAAAAAAAAAAAACAGGTTATCCAACATAAATCACATATTATGATGTAGTTACCTTGTCAAATTGCTACAGCAAGGGCCAAGGCCTTAGGCATACTGAAATACTTTGATCAGAGACCATTTCAAAGATTTTTCATTTCAACCTTTTTTTCTGAGATATTCCAGGTGCTGGGAATTGAACCCAGGTCCTTGTGCATGCAAGGCAATCACTCTACCAACTGAGCTATATCCCCAGATCCTTCTTTATTATTCTTAATAAATTACTGGTCTCTTACAATATTAGAGATAAATACATCTAGAATACATTATGTTTTTAAACAGTCTTAAAAAGTCTTTAATCCCAGCTATTCTGGAGGTTGAGGCTGGAGAATCACAAGTTCAAGCCCAGCCTGCAACCTAGGGAAACTCTGTCTCAAAATATAACATTTTGAAAAGGGCAGAGTGCTTGCCCTGCAGGTGGGAGGCCCTAGTTTCCAGTGTGAAAACTGGAAAAAAAAATCTTAAAAATAGTTGGGCCTGGTAGGCTTTTCTTGAGTTTTAGAGACTCCACTATATGTCATCTGTTGAGTTACTTTAAAATACTACTGTATAGGGGGGCTGGGGTGTGGCTTAGTGGTAGAATGCTCACCTAGCCCCAGGGAGGCCCTGGGTTTGATCCTCAGCACCACATAAAAATAAATAAAATAAAGGTATTGTGTCCAAATACAACTAAAAAATAAATATAAAAAATACCATGGTATAAGACTTTATTTTTATTCTATCTTTGATAAAGCCAAGTTAACACAATACATTTTAACAACCTAGCTTTCACTTAAAGTTATACTATGGATACCTTCATTTTCAGTATCTTACAGATCTCATTCTTTTTTTGTTTTTAGATATACATGACAGTAGAATGTATTTTGACATATTACATATACATGAAATATAACTTCCCATTTGATTGTACATGATGTGGAGTTATACTGGTCATGTATTCATATATGAACATAGGAAAGCTATGTCCAGTTCATTCTACTGTCTTTCCTATTCCTATTGCCTCTCTCATCCCTTTATTCTGATTCAGTGAAATTCTTCCCTCCCACCTCCCACCCCCTTATTGTGTAAGCATTTGCCTATCAGAGAGAACATTCAGCCTTTGGTTTGGGGGGATTGGCTTATTTCACTTAGCATGATAGTCTCCAATTCCATTCATTTACCAAATTGAATTATGAATACCAATTATGGCAAATGCCATAATTTCATTCTTCTTTATGGCTGAGTAATATTCCATTATATATATATATATATATATATATATATATATATATATATATATATATATCAGATTTTCTTTATCCATTCATCTACTGAAGGGCACCTAGGTTGTTTCCATAGCTTAGCTATTGTGAATTGAGCTGCTATAAACATTGATGTGGCTGCATCATTGAAGTATGCTGATTTTAAGTCCTTTGAATACAGACCAAGGAGCGGGATAAGAGGGTCAAATTGTGGTTCCATTCCAAGTTTTCTGAGGAACCTCAAAACTGCTTTCCAAGGTAGTTGAACCAATTTGCTGTCCCACCAGAAACGTATGAATGTACCTTTTCCCCTACATCCTTACCAACATTATTGTTATTTATATTCCTGATAATTGCCATTCTGACTGAAGTGAGATGGAATTTCAGAGTAGTTTTAATTTGTATTTCTATAATTGCTAGAGATGTTGAACAATTTTTTCACATATTTGATGACCATTTGCATTTCTTTTTCTGTGATGTGCCTGTTCAGTTTCTTTGCCCATTTATTGATTGGGTTATTTGGGGAATTTTTTTGGTGTTAAGTTTTTTTGAGTTCTTTGGATATCCTGTAGATAAATGCTCTGAGGTGCAGGTGGCAAAGATTTTCTCCCATTCTATAGGCACTCTTTTTACATTCTTGATTGTTCCCTTTGCTGTGAAGAAGATTTTTAGTCTGATTAAATCCCATTTATTGACTCTTGCACTTTAGGAGTCTAGTTGAGGAAGTCTGTTCCTAAACTGACATAATGGAGAGTTGAACCTAAATTTTCTTCTAGTAGGGGCAGAGTCTCTGGTTTAATTCCTAGTTCCTTGATCCACTTTGAGTTTTGTGCATGGTGAGAGATAGGGATTTAATTTCATTTTGTTGCATATAGATTTCCAGTTTTCCCAGCACCATTTGCTGAAGAGGTTATCTTATCTCCAATGCATGTTTATGGTACCTTTATCTAGTATGAGATAACTGTATTTATGTGGGTTTGTCTCTATTTGTCTTCCATTCTGTTCCATTGGTCTTCTTGTCTGTTTTGTGCCAGTACCATGATATATTTGTTATTATAGCTCTGTAGTATAATTTAGGATCTGGTGATGGGATGTTTCCTGCATCACTTCTTGCTAAGGATTGCTTTGGCTGTTATGGGCCTCTTATTTTTCCAAATGAATTTCATGACTACCTTTTCAATTTATATGAAGAACATCATTGAAATTTTAATAGGAATTGCATCAAATCTGTATAGCACTTTTGGTAGTATGGCCATTTAAAAAATATTAATTCTGCCTATCCATGAACATGGAAGCTCTTTCCACCTTCTAAGGTCTTCAATTACTTTCTTTAGTATTCTGTCATTTTCATTATAGAGGACTGTCATCTCTTGATTGATTCCCAAGCTTTTTTTTTTTTTTGAGGCTATTATGAATGGGATAGTATTCCTAATTTCTCTTTCAGTCATTGGTGTGTAGAAATTCAACTGATTTATTGGTATCTATACTTGGCTGAATTCTAGAAGCTTTTATTCTAACAAATTCCCTTTATGACTTCTTTCTGTGCAGTTACATAGTTTAAATTCTGCTATACATAATTCCATATCCTGCTTTTAATTTAATGTTGTACCTTAATGTTTACTGTCTCTCCTCTTGAGAGCTACCACTTTTAACATGCTGCATAATATCCCATTGTGTTTCTGTGAAATGCTATTGGTCTTTTAGTTTTCTTTCATTATTTCCCACTGTAAAGAATGCTTGGGGTATAGATATTTTTCTGTGCTTTATATTACTTATTTAGGCTATAAACCTAGAAGTGGAATTAGTAGATCAAAGCTTCTAACACATATGACCAAACCAAAAGAATGTTTTATTACTCACTTACCAGTTTGTTTCTACCACGGCTTCAGATATTTGACTAGGAAGAACCATGTCCTAAACTATGATTTTAATACTTCTATACTCCTCTAGCTTCATGTTGTCCATATTAGCCATTTACTACATTCTATTTTCTGTATTATCACAAAAATACTCAATACACAGGACTATATAGACACAACACATTACAGTAAGAGCTTTAGTATACTGACATCAAAAATTGTCTTTTTTGTTTATATTTCATTGTGAGAGTGGGAGGATATAGTCTTTAAATTATTATATCATAGGATTTATTTATTTTTTAAAAAGTTCTATTAAGAATTTTACAATTACTTAAGATTCTCATTGTTTGGATGTGTCTTCCAGTTTGGAGTAGCTATAAATTACTGAAATTATTTAAATTTCTGAGTTTTCCCTTTGAAAATATTTTCCTTATATGTATATATTTATAATAAACTTTTACTCACTAACTCTATTTCTGAGACACTTCCCCAAATAAAAATTCACTTCTTATTGGGAAACAGAGAAATAGAAACTATTAATGATTTTGATTTACAAAATGTATTTCCAGTATTTTTTTTTTAAATTGCTTATACTTGCCATGAGATTAAGATAAAATTTTATCAAGAATGGTTTTTACAAAACCTTTTTGACTCACTCTAGGTCTTTCAAAATAAAACAATTTCTTGTATCAGTAATATAAAATGTTTCTTATTGGATGCCTTCATGATATTTAAAAGTATGATTCTCATTTTGTTTCTCCCAACTTGAACACAAATGGAAATTTGCTCAATCTGAAAGTATAATTTCAAATAAGAACTTAGAATAAATGTCAAGCACTTTATATTTTGTATCAGAAGGAACTTGTAACATCCAACAGTGGAGGTATTAGCTGTATTTAATGCATAATGGAAAATTATACTGTCATTACACTTTCAGATTCAGCATATTGACTTTCACCTTAGGAAGATTTGTTCAGCACTAAGAATTATAAGTGATTATAACCTGCCTAGAAGTAGTAATTACTTTCTGTCTAGAAAAAATAGATACATAAATTCCTATTTTTTTGAAATATAAATTGTGCTGACAGATTTTAACATAGTACTTACTTAAAAAAAAAAGGCAAAAATTTCAGCAGCAAAGCCAATACCTACAAAAGATTTGGGGTAGTCAAGATTTTAATTTTGAACTCTCTGGGAATTCATGTCTTCCCTGGCATATTACACTGAATTAAATATCAGGTTCGCCCTGGGGCTAACCTAAAGCCACCCTGTGGTTTGTCTTACTTTTTTTTTTTTTCCTCTCTTTTCTAAAGAGAAGGAAAATGAGTGTAGTGAGCCCAGGATGGGCCAAACTCAGCAATTAATTCCACATTAGTAACGGTAAAACAGAGTTGATTTCTGGGAATAGAGGGAGGAGCTAGGGAAAAAGTGTCAAGGAAACAGCATTCATTAAGTTTTGCTGGAAAGAAAAGGCTACAAGGGTGAATGTCAGAAACTAATAGTTCATCTATTTCAGTATGTTTCATAGCAATAACACAAAACAACTCTTCATTACTCTCCAGAGCTTTTATTCCCATAGATTAATTATATCTCTGCAGCATTCCACCTTTTAAAATTGTAGCATTCATCATTCATGGTTTTTTAAACCTTTATTAAAGCTATCTATATCTAGATTTTTAACACTTTATATCTTTAGGAAGAAACTACTAAATTTGTAATTTATGCAAATTTAGAAAATGGGGGGGGGGAATACTGGGGAATGAACACAGGGGCACTTTAACACTGAGCCACATCCCCAGTCCTTTTTATTTTTAAACACTTTATTAAGCACCTACTATGTACCTCAATAAATGGATGCAGAAGATTGTATGTACAACATATGAATTAGGGCATTTAAAAAATATATTTTTAGTTGTAGTTGAACACAATCCCTTTAATTTACTTATTTATTTTTATGTGGTACTGAGGATTGAACCCAGTGCCTCACCCATGCTAGCCCTCTACTGCTGAGACACAACACCAGCCTCTTATTTTTTATTTTGAAACAGGATCTCGCTAAATTGCTTACGGCCTTATTAAATTTCTTAGGCTGACCTTGAACTTTAAATGCTCCTGCCTCAGCCTACAGAGCCACTGGGATTACAGGCACAAACCAGGTATGAACCACTGTGCCAGGAAAATTTTTTAAATTCTAACTTTCTAAGGAAACTTTATTATTCTTATATACTGGATTTTGCACAAGTGCATTTTGAGTCTATTCATTCATTTTATTTCTTAAACTGCTAATGACAATGCTCTAGCCCCAGACCCATACTCTGAATTAAATTCTTCAAACAGTACTTATAGTGAATTCTGGTCTGTCTTTTCCGCATAGATTTGTAATGTTTCT
The DNA here is from genome assembly GCF_001458135.2 of Marmota marmota marmota. NCBI lineage: Eukaryota > Metazoa > Chordata > Mammalia > Rodentia > Sciuridae > Marmota > Marmota marmota. Next base: position 41,247,548 of record NW_026000037.1, on the reverse strand, counting down.
TTTTTCTTGAGTAGAGGGCAGGACTTTAGATCAAATATGTATCTGTATTTCAGTCTGCTTCTAGCACTTTTGCTGGAGGTCCTTATGAACATATTTTGGATCCCCGCCCCCTTATGTTACTAGAAGTTTGATTCACAATCAAACTTCTGTCAATTTCTATCCACTTTTATGGTTTCTGGGATACTCTTGTTTTTCAAATTCCAACATAGAAGAATTTACTGTCATCTATATATGTAGACAGGTCACTGTGCACAAGTTTTTCAGCTGAAATAAAAGCATTGATTTTTGGTGAAACTTTTCATATTGTTAGACACTTCTGTACAGAGAAACGACTCATTTTGCGCAATACTATGGAGTAAATAATTCAAAATACTATGGAAGCTTGTTCTGACATTAATTTATGAAAGTATGAATAAATTATATTCTGATTGTCCCTTAGTCACACCAGTTATCTGCTCAGTCCAGTAGCATTAGATCAAAAGGACATAAAAATATGTTTTAAACATCACATTTATTACATATTCTTTAAAAAAATTTTTTTTGAGACAGGGTATAAGTTGTCCAGGCTTGACTTGAACTTGTGATCCTCCAGAGCCATAGGCATATACCACCATGCCCAGCTTAAATATTGCATTTAGCTTTTTAGAGTTTTAAAAAATTTTCAGTATTGTATAAACAGATATTTGTACTAGTGTGGAAAATATCTACTTAGGTGTTTACAGTAAGCTTTATTGTTATATACTTACATTTTAATTAGATTCACAAGACATAAAGCCATTTCTTCCGAAAAAATTTTCCCTAAAAGAATTTACAATTCTAGGTATAGATTAGATGTTCAATAAGAGTTATAAATAATTACAAAGTACCTGGTAAGTGTAAAGTTCAGTCTAGGTATATGTACATAATAAAGAGTCTAAAAAAGACATCATAATTAAGGCTTAATAACCTGATCCTTGGGCAAATCAGTCAGCTGCTGGATAGTCAATTAATAGCATTTGAAGGAGTAGCACTATACGACCTTTGTCCTTACTAGTCTTAGATTTACTTCATCTCTGGCAGCACCACTATTTATGGATTTACTTAATAATTTATACATAATCATGGATTTCCCTAACATTGCTTGGTCAATGAACTTACTACAAGAAGTAAGATGTGTTTTTGGTTTTTTTTGACATCTCTTATTCTCAGCTGCTGTTTTTAAACACAAGAATAATGTATTAAAAACTTAGTTTTAAAGCTAGTTGAAAGATTTAAAGTTAGGGGTCTATTCTTGCTGCAGCATAAGTTTTTATCCAGCTACTTATACTTCATGCTCTTTTTCCCACGGGTTATAAACCATAGATCCAAGAACCAAGAGGTTGACATTTGGCTAATGCCTCTGTTACATATGACCCACTCATAAACCTTTTTCTTTTTCTCTGACTCTGGACTGTGAAGCTTTAAAGATTTTAGTATTGGAGAAAGGAGTTCAAAAGAATTCAAACTGCCACATGGTAATTTTATAGTCTTTATCCAATGGATAATCAAGAAAAAAAAAAAAAGACCTTCACATAAATTGGGTGTCTTAACCTTATAATACAGTAACTGCTACTCAATGAGAACAAGGAAGAATATAGAGGAAAAACTGAGGACACTGGGGAATGAATGTCCTTATACTACCATATACATTGGCAAAAATGAACCAACAAGAGCTTAGATGTGTCAGGTCACTAGGTTAAGGAAGAAAACTAGTTAATAAAATAAATAAAAGGGAAGGTCTCATGACCTTCCAGTGCTTAAATAGGACAGCATTTTTATTTTCTTGCTCTGTCATATGTAACATGTAAATTTCTCATCTCTTTTCTATCCTTTAGTATTAAAATGATAACATAATTTGCAGACTATCAAAGAACATAGCAAAAGTAGAAGAATGGACATAATTTGAAGATCTTGGTCTAGGTATTAGATGTAGGCATGCAATGGCTGCATTTACACATGAGCACTTTTCTAACTTTGAGTATGAAAGGAAAGTTATGTATGGACACTGACCAGCCAAGAGTAAAGCATAGCAAAATTCTGTTTTTGTTTTTTTTTTCAGTTGCTTAATAACGAGTCACCCATTCCAAAAGAATTTTGGATGCTGCCTTCAATTACAAAAGATAAAAAAAGGAGGCATGAGACCTAATCTTGGTAAACTGGTAACTCTCTCCGATGACTATGAACCTTGAACCTATCTTGCAAAGCACAAGAAAGGGCAGAAAAGACTCATCATTCTTCCCAGGCTATTCCCACTATCAGTCCTTTGTTAGCTGCCAGGCAGAAACTTACAGCGTTAAGCATCTGCTTATAAAGGAAGCTACTGCTGACTGCTAACATCCTTTTAAGTTATTAGTTTCAGACAAGACCCTCCAGAGAAAAAGTGCATGGAACACTGTATAAAGCATGATCTCAGACTGAACATGCCCAAGAATGTGTCTGCCTCTGCATGCAATGACAAGTTTTTCCAGTATGAATATGCACAAGTTTCCCCAGTAAAAGTCCCTTGCTTCCTTTGTTCCAGGACACACTGCTTTGAGAGTTGTCCCATGTTCCCTTTACTTGCTACAAACAATAACACCTTTCTTCACTTTTACCTCCTGGTTGTTGCTTACTTTGTACACACCAAGGAAGCGAACCCATCTATCTTGATCTATTCAAGCAAGCAACCTATGCTGGGTTCACAAAATCTATTCCAATCACTTAAGAAAAAGCAAAGAAAGCATGCAAACACACAGAAATACCAAGTACCTTTTCAAAATCCGGGGATGGCTCTGTGACCTTAGGGGTCCATGGAAAAAGAGAGAGCCACTGGAATTCTTTATAGAAGAATATTTAAATATATAATATATTTAAATATATAGAAGACTCACAAAGGGAGGTTCCATGGAACATTCTATCCCAAAAAGGGCAAAGGGGTAGGATTACAAAGGAACAGGTGGGTGTAATTTAACCCATCAGGTGACACCCACTCCTGGAGTCACATCTTCCTTATCTGAGCAGAGGTAAAGCCCAATCTATTGTGGGGTGCATAACTGTTCAGTACCCCTTTACTCAGGACTTACAGATGTGCACATAGCTTCTGTCCTGAGACACTCCTGACATCCATCATGGTTACATCTTTACTTTCTCCTCCTTGACTCTGACACTTTCTTGGTTCCTGCCCACCAAATCTGAGAGCAACTAGCAATACATTTGAAGGCTTTGAGATCAATATATCTTTCAAACAAATTTATCTTTTCCTTAAATAGTTTGTTGCCTGAAATATAGGACCCTAAATCATACAATCAAAAAATGAACAGAAATGGGAAAATAAAATCTTTTAAATCTGATTTACTAGGGTGGGGGTGTGTGAGTGGGGGTAGGGTTGTGCTCAGCGATAGAACTCTCGCCTACCATGTGTGAAGCACCACATAAATAAATCAATAGAGGTATTGTGTCCATCTTACAACATATATATATATATATATATATTTTTTTTTAAAAACTGATTTATCAGAAGTCTTATCAATGAACCCACTTTTGAAATGGATACTACCCCCATATATATATATATATATATATATATATATTTTTTTTTTTCCTTTTGGACACCGTTCTTCATTGATTGTCTTACCTTTTTTATTCCCAGTCTTCCTTGTTTGTGTGTGTAATGTGGTGGTGGTAGGGGGGTGGGGGTGGTGGTAGGGTGTTCTTGTTGCTTTTTCTAATGTTTACCTTGCATTTTTAGCTTATTAGTTTTCAATCGTGTTTCAATAAATATCTGAAATCATATTTATAGAACTGTGTTTCATCAAGGTTCTATAAATCCTGACATGTAATATGTTCGTTGTAGTTTATAGTTTTAATTTAAATATTTTATTAGGTATTATTCTTCCCATTTAACATATAAGAAAACTGGGAAACACTAGTTATTATGTAACAGTGTCTTATTTGAAACTCATTATCTTATACTAGATTCATATCTTGTAATACCTAGTAATATTTTGATAATAAACAAAATATAATTGAATTTTGTATCATAAATAAATTCCTGATGAAATACCAAGACTAGAACTAGTTTGTTTACTCCAAGACTCTTAAGTAATCACTGAGAGCAATCAATAGCCACAGGCACACCTATATTCCATGTATTCTTTCCAAGTAACTGAATGTGATATTGCACATAAAAAGATGAAATCATCTAAGTCAATTTCATAAGAGATGAATTCCAATACCAGTTAAACTCATTTTGAATTTTTTTTTTTCAAATGACAATTGCTTCATGCAATCAAATTTCAAAAATTGTAGCATTGCCACAGGTTTTCAGGAACCACAGGAATGCCATTATCAGTATCCAGGTCAGCCTTATTCTTTTCTGAGCTTTGCTAAACCATGGTTGCCAGCATTTCTTGGGCTTGTATTTTCCCAGCTCTGTGATACCTTAATTTCACATTGAAAATTCTTGGAAAGACACTGGCTGATTTGAGTCACATCTCTGTACCTACTGCAAGCACAATGTCAGGAAAGATTAGAAACTAAGATTAGCCCAGCTTGGGTTAGATAATTATACTTAGTCAAATTGCTTTTCTTAGAGAGAAAAGCAATCCCTTCCCCACAAAAAGGGGAGTGCTAGTTCAGAATAAATAGGGTTTCAAAGAAATATTTTATAGATATTTCTGTAAGTATCTAAATTTAAATAAGGATTATCTTGTACATCTTTAAGGTCTACTGTATTACTTTCTTAGTTATTAGACTCAAAAGAATCAGAGGGAGCTACCTATCCAAATTTGCAGCAGGGGATGGGGGTGATGGGTGAGGGGTGAGGGTTGGAGCTGGAGGAGTAGACAGAAGATAAATGAATTTTGTTGCTTATACATTAGTTCGCAATGGAAGAGCCCTTTAGAGGGAAAGAGGGAAAAAAGAAGGCAAGAAGGAAGACAGGGACTGAAAATAGATTTTTCATTGCAACAACCACACTGGTAGGAATACTTAAGCCATAGGATTGCTACTTAGACACACCCAACACCTGTATTACTTTAAACATTTCAGATAATTTAAATTCTGAAGCAGCACTAGTCATGTCTAACTAAAGATTTCTGAATAGTAAAAAAAAAAAAAAAAAAGAGTTAACACTTTTAGAACCCTTCTTTACCTAGCAATAACATTCAGCAGAGGAATCCAGTACTCATATTCATTCCACTTAGCCTAAATAAGCAGTTTGATTACACAGTGGTTTCCTATGGCCAGGGAAAACATCTTAGAAAAATCATTCACCTTTCTAAAATTGAGATGATTTTCTAAACGTTTAGTAAGAAAGGGAACAATTAAGACTTAATTACTATGAAAACAAAACAAAACAAACAATTATCGGTTAGCATTTAAACAGCAAAAGTATAAAATTACATAATCCAGATATATCTATATAAAATATAGTTTTATTACACACACATAGCCTTTCTACTTTGGTAACTAAATTTTTGAGATTAAAAAATATACTAATTCAAGTATTTCTACATACAAAAAATTCAGGTTTTCATTTATTAAAAACAAAATAAGTTCTGATGAAGTAACCATATTTACAACAAGATAAATATGTAAAATGTTGGAAAATAGAAACAATGAATAGTCTCGAATTCTTAATAGTTTAATGACTGAAATAATTTATCTTTTCAGTAATTTTTTTTTTTACAAATAAATTTACTTAATTTTAAACTTACATCAATGTGCTTATTAGTTTCAGACAAAAATATTTAGTATAAATGGCAGGTATTAGTTTTGCACAAGCCAAGAAATAACATTTAAAGTTGTCTAGATGCAATAATTTAAAAAAAAAATGTAGATTCAAAATGTAGTAGGAAAATGTTAAAAAAAACATAAGGAACTATGCCTCATAAAAGATATAAATGGACCTTCTATTATATGAATATCAAAAACTAAATATTTTTATTTAAAAGTAGCTTCTATAAAATGTCAGGAAAGTAGGCAGTTTGTTTTCGTAATGTAATATGTAAGAAAGAAATATTTCTATCTCAATCAGTATTTCTTAGCAAAATTGTTGTATATATACATGGAAAGGTAGGCATTATCCTGTATTCAAGTGTCCAAGTTTGATTTCCATTAAAATGTTTTCTATATTTTATAAGAAACACACACAAAAGTAAAAGAATGAGGTAAGAATCTTATACTTTTAAAAAGTACTCGAAACTTAATACTCAAGATATTTTCAATGCCTAGACTCCAGAATGATGTTTTAAAAGGTCCTTCATGATGATGACAATTATGATATGTATCTGAACCATATAATGACTTCTTAGTATTCTGAGCAGGCGATTTTTTTTTTCTGTTATTACAAAATAATCACAATTTTGCCAAAATATCGTTCCAGTGTGGTTTCACATGAGGCACCATGCCACAGTAAGAGCAGCTACAATTCCATTCAAAATTGCCATGCTATAGCCCATGTGGAAAGAATGTCCGGTCAGTTTCCTAGAGAAAAAGGAAAAACACAAATCAGAAAATATGGAATTTGGCATAAGAGAAATACTGACAGTTTTTATTGAAAATGCTCAAGACCTAGGACTATATTTCGTGAATGTTTATGAATACACAAGTTAAAAAATAATATTGGACATTTGCTGGATTAGCAGTGGGTAACAAATCTTAAGTTCTTAGTCAAAAACTGTCCTAATTAACAAATAAGGTTGTTTCAATGTATTAGAACAAAATGCTGAATTTGATCTCCATAGTTTTTTTTTTACTTAGTTTCACAGTCACTTGATAAAGTCATAACATAATTATAAGGTGTAAATTGTTATAAACATGTTCATGCACCAATTAGCATTGTTTTCCCTGTTCTCTTGTTCTCACTTAGATTTAAATTAAAATACATATTACTTCAAGTATTTATCTTGTTTTTACCATTTTAGGATTACATAAAGAAACTACTTTCTCTTTGGGCTTATGTCCATGTGACTGGTTCAGATGAAATCTTTTAACATTCAGTTCTTATAGTAATACAGTTACTTAACTGATGCGGTTTTCAATGAGTTCCTAAACACCAGTAGACAAATTTCTTATTTATGATCACTCTGAGTGACAACTAGCTTGAGAACTTTCTATGCACCATATACTCTACCATTTGTTTCTTCTATCTTTTAACAAACTTACTACCTATTCTTTCTTAGAATTCTTCCCACTAATCATAGTATAACACTTTTTGCTTATCCCAGTAAGGATGAGACATACTAAAAAAAGAAAAGAAGATAATGTCCAATTGGTGTCAGAAGGTAAAGAAAAATCCTTTTATCATTGAAGCACACCAAACTGAGGAAAATACAGGGAGATGTACATGCAGAAGCAGAAAAAAAAAAAAAAAAAAAGTCAAAACTAACAATCAGGGGCTGGGACTGAGAAAGTCATCATATCCACATCATTTCCTCCTTTCCTAAGAAGAGACCCAACAGGGAAACACATCTAAATTAATACCTGAAGAGCACCTCATACTAATAACTCCAGTATCACAAGATATGTGGCAGAGTATGAAGGTGATATACTCTTCAAATAACAACCTCTCTGCCTTTATCTGAGGCTACAGAAGACCCAGACACTTCTTGACTGTTCCCTGTTTTGCTCCATGGGAGTTGTTATTTACTCTCTCCACTCAATCTTTCCTTTCTCAACTACAGTTAGTTTAACTTCTCATATGACACTAAAGGCTAATCTACCTATTTATATTACCTACAATATGATAAAATAGGTACTTAAATGCTTTGCCCCCTTAAAAAAAGAGAATTCCTTAAATATGCATGGACAGGGAACAGAAACCTAATTTATGAAATAGAAATATCACTCAATGTAAAAAAAAATTAGTAATGACTCAGGAAACTTTTAAATTAATGCTCACAAAATGAAGGTAAACAAAAAACAGTTTTCAAAGTTAATCGTTCTATGTAACTAATTTGTGACTTCAGCAATGACTCAAAAATAGAAACACTTCTAAAGTTCAGTTTATTAAAAACTGATACCTATGATGTTGGTATAACTGAATTTTACTAATATGTGCATGTTCAAATGCTCAGAGACCCTTACTAGGCAAGCAAAGCATTTAATAGCAATAAAGAAAATGCTCTAGGGCTGGGGTTGTGGCTCAGTGGTAACGCGCGCTTGCCTAGCATGCGTGAGGCAATGGGTTCGATTCTCAGCACCACATACAAATAAATAAAATAAAGGTCCATCAACAACTAAAAAAGAAAAAATAATAATAAAAAAGAAAAAGAAAATGCTCTAGAGCAGTGGTTTTTAGATTTCCTACCACCTCAAATTCTGCACCCTACCCCCACATATTCTAACTGGGAACACGTAGCAATTGTCAAAGATTACTGCTAAGCAAGAAACTTAAATCTTTAAGGAATCACTTACTTTAAAGTCTTTCTTCAAACTATCCAACATGATTTTTCTTTTTGGAATAACACATAGACAACCACTGGCATGATTTTTCTCTATAACTCTAATACGTGGTCACTGAGGTTCTGTTAGTAAAGGCTGAAGGCATCATAGTTCTCTTTTGTAAAAACCTTACATCTACCTCCTAGTATAGGAGTTTTAAATTGACACAACTGTAATGAAAACACCACCTTCAATTAATGAATTTAACATCTTCAATAAATGATGACTAAATATTGCCCAAATAGGCAAAACAATCTTCACGAAGTTGGAGGACTTATGTTTTCCAATTTCAAACCTTACAATAAAACTACAGAGATCCTTAGTAAGAATAAGCATAGAGACCAATGAAATAGGACTGGAAGCTCAGAAATAAACCCTATGGTCAATTAAGGTTCCAGAGTGTCAAGACCACTTAAAGGGGAAGAACACTCTTCAACAAATGGTGCTAGACAACTAGAAGCAAAAGAATGAATTTGGTCCTCTATTTAAAACAGTATACAAATATTAACTCAAAAGGAACTAAAGATCTAAATAAAATAACTAAAACTATAAAATTCTTAGGACATAGGTAAAATCTTGACCTGAAAAAAAAAAAAAAACATATTCTTTGGTACTGACACTAAAGGCAATCAGAACTAAAGAAAAAGATAAACTGGACTACATCAAATTAAAAACATTTTGTTTCAAAGGACACTATGAAGAAAGCGAAAATACAACCTACAAAAATATTTGCAAATTATATAACACAAAAGGGTCTACTATTTAGGATATAAAATAAATTATAACTCAATAAGAAAATGACAAAATATCCAGTCTAAAAAGGGCACAAAGAATTTGAATAGACATTTCTGAAAAGAAGATACACAAAGAGCCAACAAGCACATGTAAACTGGTGATGCTCAAAATCATTAATCATATGGAAATGGAAATTAAAACCACTTTCATATCTATTAGAATGGTTAGTATTTAAAAAAAAAAGAAAACAAGTACTGATGAGCATGAAGAGAAACTGGAACTCAAATATTGCTGATGGAAACGTAGATGCAGGAAATAATTGAGATTTTTTTTTAAACAATTAAGCATTATGAGCCAGCAGTTCTACTAGGTATATGCCCAATAGAAATGAAACACATTCAGACAAAATGTTCTGCTTAAATGTTCATAGCAACTTATTAATAACAGTCAAAAGGTGAAAACAATCCCAATATTTATCAACTAACAAATGGATAAACAAAATGTGGTCTATACATGTGGCATATAATTCAGTCATAAAATAGAATAGAAACACTGATACATGACAAAAAATGAATGAACTTTTGGTCATCGGCTTTTCTACAATTTCATGAAAAGGGAAGGGACTAAGCTCAATTAGGAAACTAACTTGGGTAATTCAGATCAATAAAGTGAAATGATCATAATTTCTTAATTCCTAGGTAATAATGTCTAACATGTAAAACTTGCTAGTAAAAAATTTTTTAAAAATCCCATCCAGAATAAATAAAACTACAGAATTATTACTAATACTGAGAAGTCCACAAAAGTAGGTAGATAATACCTAGCCTTGACAAGCTGATGTGATTTTCTTGTCATGTCATATGGATTTCTAATTTGGATTACATTACTGAATGAGGTAAACAAAAGAAAATAAATCCCACAGTCTCAGAGCAATATAATGAAAATATTTAACTTTGAAGACCTTGCATTTTACTTCAAAATTTACAAGGACTCTGAAATATGCTTAAAAAACTTTCAAAATGTCATGACTATTTTGGGAAATATTGGTACAATTATTGTAATTTAAAATAGGCTATTGATTAACATTATCTGATTTTTCAATGAACAATGATATGGGGAATCTAATTATATAAATATTTCAATCCCAAGAAGACCCACTGATATAATGAAAATTAATATAATATATTAATTAAAAAATTTTAAGAACTGATAGTTTGTTTTGCCAAATAAAATAATAAGTAGAAATATAGAGAAAGAATTCAATGACAAAAATAAAATGTTTCTTAAGTTAGGATCCTAATGTGACATTTATTAGACTTTCTTTTCTATTGCAATACATTTCTGAAATGAAAATGTAAATAAATGGGAAACATTGTTCAATAAGAATAAAATGACAGTGTAAATGCAGTTACAAAGAAAAGCACATTATAATAGAACTGGTTCCATATCTGAAAAGATAAATTGTAGAAAAGGCACTATTTTGTTATAGTTTCAAAGGATTCCTTTCCATAATAAAAATATACAGCGCAGTAAGTACGTGGTCCCAGATAGTGGCGAACAGCTCGAGCTCTAGAGTAAATATGGGTGAGTGGCAGCTTTACCACTTACAAGAGATATGAAAACAGAACAATTTATCTGTTTGAACTTCAATTTCTTCCTCTGTAAAGTGGAAATTTTACCTTTATGATTGTGATGATCAGCTGTCTGGCACAAAACAAATGATCAAGAAATGTTAGCTGCATAGTTAGGAAAAAAACTTAGCTAAAGAAGGAATTTAAAAAAATTCTTTCAACTGACTTCACTTCAACTTTCTTCTAAGCAAAACACCTAAACTTAAACTGTCCCTAAACCAAAACAAAAAAACAAACAATAACGTGAATTTAATAACAAATCCAGAAGGTGGATGGGAGAATTATTCGTATGTGTATTATGTATATAAGCATTTTTCTTGGTATTAACATTTTCCTACTTGCTTATAATCACTTCTCCCTTTTTAATTCATTAGAGAACCTAGATTTCAATTATTTATATCCAGATTTTGTACTACAGAATTAATTTCTAGTAATACATTTCTATTAGTATTTAATAATAACTTGTAAAGTGAATATATCATAAAAGAATTAAATCTTAATTATTTTCATTTTCAGGAATGGAACACATTTAAAATTTAAGATTCAAATAAATTCAATGACTGGCAATTCAATTTATACTCTTACTTTTGAATCACAAATTAATGTATTGAATAAGCAACTACCAAAAGTCCCAAATAAATTGTGCTCAAAAGAATTTTTTAAGAACAACAGATTCAAGCAGATCTCTTTTCATGTTTTGGATTATTTATTATTTTTACACTAGCTTTGGTTGATCTGAACTAAATCTCTACAGTGATGAAATACCAGACACTTTTTCTCAGAACCTTCACTCCTATATTGTACTTATTCTTACATTTCCTTTCTCTCACAGGTATTTATCACTTATCAGAGATGCTTTTATGACAGACTTCTTGTAATCCAAAACATTAACTCCACTACCAACTGATTCTTGCCTTAAGCATAAAGTTCTCTATGCTGGCCAGAATAAGAAGTTATATTAGAGGCTCATATTAAGTATCAACTTACTATTTGTTTCTGTGTCTCTGACTGGCTTAGCAGGAGACAAAATGAGCTAGTTGATACTAATTAATTTCTCCTTCAGACATTTGAGTTGCCTTTTATTTCTCATTCTATTCCTAAACAAGGAATCTCCAATCCTAAATAATTTTAAGTCATTCGAGCTTTGGTTGAAGTAACTACCAGTCAGTTTTTTAATTAGAACCAAAAGTACCTATCCTTAACCTGAAATTTTAAAGAAAACACTAAAGAACACTGTATTTCAGTTACAGTAGTTCTTCCATATCCACATCCACAGATTCAACTAAACTTGGATAGAAAGTTTTTTAAAAATTTTGTCTATAACTGAATGTACTTTTTTTCTTTATTTTTATTGTTTAAACAATACAGCATAACAGCTATTTATATAGTATTTACATTGTAATAGGTATTAAAACTAATCTAGAGATGGTTTGAAGTTTGTAGGAGGATGTACACAGGTTTTATGCAAACAGTATGCCATTTTATACAACGGACTTGACCATTCATAAATTTTGTTATGTCTTGGTGTGCAGTCTTAAAACAAAACCACTGCAAATACTAAGACAACTGTAGTTATAAAATATTTCCTTTTCTTTAAGAAACAAAATTATGTAACTTCATAGTATACAATATATAATATATACAGTATACAATACTGTCCTAAAAATTATTAAAAATTGTTGAAGACAGGATGTACCTTTATGTGTTCCAATGAATTTACCAGTAGATTTAAGAAAATAAGGGTTAGACTTTCAAAGCAAATATTTTTCCATTCTCTTTTGCTGTCTCTCATAAAGGAAAAAGAATTTGTTACATTAACCCCTTAGTTTTTACTCTAAAATTCTGACTTTCAACTCCTTTTCCATTCACCATGGTTTACAAATGAATACATCAAGCATTAAGGAGATAGGGAAATGAGTAAGAATCAGTATTGCCCTTCAAGATAAGAGATGGTAGTAGTAAGTGTTCAAAATCTGGCAGATAGCATTGCTGGAACTTAAAGGAGTCATTCAGCTTGTAGAAGAGGACAAGTTTTTAAAAACTGAATACGAGGGGTTCAGAGTTCTAAACAAAACAATACACAAGCAAGAGACAATGAAAAGCATGGAAAGTTGATATGGATATTAAAAAAGGACTTGGAAAAGCTGACACTCTTTCCCTACCAGGTTTAATCATAATTCTAGTACTTACAGGACTACTTTAACCTACCTGAAAATCTCATTCTCCGTCTTTAAAATGAGGAAATTCCTCTCATCAGTATTTTTTAAACAACAACAAAAAGATGATATTAAGAAGTACTTATTACACTGCCTGGAACTGATTAAGTATGTACTCACTAGGACAATAAATGTCAGCCATTATTGTTGGTCCTTAATTGGTTAAAGCTGCTGAGGAGAACAAAGAACTGAGTTACTGGCTGGATGAAATATCATTCATCCATCATGATAAGGAACCAATGAAAAGAAACAGGTTGGTGGGAAGTGGGAAACAATGAAATCAATTTTAGATACACTGAACTGGAAACATCAGTAGGACACTGCAGTAAAAATTACCAGAAGAGCACAAGGAAACAGTAATGAGAAATCAGGTTTTTTCAGGGAGGCCAAAGATAATCTAAGAGAAAGAAAAGCAGGAAGGAGCATGACATAGCATTAAAGAAAGAAAAGCATTTCAAAAAGGAAGAAACGTTAAACCATTTCAAACAACAGATTGGGAAATAAAGATTCAATTTCATAATTAAGAGGTCTGTAGTGAACACAAGGAGAAAAATAATTAAGGGCAGGGTGACTGCATATACCTATAGTAGCAACTGCAATCTATGGGGAGACAGGGATTTTTGTCTTCAGTCTTCTTCTTTGATGTGAAGGAAAGGAGGGCAAAGCATGAACCATTTTTTTCTTTAGTATAGGAGAAACCAGATGTTAAAAAACTATCCTAACAAGAACACTGGATACAAAGGGAAATTTTGAAGACATGAATAAGGCAACAGGAGAGAAGGGAATAAGAAGATCTGAAGCATGGAAGTATAAAATTATGTTTCAATAGGGAGTATAATAATTCATTCTCTAAGAGAAGCAAGTGAAATGACAGATCAGGACAGAAGGTAAGTGAATAATCATGAAAGGGTGAAGGGAATAGGTGACATCTTGGTGAAACCGGAAGTGAAGTCCACTAAGAGTTTGACATGGGGATTTTGAATGGATACACACGCACACAAAAGTGGGAAGGGATACAGAAGGATAGATCAATAGATGGAACCTGATAGCTGAAATTTTAGTTCAGACAATGAAGTTGTAAATTCTAGTTATTTGGAGCTTTGGATGATTTCAACTGTTTTATCTTCTTTCTATGGCATGTTGTAGGCCTTGGACTATTTCAGAATGAATTTGAGATCTTGAGCTACTTAACATTTTTTCTTTTTACAAGGATGGGTAAAGTTTATACAACTGTGACAAAATGGTTTTATGATAGTTATATTTCAATTAAAATCATTGTCTTTGCCACTAATTTATGACTCCTACTCTATTTCTTACCCCAGAAAACACTTCTCAGATTTGGCAATGAAGGCACTTTTTGTTGACCCACAATCTAAAAGGAAAAGTGAAGTGAGTAAAATAACTTGTCATATTTACTTTGTTATATATTGTAAGTTTTTCTGCTTCTTCTAATAGGAAGCCTTTAGAGTTACTAGTACTGTATTATCATTTATTCATTAAAACTCAAATTTCAGCAAGCTTTTCAACTAGGTATGAAATAATTATTTGTTTTATGATATTAAAATTTGATTTTTAGAAATGTGGTTATACTTCAGTTACAAAATTAACCAACTAGGATGGGACTATCAAAAAAAATGAGACCCTGTTGTTCCTTGGCTAATACATACATCTATTTTGTGTGTGTGTGTGTGTGGGGGGGGTGAGGAATATCAGGGGTTGAACTCAGGGATACTCAACCACTGAGCCACATCCCCATCCCCTGCCCTGTTTTGTATTTTATTTAGAGACACAGTCTCACTGTGTCTCTAAATAAATACACCTCACTTTTGCTGAGGCTGGCTTTGAACTTGCAATCCTCCTGCCTTAGCCTCCTGAGAGGCTTGGGATTACAGGTGTGTGCCACCACGCCCAGCTACATCTATATTTCTTGACCAATAATTAGAAACCTTTTGTAAGGGATATTCATTTTCATAACAGTCTTCTATAGCAGGTGTTGGCAAACTAAGACCCACGTGTCCTATCAACTGTTTCTGTACTAAAGTTTTATTGGAACAGTCTTATGTCTATTGGCAGCTTTAGTCCTGTGATGGCACAGCTGAGAAATTGTGACCAAGACCACAAAAATAAAAAATACTTACCATCTAGCACTTTACAGAATGAGCTTGCCAATTTCTGTCTAATATCTCCCTATTCAAAGGGTAGTCTGCACACCAACATTTACCAATATCATCTGAGAATTTCCTAAAAATTCAGAATCTCAGGCCTCACCCCAAACACACTGGATCAAAATCTTTAATTTTAGCTAGATCTGGTGAACCTAAAAGCTTCAAAGTAAATGACATGTTCATTATTTGGAAATATATGAATTAGCAAGATTTCTAAATAGATCATCTCTCTTCAGAAATCTAAACCAATTATTTTCTATATGAAGCCGTCAAAGTTACTATAGTTTAAAAAAATAAATACCTACAGAACTTAAAGAGTGGAAGAGTTCACTGTGCTCAATGTTAAATTTAGTGTTTGAAAAAGAAACTTCTAATTTTACTTTATCATCATGTTCCTAAATAGTGGATGTTGACATCTTAAAAAATTTACAAGACAGGTAACTCAAGTAAGAAATCAGTTATGACACTAAACGGAACAAAAATTTCTCTCAGCTGGGTGTGGCAGCACATGCCTGTAATCTCAGCAACTCAGGAGGCTGAGACAGGAGGATTTCAAGTTCAAAGCCAGCTTCAGCAACTCAGTGAGGCCCTAAACAACTTAGTGAGACCCTGTCTTAAAATAAAAAAATTAAAAAGGGCTGGGAATGTGGCTTAGTGGTTAAGTGTCCCTGGTTTAATCTCAAGTACAAAAAAGAAAAAAAAAAGAAAAAAGAAAAGGAAAAATTTCTCCCATCCTTCTCTCTTATCTATCCTATTTACATTGCTAGGACAGGCTATTGATAAACTGTGTATGAATATGTGTATTTGTATTTCAAAGTAGCATGTTAGGAAAAAATGGCAAAATATTTGTAGAATGAAATGCTAAAGAATAAAATCTAAATTATCATATTATTTACCAGATTTTATCTGGGTAGAATACAATTTATCAAGGTATAAATTATTTCAAATAATATACATACACACAAACCACACCCATGTACATATATGTATTCATAAGCTTTCTGTTAAAGGTTACAAAAGTAATTGTCATTCTTTGATGTATACCACAATGAAATAAGCTGGAATTAAGAAAATATCACAGGAATAATTTAATAAAAGTAATGTTTTAAAAAACTAATTCACAGTTTGTTCTGTAGCAGTCTGAGGTGATCTGTGAAAATAGTTCACTATTCTCTTGACCTAGAAAATCTCCTAAAATCATACAAATGAAGAGGTTCAAATCTTCATGTTTACTTTAAGAACACCCATGAAATTACAACCAAACAGTGGGGCTAGATGCAGGGTTGATGGCTCAAAAAGAGTGCTAATTTTTTGCTACACATGCTCAGAAATGCAGAGTAATGCTGACAATGTCCTCTGGTCACTGAACATATCCAGGTAAACACAGTACCCAAGATGTGCTGCCAAACTTACAGATTACAGAGCTCATGGTCAGATTAACTCATACATGAATTCTCCTTGCTACAGTGAGATGATCCTCACTAAAAAGAAATTGTTCCTAAACCAGTTGCACAAAATAAAAAGATATCCCAAAGGAAAAAAAAAAAAAATTATAACATGGAAATAAACTCAGCATAAAATAAGTACAAATAAAATAAAATTTTTTAAAATTTCCATAAATGCTAGCCCCAAAGTTTAAAAAGTCTTATATTATGATCATACTTTTATAAAAATAGAACTATTTTGATTTGCATGAGCTTTTTAAAATCTACAGGTATAGCCCTAGACTGTTAAATAGTTATTCGAGGGTTATTTAAAATGAAATTTTGCAACCTTTCATTTTCAGTTATATTATTCTGTGCTGACTTATAATGATCATGGATTTAGTCTATAATTATAAAAAATAAGAAATTTCAAATCAGTCATTGTTCAAGCAATGTCAATGGAATTTTCATTACTAAGAAACACAAAATGCTATTAAAGTACAAAGGTATCAAAAATATGGGTATATACTGACTTCAAGGGTTTTTTGTTGTTTAAATTGTGTCTCATGCATGCTAGGCTCTACCACTGCACTATACTTCTAGCTCTTGACTTCCAGGTGTTATAAAACTGAAGAAATGATTATCTGGATAAACATTTACTTTGAAGATGTAATAAGTGAAGAAAAACTATAAATGCATATACATATAAACTATAATGCATCATTCGTAAATAGGAGATGATGGTAAATATTTTCACCAATTGGCCCTATATGTACTAATTTACATTACAAATAAGTATGGGTTCAAGAACCCCCCATTTTATAGAACAAGTTGATTCATCAATCTGCACACCTGTAAGCTATGTTATTATAGGACTCAAATTTTCAAGTTGAAAGATTTCCTCCTTTTTAAAAAATACTTTATTTTTGTTAACATTGTATTTTGTTTCCTAGTGACAATGCCATCTAGTTAAAGCAATAGGCATCAGATGATACTGCTATCTTCTCTAATCATACATCCTCTTCTATACCAGAAGGTCTGCATAGACTCTATATTCACTAATAGTCTTAATTCTGTAATAATCATTTTTCCATATATACACTGAAGTCTTTATTCTACCAACATGAAATTTGAGGCCCAATCCTATGCTTTGCCAGCACAATGTTAACTATCATAATGGCCCATGGGGACAATAGAATCCTATAGATAAGCAAAATTCTTCAAATGAAATATGTATGTACATATTTCAAATATCTCATTGTCCTAAAATTCCCTGAAACCCCTAAGAGAGAAGTGAATGAAGGTATATCTGGTTGGATGAAACTGCACGTTATGGTTTATTTTACCCATGTAGCAGTGCATTCAGTTGCAAAGAATGTCAGATATGTAACTTTATTCACTTGTGGATGTGTTACAGTAGAAAATCTGAGGACAGCTAACTAATGCTGGACGCCATGACCCAGATTACATAAAATTCTTAGTCAGGAATTCAGGGCAAACAGTACAAAAAAATTATAAGAAAAATGGGATTTCCAGGCCTTAATATTTTATGAGTCTGTCAAAAAAAATTTTTTTTCCTTAAAGGAGGTAATTGAAACAGTGCTGCCAAAATTTTATTTTGCCAAGAATAAAGTTTAAAAATCACTACTATCTATTATCAGCATTACTTAAGAAAAGAAAGCATACCTAAGTATCAAAGAATAAAAAAAGAGTAGAAGAAGATAATAACAATTACACTAAAAAGGACAAAAGACAATCCATGTTAGGCTATAGTCAGACTTCCAGCTTGAAAAATCTGAAGAAAAGAAAAAAGGGTCTGGCACCATTACCATGCCAGCTTTAGCATCTGACATCTGTTGCCTTTATCTAGTAAACCTATACTAGTCAGTGACTCACTTGCTCAAAATTCTTTCTACTAGTTTATGGGATAGGCAAGATTTGGAAGTTACCTTTTTGGACTTCAAAGTCCTTTCTACTATAACAGGCTACCTCTCATAATCTACAAAGATTGCTGAATACACAGAAAGGGTTCCAAGTTTAAAAAAAAAAATCACTAAGTGCTCTCAGGTATTTCTCATCAGGACTATTTTGTGCTTGTGGACACCTATATCTTTTCAACACCTTATGAATAACACACCATAAACAACATATCAAGCACAATGTTAAACAGGTACAAAGCAAACCCTCAATAGCTATAAAGATATATATTTATATCAAGTTACAAAAATAAGAAAAACCAAGGATAGTTAATACAATTTTCCTGAAAGATTTTGTTATTTCTATGTATGTCTCCACTCAGAACAGTTATAAAACATTTTAAGACATGAATGTATTTTAACCCTTCATTTCCAGAAGCTGCAGCACAGTACCATCAAAATATTCATTAATAGTAATAGCACTGCAGTGGTAGCTCCAAACACTACCTAGATAATGAAACTTCATGATACTCAAATATTACAGCCAAGTTCATGATCTATCTATCTCTTGTCAGTAGCTTTTCTCTCCTACTGCAATTAGCCATCTGACATCTGTTTCATTAGTTCATGGCAATAAAGAATCTTATTCAACAAGGTGGCAGCTCTCCAAAATGTGTATGAAAGAGCGGAAGAGTTAATTTACTGTGCTCAAAGTTAAATTTAGTGTGCTTGAAAAAGAAACTTCTAATTTAAATACTAAAACACCCACTTTTCTTGACCTCCCAGGCTTGTATTACTGTCCAAGATAAGAATCCACAACACTTTTCTATTATGCTTTTACTATTTTATCTGTTCTCTATCTTCTTAACCTTCAATGTGTAGAGCAAGAAGTTAGATAGAAACCCTAATGATACATTTTTTTTTAAAAAGTAAAGTTGTATAAAAAAAGATTATTATAATAATGCCAATCCTAAGTGCTAATTTTTTCAGGAATTCACATGGAATTTTCTGTTCTTTGCTGCCCACTACAACCACAGTTAAAACAAAAACACATTCACACACAAAAGCCAAGGAAATTCAAATATCTCAGCATCTAATCACATACAGAATGCTTCATAGGAAGTAACACATGTAAACGGGTAAATCACATGTGTTAGGGTATAAAATCACTTACGAAAAAGGAATTCAAACAAATCAACATGTTCTCTTTTCTTTCTCATTTCTAATTTATTTTGTAGATTCCAGATAGCATTGTAAGGAAATACATGTATATTTTAAAAAACAAGGCTGATACAACTAATCAAATTATATAAAAATTAAATTAAAAGCATGTGTTTTCTGAAATTAAGTGTATTAAAATATCAGTTTTGGTTGGGAGAACAAGATGATTGCCAAACTGATTCTATGTAAATTGTATTTTAAGCAGGTTTTTGTGAAAAGACAAAACCTTAGCACATTCCTAGAAATCATTAACACTGCGTAACTATAGTTTCCTTGTACTTTGTGAACCCCATATAAAATATGCCATAAATAGAACCAATAACACATCTAAAAATTGGATACCAAATTTTAAATGTCTTTAAAATATAAAATAGTGAATTTAAAGCTGTTTTTTAATGAAATGAACACATAACTATGTCTTCCTCATTCTAAAAAAATGCATATATATGATTTCTCAAGATGCATTTGAAGTACAAAGGCTATCTTTCTAAAACAATTCATCCATGCTTCAGAAAGACTCAATAAGTGATTCAATTAGCTAAGTCCTGGATTCAAATATTCGATTCACAATATCACTAGCAATTAAAGAAATGCAAATTAAAAATATACTGAGATTTCATCTCACTCCACTCAGAATGGCAATTATCAAGAATACAAGTAACAATAAATTGTAGGGAAAAAGGTACACTCATACATTGCTGGTAGGGTGTAACCACTTTGAAAAGCAGTATGAAGGTTCCTCAGAAAACTTAGAATGGAACCACCATTTGACCCAGTTATCCCTGGCATGTACTCAAAAGGCTTAAAATCAGCATACTATAGTGAGGTGGTGGCATCAATGTTCATAGCACCTCAACTCACAATAGCTTAAGCTATGGAACCAACCTAGGTGCCCTTCAATAATGAATGGATAAAGAAAACATGGTACATATATATGCACAACAGAATATTACTCAGACATAAAGCAGAATGAAATTACTTGCAGTAAATGAATGGAACTAGAGGCTATCAGTGAAATAAGCCAATCCCAAGAAACTAAAGGCTGAATGTTCTCTCTGAGACTCACAATAGTCAGGGTGGTGGGGTAAGGATGGGAAAGACAGTAGCATGAATTCCTATATTCACATATGAATGCATGACCAGTGTAACTCCACATATTTATTGTACAACCACAAGAATGGGAAGTTATAATCCATGTATGATATGTCAAAATACAGTCTACTACCATGTATAACTAAAACAACAAATAAAATGAATAAAAATAAAAAATACGTAATTCATCAGCAATCTTACTTTTATGTAACCTTTGCTTGGCATGCACTTGAAACTTGAAATTTCTACCAGCACTCGATTTTCATACTAGAATTAGCCCATCCTTATAACGGTAAATATAAGCATTTTTCTACTTGGAAGTTTGTATGGGTATCTATAGTTTAACAGTTTTATTTTAGTAACATAAAAAGCTCCCAGGTAACTGGTAACTGGCTTCACAATGATTTCAGCTAATTACTAAGGAAATTACTAAATGCTAGGGGTGCTTGCTACTTTACTCTGAATGTTTAGGTTATACAATTAACTCTGGATTTAAAATAAATAAACTAACTATACTTACTAAGAATGGCTTATTTTGGAAAATCCAGGTTACTCTAATTTTGGAACCCTACAAAATTAATGTCTTAGCCCAAAAGTCATAGGATTATAGGCTGCTAAATTTGATGACTAATTTAAATATGGGCATTTTTTTCATGTCTGTATTAAGGCTTTCATAATTATCACTACTGACTGCAGTGCAACCTCATTAATTTATCTGCTTTACTTAAGAGTGTCTAGATTAGTGTTTCCATGTATCGACTCTACACAAAAAGTACTGAGGGTAAAAAATTCATTAACCTATTTCATATTACTATAACTAAATATTTTGACATTACAAAAACACTGTGCTTTATATGTCCATCCTTAACATTACAATTTTTCCACTAAATTTACTGCTAGACTACAATATAATAGTTGTACCATGGATAGGACTTTCAATAATGGGGTGTTTATTTTTAATACTACAAACCTGTAGATACATAATTTTACCACTAGATGGAGCACTGTGCACAGGTAAACTGAAACCTGTGCAGTCTCAAGTGGCAAGTGTATAGTGGTAATTGCTGGAAGAAAAAAAAAATGAAGATGACAAAAATGTGAAATTTTGAGAGACTTTTACTGGATTTAGCCACATTGCAAGAACAAAATTACCACAGAAAAAGCTTGCATTGCCTCTTATTTTTTCAGTAAAATTTCTATTGATTCATTTCATAATGCAAAGATGGGTTATTGCAAACATAACAATAAATATCTAGTCAGGTACCAGCTAGCTTGTATGCAAGTAATTGCACAGAAGACTTGACTTTTAAGATTTGACTTTATGTAAGCTACTTCAACTCCTGGGACTCAGTTTCTTCATATGTTAAAAATTGGTAGAAATAAACTAATGATAACATCTATGAGTGGCTTAGGAAGAACTTGGTTCCCCCTCACCTTTAATGGAAGCTCCTAAGATCTTTCCACTCCTATACCTTTGTTTCCATTTCTAAGACCTTACCAACTAAAACTTCCAAAATTTTACTTTAAAAAATGTGTTCAATAGGGAAAATGCAGCCTCAAGGCACATTTTGTATCTAACTCTTCCCCAGAGGACAACTTTCTAGTCCTGACACTGGCCCTTCAAAGAATGATACCCAAGATTACTTATAGCTCTGGGTTCTCTTTGTATGCATTATTTTCTACATGGCTAGTTATATACATGCAAATAGACACTCTTAAGTAAACCAGATAATTATAATGTGGAATGATGATTATGCCTGTTTGGAAACCACTGACAACCCCAATAAATGAAGAAGGAAAATTGGAGAACTGAACTGGAGATATTGACCAGATAGTAGAGGGGGAAAAAAAAAGAGGGTAGGAATTACAACCTAATGTAATCTATTTAGATACTGCAAAGAATGTAAACTTACTTTTTCTCTTTTAACATTACAAACAGATATTCAGTAACAACTAAAACAAAGCCCTATACATAATTTAGAGGTATATTATACCCAATATACAAAAAAATTGATGTTTGACTAATAGAAAAGTTCAAATATGTGACACTGTAATATCTTTTAAACTCAGCAAAGTGTACAAATGCATGGAACCATCCTTCTGAAATATATGTCTGTCAAAGTCCATTAAGTATGTGTCTGAAAATACTCCTTTCTGTAACTAGTTTATATTTCCTTAAGGTTTCATTCTTTGGTAAAAGTGAAAGTTTCTAAGGTACAGTTAATAAATACAGAATAAAACATGAAAAAATTAAATGAATATAAAAGAGGATTTCTAATCTCAGTCTTTTCTAATAAATTAACAATCCAAATTGACAACTTAAGTTCTTCAGTAATATTTAGTAAATATCAATGTGTTATTTTTGCTTCTCCTGAGGAGTTTATGTTTCAGGATAACATAACTAACAACCATAGTAAATGTGGTCTACTTGATTTTTTCTCCCAGAATTAGTTTTTCTTTCTTTTTTTAAAGTACACATACTTTAGTCTACAAAAGATAACCAAAAATCAATATTTTAATAAACCAATAAGACATACTTTTTAAACCGTCTTACTAAATGATATATCAATATGATCCAATTTCAATTTTTAAAACAAGCATGAAAATGGAAAGATATAACATAAAATTATGATAATAACTGTCCTTAATTATTGGATATTTACACTGATTTTTTTCTTCTGAGTTTTCAATAAAAACCAGAATTATATAAGCAGGAAAAAAGCATCATTTATTTTAGACAATAAGATAATACATAGCTTGTTATATTCTTACAAAAATATGATATTGAATATTAATGAAATGCAAAAATCTGATTTCTGAGAAAATAAAGTCAAGATTTCAGCTTTTACAAGAGAGATTATTTCCCTGAACAAGGACTCACTCTACTGGTGACAAAGAGAATATATACTTATTCTGACATTTCTGAAGTAGTTGCGTTATTTTCCACAAACACTAGAGGGCAGTGTTTTCAGTATCAAACAATTTCATTTCTATTTTTGTGGGTGCACATACACCTATACAAACTATATTTGTATAAAATACAAGTAATATATTTTGTATTTTGCTTACATTTGTACTCATTTTTACATAAAAAAATAATAAACATTAAAATATTATTTTGTGTGTATATTTTAAAACTTTTTAGGGCTATACTAACAAGTACATAATCTAAGGCTGTGATCTGATACTATCTTATATTAAAATTAAATGACTAATAAACACACTGAAAATAGAGGCCTTTTATTACTGGTTATTAAGTAGTAAAAATGTAAAAACAAAAAATTTAAAAATTAAATACCAATAGTTAATGACAGATCTTTAAGAAAGCACCAAAATAATTTTCTCTAACCTCCAAAACCACTAATATTTATCAGGCATATGAATTACAGTGGTGGTGAAAGAGAAGCTGAGAGGCAAAAATTATATTCCAGGGAAAGAGAACAGCAAGAGCAAAGTCACAACATCTCAAAAGTACACAGTTTATTTGGGAGATGCAAAGGTAAACAGATATGTCACTAAGTACAGGGTGCACAGGGGAAATAAGTGAATATGAAGTTGGAAATGTAGGGCAGGGTCATTTAGGAAAGGATTGATATGCTATACCTAGGAGTTGAACTTTATATTAAAGCCAACATGAAAGTCAATGAAGACTTAAAATGAGAGAGCTGTGACAGATCTGAGTGTGTGTGTGTGTGTATGTACGTACGTGCGTGTATGTATTTAAATAGCAGTACACAGGGCAAACAAGAGTAAAAGCTTGGAGGATGGAAGACCAATGAGTCAAATATACTGGCCCAAACCATAAATACAGCAAAAACATTGAGAGGGCAAAGAACTGTTCCAATGACATTTGAAATGCAAGAATTGGTTGGTGAAGGATTAAACACAGTGAATAAAGTTTTCAAGTCTTGGTGGATATGAATTTCTTAAACACTGGAGTTTTTTAATCACTCTGAGTGAAAAATGCTTTCTGAAATCCAGGTAGCAAGATCTACTAAATAGCTGAACTTAAAACAACATTAAGAGTTTTGGTAACTTATAAGTCTATTATAAGAGACTCATAACCCTTATTAAAATAATCTATTAAAATAAAATGAATTCAATAGGCAGCAAAGAATATAAATTTCAACTGAACTCTTTATCTTTCAGCAAAATAAACTTTGCAATTGAATGGTACCCATGTAAACTAAAGAACTGTATGGCACTATTAGGGATAACTCTTATATTTATTTGCAATTATATAATTTTTACTTATAGGGATTTAAGACATTTAAAATACACACAAACAAACCCTAAACTACTATTCCCATAAAATTTCAAGAAGTCAAAATTTTTCAAAACACAGTTTTATATGGTAGAAAAATATGAAAGTTTACTAATAATGAAAATCAAGTGTGCTGGGCTGTGGCTCAGAAGTAGCATACTTGCCTGGCATGTGTGAGGCACTGGGTTCGATTCTCAGTACCACATATAAATAAATTAAATAAAGGTCTATCAACAACTAAAAAAAATTTAAAAAAAAGAAAACCAATTATACCAATGATTATTAATAACTATCATTAATATCGCTTCACATTTACAGAGTATCTCAAATGCATGATCTTATATCTACAACCTATTCAACAGGTGGGCTTGAACTGGTAGTAATAACAATAGGAACAACTATAATAACAACATATAGAAAAAACTAGAGATGTTTGATGGTCTTATTTGGGAATTAATATTTAAAACTAGAGCTTTCCTGGCATGAATAAACTGGATTAATTACTGTCTACTGAATTTCCTAAAATTTTCTGAAACACAGAAAATACAGACCAAAGAAATTTAATACTAATCCACTATAAAAAGCACACAATTTGGTCTAGAACTATAAACTGGGTACCATAGATGCCTGTTTCTGAATTATTACACAAAGTTTAAATCCTGAGGAAAACTCCAATCCAATTGTTAAAAGTTTTGTGTTTTAAGTTTGACCATTTATATGTGAATCTAGTAAAACATTCAAATTGTTGACATTTATTTTGACTTCATAAATTATTTCTAATAAAATTCTATCCAAGAGATACAAAATCTACCAAAGTCCCCCCAGTTCTTAGATAATTCCTTGGATTTCATTTTTTAAAACTGCATTATCTAGATATGGCATTTAAAATATTCTTTATTTATCTAACAGGTAAGCCCCCAAGCTGAAAAATGTGTGTGATTTATAATTCACAAAGACTAGAGTCTCAACATACCTAGTTTAGTATTTTTAACAAAATTTGAATGGATTAAAAGACAACAACAACAAAAAAAAACCTAGGAATACTTACTTGAACCTGGCAGGTGAAAGAGGAGTAGGAGGAAACATTCCTGGTTCAAAAGAATCAAAATATGTAACTGTCCAAGAAAAGCTGCAACAGGAGAATCCAGCAATTAGGGATATTATAAGTAGAGTCCAGAATCCTTTATGGGAAGGAAGAGAGAGCAGGAAACTTAAAATTATTAACACTATAACAATTTTAATTAAACAAGTGTCTTCATGTTCAGAAGATCATATGTATTTCTGGTCTTTGATTAAGTGTAACAAATATTATAATAAGAGATTGACCTTAATAAAAACTAAACCAGAAGTAGAAGTTATTAAAACAATTAAAAGTCACATCATTATATTTAATTAAATTTACTATATAGAGGAACAAATTCAACTTAATATAATACTTTCATTTTTAAAATTTGACTATAGGAAAAATGATTAAAACATTTCACTCCTAAGATGTCTTGACATATTTCAATTAACTTCATGAATCATAGCTTGCTATGTTTTATTAATCAGTACTAAGTGATTCATTCTACAACAGATACTTCTGACATATGAATCAATTTTGGAGTACCTCTTTCTCAAACTTTTCCTATAAAAATCATAAACCTTACGATTCTTCAGCCTTGCTCAATATGCAAACAAAGGTTGACTCCCAGTTTACCAATGAGTTGTAATAATAGTTTATAACAGACAACAGTTTATTTGCAGTCGATTTGAGAACAGTATTCCCTCACCCCATAGAAATCAAGTCAAAAGCATGGTATTACAGTAAACTCAAGGAAAGGAGTAAGGATTGAGAAATAGAATATGAAGTATAAAAAAAGTGACAAGACATACTAATAAAGTTTTTTTTTACATACTTTTTTTTTTTTTACATACTATTCATAACCCGTTAAGGGTATTAAAAGGGCAATGATCTGTTCTTGTTGAGAATCTTAAGTCCACAGTCAGTGGCCACCTCCCTTTATTAGCTGTACAGCTTTATTTGCAATGTCAAGTTTTCAAAATTCCTTCATAAATTAATTTACTTGTTCATCTACTCCACAAAATATATACAAGGGCTATTATGTGTTCATTACTATGTTATGAGATAGGGATAAAGTGATAAATGAAACACGAAACATCACTGTCTTCATGGAATAATTCTAGTAGGGAGAAAGATAACAGATAATTATAGACTGTGATAACTGTTCTTGAACAAACAAGATGTTAAGAGAGAACAACAAAATTCAGACTGAAAACATTAACTTTTTCTTGGAAGAAAAAATGCTAATCTTAAAGTTTTTAAGATGATCAACAGTAATAGTCAAACGGAACCAAATTCTACCAGATATTGAAACATACTGTAGGACCTCAAATATTTAAAATAGTTGTACTGGCATATGAATAAACAAAAGAATGGAGCAGAATACAAAATCTAGAAAAAGGGCCAAAGAGATTATGTTTTAAAAAACATTATTAGAGTCTGAGAAGGTGGTAGTTGTAGAGCTAGCATATATAAGGCCTTGGGTTCAATCCTTAGCACCAAAAAAAAAAACCCCAAAACTATTAATTCAATGCGGTGGTAACCACCTAGAAAAAGGGGAAAAAAAAAAAAAAAAACAGTTGGATCCATGTCCCATGCTAAATTCTAAAACACACTAATGTGTTTTAACACATTATTATGGATTATGCTTTTTCTTCCCTAAATAGAAAGGTATGAAAAGAATCATCAGAAAAGTCATGCCTTTGACAGAAAAAGGTCTAATTTTTAAAATCCATACATTCCACTATTTACATGTATACACAAAGAGACAATTAAATATGTATGGCAAAAACCTCAAAGCGGATGGCAAATGTTTTAAATACAATACATATTTGTAACTTACAGCATGAAGGAAAATTTTTCGATGAGAGAATTCCTAGAAACCAGTAAGAAAAAGACCAGCAATCTAAGATTCCAATATAAAAATGAGCTAAGAATATGACCATAGAAAAGGAACTTAAGTGATACTGAACATAAAAAAAGAGTCAATTTAGTATCAATCATCGGAAAATTGGGTATCATTTTTCATAATTATCATCTGGCAAAAATTAAAAACTCTAATATGCATTGCTGCTAGAGGAATTAAACTGGTAAATCTCTATGGAGAGCAATTTGGTAGTGTATTTATTAAAACGACACCATGTATATATCATTTCATCCAGAATTCTACTTCTAGATAACTGTCCTACATATACACTCTTGCATAAAAAAATGCACAAAATTATTCTTTGTATCATTACTTATAATAATGACTGAAAACAATCTAGATATTCAGCAATGCAGGTTCAGTTGGTCCCTCAGCAAATGCCTGAAACTGTAGAACCTACATATACTGCTTTTTCCTATATATATGTGATAAAGCTTAATTTAGAAATTAGGCCCAGTAAGATATTAATAACTAGTAAATTAGAACAATTAGAATATCGTATTGTAATAAGTTATGTGAAAATTATGGCCTCTCTTGTGTATCACCTGGACACAAACCCTGAAAAATGTCAACAATTATTTTGACCAGCTGATAACAACACTAAGTAGTGATAAAGGGGCAGTAACACAGTGTGAATGTGCTGGACAAAGAAATGATTCATGTCCTAAGTAAGAATGGCACAGAATCACACAATATTTGAACCAATATGCAATTTATAACTTATAAATTTTTATTTCTGGAAATTTCCATTTAATATTTTTCAACTCTTTTGATCACAGATACCTAAAACCACAGAAAGAAAACTGCAGACAAGGGTTTATCATTTTTTTATGTTCTTTTTAGTAGAATGGCAGTAAAATGTATTTTGGCAAATTATATGTACATATTATATGTACATAGACTATAACATTTTATTTAGGATGCCACTCTTGTGGTTGTATATAATGTGGAGTTACTCTGGCCATGTATTCAAATACAAGGCTAGGAAAGTTACATCCAATTAATTCTACTATCATTCCTATTTCCTCCCCCACCTCCCTTCATTTGCCTTTGTCTAATCCAGTGGATTTCTTCTATTCCCTTCTCCAAACTCCCTTGTTTGGGGTTAGCATCCACAAATCAGAGAACAATCAGAATTTGGTTTTCTGAAACTAGCTTATTTCACTTAGCAGGATAGCCTCCAGTCCCATACATTTATCAGCAAATACCATTATTTCATTCTTGGCTGAGTAATATTCCATGGTATATATGTATCACATTTTCTTTATCCATTCATCCATTGAAGGACACCTTGCTTGTTTCCATAACTTGGCTATTGTGAATTGAGCTACTATAAACATTGATGTGGCTGCATTGTAGTATGCTGTTTTTAACTCCTTTGGGTATAGACCTAGAGTGGGATAACTGGGTCAAATGGTAATTCTATTCCTAGTTTTCTAAGCAATCTCCATATTGCTTTCTTTAGTGGTTAGACCAATTTGCAGTCCCATCAACAGTGTATTAGAGTACCTTTCTCCCCACATCTTCACCAATATTTATTGTTATTCATATTTTTGAATTTTGATCACATTACTGTCAAATCTTTGACATAATTTACATCAAAAAGTAAACAGAAAAGTAAAATTACACCAAATTTCCAGTAAGATAGTCCTTGAATGTGGAGGGACAGGGAAGTTGTACCCTTATCTACGTGGAATCATATTCAAACTGCCTTCAGTTTACTAAGCTACCATTACTAAAATGTATGACCAACAATGTTTCCTGAGTACAGAGACGAAAGGAAAAGTTGACAACACTAAAGGATGTCTTCAGAATTATCAAACTTCCTGAATACACAAAACTGATCCACCAAAGCCTTTAAGCAAAATGCAGGCAAGAAATACATGCATTGTTTTGTTTACAAACCACGTGAAACCCAGGAACTGAGACTGACCTTCAACAAAATGTGTGGTGAAGTATTTTTGAAAGATTAACCTAAATGTTTTCTCCTGATAGCTTCCTTCCTCATTCTCCTGGTCCTTTGCAGAGATAATAAGTTGTACTTTCAATGCCTTCAAAAGAGGGATGTAGCAAAGCAGAAAGGAGAAGTAACCCTAGTATCTTTTTATGTTGCAACATGATTACAAAAATGATCATACAAACATAATCAGGGGTAGGAAGGTAAACAAAACAGCTTGGATAGACAGCAAAGATAATGAACAGATTCCGTATACATGAAAGTCTGTTTGGAACTGAAAGAAATGAAGTGAGGGGAGGAAATGTCCCTGGTTTGAATAAAGCATGTTTTATGTTTGCACTTACGTGTGTATACAGAGGTTAGGGAAGGTTAGTGCAGCTGGGGCTTCCTGGCAAAGCCATCTACAAGAAACCATCCATCATATATGGAATGTAGCTGTATATATCTTCATAGATGGGCCCAGAGGCCAGTCTATAGGTACCTCTGCCCTTAGTGGGACACAGAAAGAGTAGGCTTTGGCTGCAAGTGCTACATGTGAAAGGCCAAAATGAAAGACATTCAACGATATGTCACTTTAGCAAATTTCTTTAGCATTAGAATGTATATTCGTCCCAAAATTCTAACACAGTACTACCCATTAGAACCTTAATTCAACTGGGATTGGACAGACAGAAACTTAGTAAAGGCTATGGTATTTATAAATTTCTTGCTATCCCAGTTAGATTTAAACAAATTACAAAATCAGCATACAATTACAGTTTATGGGTGGCTATATTACCAAATAGCTATTGTTTACTACTGCTTAGATAAACATCTCTAGAAAGGGGAGAAAAAGTTTAACATAACATGTAAAGTAGCAAACAACAAAGATGGTAATTAAAATAAAAATCAAGTATTTGTGTTTGGGGCGGCTATGAAATAATGAAACTTCCAGATTCCTAAGGGGAAAAAATGAGGAAACATACAAAATAACATTTAAAAATAACAAAACATGAGGCTTTCTAAAGCCAAACTTTTTCATTCAGGTGTTTTAATAGGGTACCTGTCTAAATTTAATAAGAATGTTCTTGAGTTTTTCTGAAATGGTTACTTCTATTGTGCAATCCAAGTGATGACTATAATTGGACATATTATTTTATATTCATTATGAATTAACAAAGTCATGTCACAATAATAGGGCTAAAGAGTACATTGTGATACTGTGCTTATTAAGATTCAGAAAAATTACTCTACTCATTTATGAGTAAAAGAAAAAAGCCACAGAAGTTAACTCAATATAATCAAATTTGTTACAACTCACTATGTCCAGAATCCTCAAGCTAAAAATTTTAAAACTTTTTGTTTCATAAACCAACTTTACTAAGAATTAAGGATATGAAAATTGAATGCATATAAAATGAAGTGAAAGTGTATCTTCCCAAATACACTAATTCTACTCTTAAAAGCAATCAGCTAAGAGCTTGTTGTGTCTTCTTTCAAAAATTACAGATATCTGTCCGCCGATAACTAAAAAATAAATATTAAAAAAAAAAAAAAAAAAGGGGGGCTGGGGATGTGGCTCAAGCAGTAGCGCGCTCGCCTGGCATGCGTGCGGCCCGGGTTCAATCCTCAGCACCACATACAAACAAAGATATTGTGTCTGCCGAAAACTAAAAAAATAAATATTAAAAATTCTCTCTCTCTTTAAAAAAATCATTTAAAAAAATTACAGATATCAAGGTAGAGGAGGTAGATATATTGAGCTATTTATATTTATGTATTTTCTCAGCATATTTTTCACAAATATAATTTTTGCCAGAAAAAAAGATTGTTCTTCACTTTGCTTTTTGTAAATCTAATATTCTATGATGGAGATCTTTTTGTTGTTGTTGTTGGGGGGTGGGGAGTACCAGGGGATTGAACTCAGAGGGCATTCAAACACTGAGCCACATCCCCAGCCCTATTCTGTATTTTATTTACAGACAGGGTCTCACTGAGTTGCTTAGCACCTCACTGTTGCTGAGGCTGGCTTTGAACCCATGATCCTCCTTCCTCAGCCTCCCAAGCCTCTGGGGTTAGAGGCGTGCACCACCTTGTCTGGTGATGGAGATCTTTCCTATTAGTACACACAGCCATAGTTCCACTGCATGTTTTTATTATTTCATTTTTTCATTATTAAAAAAAAAATGTTGCAAGTAACATTCTTGTGCATCAGCGCAGTAAACAAGGATTTAGTACAAATTTCCAGGGGGAAAACTTCTTTCCTTCTCTATAGCTCAATTCCCACCAACTGAAACCTACTGGACTTACCTAAGGCAAAGAAAGAAGAGGGTGGAGATTTTCTATCCAAATTCCTTAACTGGAATTTTATATTTTTCTAAGAATGTATTTTGGCTTGGCTCAAATTTTTCAAAATATTATTTTGGTTTCAGGTTATAGTTACTTTTTTAAAAAAAACAGGCTAGCAACTTTCTAAATTATTTTTATTTTCTAATAAAAGACTGTTATATGTTCTAAATATTTTCATCCTGTTCAGCAGTTTTAGGCTTACAGGGATGAAGGAAAGTTTTATGAAATCAGATGTGGAGACATTAAATTGCACATATTATATAGAGGTAGAAAGGACTAAAAAACAAAACCTCAGATCATCCTATATCGCTATCCAACTATTTACATATCCTTCATGTAACTTATACCTGCCATCAGTAGTAGTACTGGGGGACTGAACCCAGATGCACATCACTACTTTTTATTTATTTTGAGAACGATCTCACTAAATTGCTATGGCCGGACTTCAACTTGCAACCCTCCTGCCTTACCCTTCTGAGTCACTGGGATAATAGGTACAGGCCACCACAGCGGGCTCCATTTCCCTGATTTTGAAATTAAGTACACCTTGAGTGGACATGTTCTCTGAGTGCATATAACTGCTTTTAACCTCACACATGCTGGGAACATATCCATCTTGTAAATACTGATTTCATATTTCAGACAGATATCAAATTGGTTATAGCTTATCATAACTTCTGCCTTTATTTTATTGCACTTACATCATCAAATTAATGTTTGAACAAATTTTTAAACTTTTTAATAACATTGTTTTGGTAAAGAAATAAAACTACTTTGTTTCATAATTTGCAAAGCATTTTCATTTTCAGATTCATGATTCAAATAATCAATTCAATATTTTTTCCCTTTCTAATCATCATTGCATCCATACCTGACTGCTGTTAGCATCTGTCATTATGGCACCAAGCATCATAAAAGATGAAAAAGTAAAAATAAAAAACACCAACATACATCCTTTTAGCAAAAAGATGTGGTTTGTGTTCTTCTTGTTGAATAACTAAGTGGATGTGAGCAATTTTCATATATCTGTGTGTGTATGTATATATAAGCTTTCAGAGCCATAAGGTTTCTGTCATGATTTCTCAAGTCTGCTGTTGTAAAGTAAAAGCAGCCATAGACAATATATAAATCAATAGGTACGACTGTTTCAATAAACTCTGAATAGAGTAATATATTTGTAGATTGTGGGCTCAAGTTAAAAGGTGCATACACAGGTTAAAAAAACTTCAAGGCTTCAATGATTTTTCACTGTAGTGAAAAAACTGAGTTATTTTTTGAACACATATCTTTTTAAGAATAGGTCAACTTCAATACTTGCTTTCTTTTGGAAATTTTTAACATTACTAATGTTTTATTATGACGTCACGATGATAAGAGTCCCAAGGCTTTGAAGAAGAAACAGGTGAGAAAATCTTCAAGCAATCTAGTTTCATCTTTGAAATCAGCATGGGTCAGTCATTTCTTCTCTGTAGGTGTGCAGAAACCTGGAAACTTTTCAACTGTAAGAATCAAATGGGTGGCTCAAAAAACAAGAATAGCCCTTATGCTGCAAGATTCTACAAGTCTGGTCCTAGTCACAAAAGAGAATTAATGTTAACTAGCAGATATTAAGATTGATAAGGACCCAAAGATATCATGTTGCTGGTATGTATGTTTTTGGTAGGAACTGAGCCCAGGATCTTATGCACGTTAGGGTAAGCACTCTGCCATTGAGCTTATATCCCCAGGACTGTTTTTTTGCTTGTTTTGAGAAAGGGGTCACCCTATATTGCTCAGCCTGATCACAAATTCATAGCTTAAACAATCTTCCTACTTCAGCCTCCCTGGACTACAAGCCTGTGCCATCACACACAGCCCAAAAGCTGCTGCTTTTCATTTTCTTCTTTTTCCTGTTTGTTTGTTTTCACCATGGAGCTTCTGAAGATACTGAAGGCATTCCATAAGGTCTTATTAAAATTTCTATATTGCATGATTTGACATGCATATAAAAAAGTGCCCTACATATAATTTATTAGCAATAGTCTTAGATTAGTATTTTCTGCTAAAGGCAATTCTATTTTCCCTATGTATTTAAGGTCATCTATTAATCCTGGGTAATATTAAGACTGAAGGAAAAAAAATGCAGTGTTGGGATTAGGACTAAGTTTGTGAAATGTGATAAAACTTGGGGAAATTGTTACAAATGCAAAAGCCAATGTGCAAAAACTAAACAACTTTGTATTACATGGGATTTATGCAATAATGGCCTAATCGGCCTAAGAATAGTCCTAAAAGAGGAATGACTGGAACGGGGTCGGTAAGTACTGTTTTGCTCTGCCTCTCTCCCTTTTTAAGTTTTAATTTGAGACAGAGTCTAACTAAATTGTTCAGGCTAACTTCAAATTTACATTACTCCTACCTCCTAGCCTTCCAAGTAGCTAGGATTACTGGCATGTGTCACAGTGACCAAACTGGAATGTAATTTTAACTAAATAAACAAATTTGGTTTCATTAATCTCCCTGAAAAGTTTGGCTTATAGTACAAAATGGTTTGAAAGACAATTATAAATGAAGAGCAAAAATCCCGTAGTATAATTTCAATGCCATCCAGGGAACATCAAGGGTCATGAACTTCAAACTAGTTCATTTTATCAATCACACCCCCCTAATTATCTCACTAGTAAAGACGCTCACTATTAGAGACTAATCCTCTTAGCTAATAGGATCAATTAACTCCCCCAATACTCTGAAACTTTTCGTCTTCACAAACCTCTTTTTTTTTTTTTTTTAAATTAAGGACTATACAGGGCTTCCCATGAAGAATTCTTTCCAGTAAACAAAGATGACAAAAGCAGGGTGCCAGCTCCTTTAGAAGTTAGGTTTCTTAACAGACATTTGGGTTTACATTGTTTCTTGTTTATTAGTCACCTCTCAATGATTTTCATTACCCTTAAAAGCATTTTTAAAAATGAGATCCAAGGGCCTGGTGCTGTAGCTCAGCGGTAGAGTGCTTGCCTAGCACATGCAAGACCTGGGGTTCTATCCTCAGCATCACATTAAAATAAATAAATAAATAAAATAAAGGTATTAAAAAAAAAAAAAGAGATCTAGGCTTTCAAAAAATTTTCTCAAACTATGGTACTTTGACTACCTGCATCAGAATCACTTAAAATTTAAAAAACAAGTTCAAGGCTTTCAAAAGTATTTCTCAAATTATAGTACTTTGACTATGAATAATCTTGGGCTGAATCAAAATCAGGTAGATTTTATATAGAGGTAGATTTTCATTTTTATTTTTTTGTGGTGCTGGCAATAGAACCCAAGGCCTCACGAGTGCTAGGTGACTGCTCTTCCACTGAGCTATATCCTGAGTCCCCAGGAGATTCTTAGCTCATACCAAAATAAGAATTACTGCTACAATCTGCTTATTATTATGCCAACCTTAGACTGGATTAAATTTCAATTTACGAAAAACAAAAATCTGCAGTATAAAATGTTTTATCAATCTATCCAGTAAGAGAACTCTTACGGTAGACTACTTACAGTGCTCCATTATTTATTTTTATTTTTTCTAAAAATCAATCTAGTTTCAAATGAAGAACTGAGGCAGTTTGCAACAAAATTAAACATGAGACATCGAAATATTAATATATAAACAGGTATAAACAACAATAATTATGCCCCAAACCAGTAGACAATACCATAAAACAACCAATCATCTATATAGCTATGAGGTTTTTAGTAAACAGGGCAAAACAAATATAAGAAAATAAAATGAGATCATTACCATATGATACAAGGCTACATTGCCAATTTTATTTTAGTCTAATGGATAATTTCAATAACTTTCTTCATGTGAAAACTTTCATAGCAACTGTAAAAAGGGCCAGGATATAATTTCACAGGCATTTCCTCAGAAAGAAGATAATGAGGCAATCTTTCTTGCTATCTAAATTAATCAATGCAGTGCTGATTTGGAGAGAAGTCAAAGTTTGAGAGAATGACTGGCCTATCTTTCCATCTAGCCAATGTTTCAAGCACAATTTTAACTGTTTTTGAATGTCAATTCAAAACATTTGGTAAAGAGGTTAAATAGTAGAGAATTTCATCATAGAATAACAATACAATCATCCCAACCTTATCAGAGCTTAATCATCTTGGCACTGCTTCTCTGAAACAGATTTTTAACTATTCTCTAGCCATATGCTATAATATACATATTTGCTATAAATATAATTATGCTTACTTTAAAACTAATCACCAGGAGTCTCATTGCATTAGCCTATCAAATGAGGTTGACTATATTCTCCATTTGATCATTGGCTCAAAATAAGGACCTTCATCTTGGCAGAGTTGTTGCTTAGTTTTCTGCCATAAAAACAGCAGTTTTGCTCATTCCTGAATAGTGAATAGTGAATTCATGTCATCAGTAAAGACTTTAAGATACTGATCTTCCTATTTGCTAGCATAGAATTAACTACCTATCAGGCATACCTAAAAGCCATATGAAATTATCTAACTGGAAGTAGAAAAGGAGGCAAGGCAATAATTACAAAAAAATACCATCACATTCCTTTTGATATTAAGCAAGTTATTACTTCAGATGACAACTGCTACTCATTCTGTTCATAAATGCAAAAT
Organism: Marmota marmota marmota; assembly: GCF_001458135.2. NCBI lineage: Eukaryota > Metazoa > Chordata > Mammalia > Rodentia > Sciuridae > Marmota > Marmota marmota. Next base: position 41,210,547 of record NW_026000037.1, on the reverse strand, counting down.
CGGGCCAACTTTTAAACAACAGTAAGTCAGAGTCCATGCCAAGTTCATAAAATTCTGTTTCTACTCTCTCAAGAGATGACACATCAATACATGCTACGAAAAGTCTAATAATCTTAACTGTTTTCCAAAGAACAAACAACATATATTGATGAAATGAGTAAAAAGTACATTTTTCTCATGCAAGAATTGAGAATGCTACAGATAAACATTTCCACGTGATATCTAGTAAACCTTGTAATTTGAAGAAAAAAGTTGATTGTTCTGCAAAACCAGGTTGACTATACTTTGTGTCAATGTGAGCATGAGCCTTAAAGAAGTCGACTGAAGACTTTAGCAAGGACTGGGGATGGGGAATTATATGATGAACTTCAAGTGCCAATCTGGAGTGAAAAGTCATATAATTTTACTTAGAGTGATCAAATACAATGAATTACAATAAATAGTAATAAAATAGGTAAAAGTTCTGAACTTTATCAAAATCATTTTTGTGGAGATAAAGAAATGCAACATAAATAACCTTGTTCTCTAGAAATCTATAAACCATGTCATTTTATAAGACACTGCAGAAACTCGGGCCTGACTCTTCTTGTAAGTAACCTGTATAAATATAGACTAAAATTTTTACTTTTTTTAAAATAAAGAAATTTTTTTTAAGAACATTTTAATTTGAATTCCTCTGGGGTCTGCTTATGATATTATTTATCTTGGCTAAATTTGTGGGGAAGTTTTCTTGCTTGTTACTAAATTCCTGAGAAAACATATGGGGAACTTCTTCCAAAAGATAACTTTAAAACGCTAAGAATTTGCTGGATTTTAGTCACAGTTATATTCAAAATATTTTACACACACTGATGATCCTTTATAAAATTATAAAAAATAAAAACAAAATCTAATAACATTTATCACAAGCATATACAAATAAAAAGTTAACAGAATCAACTTTAATTGATATGAGAATAATATTAAGTATTTTACCCCAAAGTTTGTACAATTTAACATGAAAACACAAACAGCAACTGAAAACCAAATCAAGTGAGAAGTTCATACCTAATAGTCCAGTATGTACATCATCTTCATTTTTCAAATTCTCAGCATGCAATTCTGTAAAAACAAAAAGAGGTTTAGGTAGAAAAGATTCATAATCTGAAGACTAATTCAAAGGCTTGGAAGACATTGTAGAACTCCATAAAGTGCTCTGGAGTAAGGAATGGATTCAAATTTTGATTCTGTTTACTAGCTACATGATCATCAGCAAGCAAAGAAGACCTCCATACTGTCAACTGCCATACATATGACAGTGGTGTTCATATCCTGTGGTTGTTGTGATACCATTTTATACAAATTTAAGGACACACTAAATTTTTTCAGTTCCTTTCTCCATTCTCCAAAGTATAAACATCTTCTGCAATGATCTTCTACTTACCACAGTTTTGCCTTTACAAAAGTGATATCTCAGAGCAAAGCAATAAAATAGCTAAAAGACAAAACTATCCGGGTTATAGTAAAAAAAGGGGAAGGGAGTGATACAGGAATTAAACTGTGAGCCAGGAGAGGAGGCCCACACCTGTAATCCAAGCTACTCCACAGGCTAAGGCAGGAGGATCCCAAGTTCATGGCTATCTCAAAAAACAATTATGGCTAGGGATGTAGTTCAAAGGTAAAGTACCCCTGGGTTCAATCTGCCAGAACCCCTACAAAAGAAATGAAACAATGGCAGCCAAACATTTAAGATTGACAGTTTAAATACAATACTGTTATGAGGAGGTAAATTTCACACATTAACTTGCAAATCTTGTCTTCTGTATGAAAATCAAGCATGGTAAGCTGTTACAGGCCATCTGGAGCCCATTACCAGCTGGTCCAAAATGATAGTGTTGAGTGGTTGAGTGGTTTTCATAAAACGAAGATTTTTTTGTTTTACTTTTTTTTTTTTTTTCCAGTAATTTGGACAAAGTCATACAATAGTAAGAATTGGGATTTAAACTCAAATTTTATTCTTTTCACTGTAATACACAAGATCCAAACAAATAATACATTTATGAAAGCCCCCTTGGGGGAAAAAAAACTTTCACAAGTCTATTTTTACTCCAATATGGCTAATATTTTAACTTGAGACAAAGAAGATAAAATTAGTGAAAAACAAGACTACACCTCCTGCAATAAAACTTTGCATACAAACGGCCAATGCCTACCCTTAATACCTACTACTCAGGAGGACTGCAAATTGGAGACCAGCAGGGGCACCACAGTGAGACCAAGTCTCACAACAAAACCAAAATATACTTTGTGTACTAAATCTAGTTACAAACACCACAAAATTAAGAAAGGCTAGTTATTTTACCTATAAAAGTAGAAATCTGAGCTGTGGGATGGAAATCCTAGACCTTGAAGAATCTTCAATGTACCCAGGAATAAATCGGTACCATTTGTGGATCAAAGCCTTTGAATATATACAGACTATTTCAATTACATGCATTTTACACTGTCTCCTTTTAATGGTGGGTATTCTCCGAAATATGGCTTAAATAATCGTGCTAGTATTTGACTCCATGGGTCCAATGACTTAAAGGTATTTCAATAGAACTCATTTGATTAAAAGACCCTTTCTTAAAAACAGTTCTCGTTATGGACGAGGGAAATCCATTTAGGAAGAGAAGACAAAGGGGAGAAGCAAAGAATGGCACAAATCAGTGGTAGGAGTGAAAGAGACTGCCAGCTTGCCGGTCGGGAGCCAGGTAAGGTGTGGGTGGAGGTGAGAACCAAGCCCTGGCTCAACTTCGCTCTGGACAGACTTTCAAGGTCTGGGCATCAGTACCTTTAACGATCAGGTAGGCGATGGCGAGGAGGAAAGCGAGGAGGATGGCGAACAGCAGCGAGCAGAGAATAGACAGGACCTGGATCGGCCATCGCCGAGCCTGGGCCCGGCTACGCGTAGCTGCGGGGAAAATGCCATTGCGTTTATCGGGTAGGACGGGCGACCCATCCCCGTCCGGCGGGAGAAGCTGGGGGCCCCTTCTGGGCTCCAACGACGCCCTGGCTGAGAACTCCGCTCGCAAGTCACGGGCCACTTGATCGCATCCTTCCACCTCATCAACTTCGCCTTCACCCCAGCTGTCCCCCTGAGAGAATACAGAATACACAGGCCGAGAGAAAGGTGCTGGGGTGCCAAGACCGCGACGCCGCGGAGCCGAACGCCTGCCGCTGTCCACAAACGACATGGCGGGAAATAACCACAGAACGGCGGGGGCCCAGAGTTTCCCACAGCCCCGCCCCTCCCTCGTCTTCGCCAATCAGCAGCCGGGCTACGCCACGGCCTCGACCACTTAGCTCAGGGGCTCAGGGGTGCTAAAGGGTGGGCTGTGGAGCCAATAAGGAACCACGGAGCAGGAGGCGAGGCTGTGCCATCCGAGACAGGAGCTCTATCCCGCTGCAATAGGCGGGAAGGGATACAGAATTGTGGGTAGGGAAAGTCAAGCAGAGGCCGGCTGCAGACAAGTCACCCTTCCCTGCAGCGTTTCGTCCCGGCCAAAGACCTCTGGCACTGCTGCGTTGCCTCCAGGCGAGCGCGAACCCCGGCAGCCCCAAAGCCGCATCTTCTTGACGCCGGGTCCTAGCGCCCGCCCATACCACTCTGATACACATTTCTAACCTATTTGCTTTCTCCCTTCTTCCCCTCTACGCTCACACTCTTCTTTAGCCTCCCTGCTAACAGGAGCTCACCGCCCGGCGCGCTCGCTCCGCCTTATCGACCCACCTCTTTCTGCCTTTCGCGTTTTTCCACCCGCCCCTATCCACAACTTCC
>NW_026000037.1:41166291-41205380 GCF_001458135.2 Marmota marmota marmota | reverse complement strand
GGGGGGGGGGGGGGTGAAAGGTGGCAAGCCCCCACTGCCCCACCCCCTACGGGGTGAGGCGGTCTAAGCCCGGGAAGCTGGGACGCGGTTGTCTTCCCTTTCCCGGGGGAAGTTGGTGGAGTTTTCCCGGCAGAGGACTCGGCGCAGAAACTTCCTCCGTCCCCTTCCCCCCCCCTCCATGCAGGCGACGCCGAGTGAGGCTGAGGCTGGGGGCGAATCACCGCAGAGCTGCGTGTCGGCAGCGCGCTCTGATTGGACAGTGGGGAAGCCTGTCAGCTTATTGGCCCCACTGATCCCGCCCCGCAGCTCAGGGCAGCCTTTAACCTTTGGCCCCAGCGGGCGCCAGCCACTCAGATCGCTTCTTGTTGGTATGTGTAGCGGCAGTGGCCGCCGGCGGAGCAGTCTGAGTCCGACGATGAGGCCGGGGACGGGAGCTGAGCGTGGAGGCCTCATGGTGAGTGAAATGGAGAGCCATCCTCCCTCGCGGGGTCCCGGGGACGGGGAGCGGAGATTGTCCGGCTCAAGCCTGTGCTCCAGCTCTTGGGTCTCTGCTGACGGCTTCCTGAGGAGACGGCCTTCGGTAAGGGATCGGTGGGGCAGGGGGAAGCGGCACAATGAAAAACGGAGTCAGAGACAGGAAGCTTTCTCCAAAAGGAGAAGAAGATAAGAGTGGACGAAGGAAGCGCTCGAGATGGTGGGATATGTCTCGAGGGAGAGAAACGGAGAGCGGGGATGCACAAAAGAAGGATGTAGGACCCTGGAAGTTCCCAGTCGGCTTGGCCTAGACAGATGCGTGCTGCGTCTTGGAGCTATAGGCCCGTTTTAGTAAGGAAATTTGATTCTCTAAGACTTTAAAAGAAGCTAGCAACATTTGTTTTCTCTAGTAGTGGTGGTGATATGCAGGGGGTACTGCTTGATTAATTGGCAGGGGATAATTACCTGGAACAATGGACACGTCTGTAACGAAAGTTGTCTTTTAAAAGTGCATTAAAGTGGGTGAATTATTGTTTGCACTTAGTGTCTGAGTGACAGAATATTAAGTCTTTGAAACTGTGTTTTGGCAAATGGAATTTTACCGGTCTTAAAAGTTAGGTTAGTAACTGTTAGTAGACAGGTGTCTCTGGGGACCCACACTTTTGTGTTTTATAAGACCAGCCCTCCTTTAAATGAATTTGGTAAATTAAGCATTTTAAAGTCAGTAGTGCTTAAAAAAGTGTCAGCTGTCTTTTATGTCTGTTTGAAATAGGACAAAGTTCAGGTTTTCACCAACAGTTTTTAAGTTGGCTTTATACATTTACGTACATATACATACGAATATACATATATGTATGTGTGTATATATATATATATGTTTAATCTTCCAAGCTGAGCAAATCAGTAGCTGATTAAATTAGAGCAAAACAACTGATCTAGCTGTCCAATAATTATTTAATTTGCAAGCTTCTCAAATACTAGTGTGGTGCTTTTTTTTTTTTAATAGGAAAGTATAAACTAATACAATAATTTGGGCACAAATTAGCCTAATATTATGTACTGAAGGTAAGTGATTTGTTGAAGTGAGATTTTTTTGAGAATCATTTAATGTGAATTGCCAAGTTTTAAATTTTCTCTTTTTCAGATGGGGCACCCTGGCATGCATTATGCACCAATGGGAATGCATCCTATGGGTCAGAGAGCCAATATGCCTCCTGTACCTCATGGAATGATGCCACAAATGATGCCCCCTATGGGAGGGCCACCAATGGGACAAGTAAGAATGTTATGTTTTTATTTTGTTTGGTTTTGTCTATATTTTTGCCTCAGGTATTGTTGTGTTAAAATCTCAAACTCTAGGTCAATACTGTGCTTGTAGCTATTTAAGGATTAGTTGATGCCCAAATAATGTTTTTAAATAAGACTAATGTTGAATCATGACTGTAACTAAATTTTGAATGTAATGAAAGTCTTCTGTATAAAACCTTTTACTTTTACTACTTCAATAAAATTAAAGAGTTTTTTTTTTTTAATTTAAAAGTCACAGCACATATCTAGTTTTTTAACTTAATGACTATAAAGCATGTCAATTGAAGTTAATGTTCTAAGAGTAAATATTATCTGATATATGTCAGCATAATTAACTTTGTTGGGCCATGTAAATGCATAGAATCAGAAAATATTGCTTATACTTTAGGCTTAAAATAAATTTTATTCTAGAAATATCTTCCTCTTTGTGTATAGGGGTGGGGGTAGGGAGATTTAACGCTCTATTTATTCTGATTCTTCATAGGACAATGTCAAATCAATAGTTGATTTTCTAGTAACACTACTGTATTTTTTAAAAAAAAAATGTTTATTGCTTCTGCACTCCTACTTAGTGAGCTGCCCCTTCCATCTCTAGCATAAACTGTAAATGGACATTTTGAGGGAGTTGATATGAATCAAAAGGTTATCATGCTGACTCGGATACTTTGGTAGAACTGAATTTCTAGAGAAATCCAAGAAAGGCAACAGGTTCACTTACCATAGAATAATTGTGTGCCCTATGCTAGGTTCTATAATACAGAGACACTTAGGTGGCTGGGTTATTTCTATTTGAGTATCTTGATAAGTAATGAAAATTTTAGGCTAGCAAAAATTTCAGAAATTATGTATGATCTTGTGCTAATGAGTACTCTTTGCTTTGATTATTGTTTAAGCCTTGATGGATAAAGTTTTTGGTGAAACTTCAGTGGAAAAAGGAGCTTGCTGTAACTCTTTTTACTTAACCTTATGAGTAGAAGGGCTGAATGTCAAGTGGTTTTCTTCTTTTATATTTGGAATATAGCCCTTAATTTTGTATAAAAATCTTTACTCAGAAGTATCAGACCTAAAAGATTCTGCCTGCAGGAGGAGTTCTTTATATAAAAGACTCTTTTATTCTGTTATTCCAGAATAACACAAATTTTAAAACTGCCTAGGAGATGCAGAGACAACTCTTGGTTCCTCTTCTGTTTCTTTCCATCTCTAAGCAGCAAGGAGCTGCTCTTGTTTTCTTTATAGAGCTGCTCTAACTAGATAATGAGCTTTTAAAAAATATTTATTCTTTAAATGCTCTGGTTCTTATTTAAAATTAGTTTCTTTCCACAGAAAGATAAAATAAAACAATTTGCTACTGCCAGATGCTTCTCTCTTTTCTGGGGCCTTCTGTTTCCATTGGGCCAGTCAAGGTAAGTTTTGCAAGGGATTGACCTGCTTACCCTTGCTGTCATGGTGCTGTTGCACTATCAAAGCCAAGATACCAGCTAGTCATTTTTAATAAAATGCAGATTTTATTTTTTAAAGTAGTTTCATGTATCTCATTGACATAAGCTGGTCACAATTTATTTTATGGCCCTTTCTTTTTAGCTGCATTAGTGACCATCTTTCTAGTAAGTTAACTTGCTACTCAGTGTACATCAGTTCAGAGACTGAATTTTGCCTTGTGGTTTTCTTCTGCATTTTTTTCTAGGCCAGTGTATGCCATGTGCCTTTAAGTATACCTGATTATTTAGAGGCTTAGAATTCTTTCTCCCTGTGTTGGCTCATGTTAGGATAATGAATGAATGTTTTAGGAGTCTAGTTCTGAGGTTCCCAAGAGTTTCCCTTGTTGTCTCAAATTTAGATCATCCCCTTTTGACCTAATGTCTAACAAGTTTGGGTCCCAATTATTGATTGGTAAAGCTAATTCTTATTTTAGCTTTATTAGCACATGTGATAATTCTGGGAAGCATGGATAATTTCAATCCTCAATAATTGAAGAATCTTATTTAAAGCTCTGGTGAACATGCCCTTAAAAATGAAAGTTAATAATAACAAAATTTATTCTTGCTGCATCATTTTATCTCTCTACACATTCTAAGAAATATTAATGAAAAAGTAAGTAGTGAGAAGATAACTGAAAAGAAGCAGGGTGCCCCTGTCAGTCACAGCAGTGATGGTAGGGTTCTGCCATCCAATCTTAAAGTTAATTTACACATTACATAAAAGACTTGGGACTCTTGGTTATGGAACCTTGATGTGCAGTTTGCAGTTGGTCTTCCATAACCTCCAGATTCCACATCTGTGGATTCAGCCTACTTTGGGTTGAAAACATTAAAAGCATAAATTGTATCTATACAAAACGTGTACAGGCTTTTTTTTTTTTGTCACTATTTCCCTAAACAAAATAACATAACAACTATATAGGTGTAACACATATGTCTTATTAGTTATTAGAATAATCTAGAGGTGATTTCAAGTATACTGGAAGATGTGCATAGGTTATATGCAAGTACGGTGCCATTTTTTGTATAAGGGACTTGAGCATCTGTAGATTTTGGTGTCTGGAGTGTCCTCGAACCAGTCCCTTTTAAATACTGAGGAACAACTGTATTGACCACATCTTTCATTAAGATCTCTTGCTGGGACCAGCTGAAGATTTAAAAGTCTTTCTTGCCAAATGATTATGGTCTTTGGAATGTTACTGAATGACATGAAATTTTAAGGTGCGTTTGTAAAATAACAGAGAGGATAGAGTAATGATCTAAGAAGTCAATTAACAACTTTTGAAATGCAACAAGTTAATTTAAAGAAGTTATATGTTGCTGCTGCCTATAATCCCAGGTACTTGGGAGGCTGAGGCAGGAGGATTATAAATTCAAAGCCAGCCTCAGCAATTTAGCAGGGCCCTAGCAACTTTCCAAGATTCTATTTCAAAATTTAAAAAAGAAAAAAAACAGAAATTAAAGGGCTGGGCATGTGATTCAGTGGTTAAGTGCCCCTGGGTTCAATCCCTGGTACCAAAAAAAAAAAAAAAGTAGTAGTATTGATGGCATTATTTATTTATTTATTTAAATTCATGATGTGACCTAAATGCCATTTTTATAATGTAGGCTGAATCTGTTATGGTAGTAAATATTGGAAACTATCAGCTGAAACTTCATGTTTCTTTCACATTTATAGATTAAATTCATCTCTTTGTCACTGTACATAGATTTGCTTCTACTTTTTACAAAATTATAGGATATTATAGCTGGAAGGGACCTTACAAGTTGTATGGACTTTAATTGACTTTGGAAGGATTGTTTTCTTAAGAAGCCATATTAATAAAGAAAAAAAATGGTTTTTCTCTGATGGCAGTTCTCAAAAATTTCTGCTAGGGCATAATAGCACTTGCCTATGATCCCAGCGGCTTAGGAAGCTAAGGCAGGAGGCCCCAACAATGATGAGAGAGATGCTAAGCAACTCAGTGAGACCCTGTCCATAAATAAAATACAAAAAAAGGGCTGAGGTTGTGACTTAGTGCTTAAGTACCCCTGAGAGCAATCCCTGGTACCAAAAAAAAAAAAAAAAAATTTCACTTGGAATTTCCATAAAAATATGATTATATGCAAGATTGTCTCCTTTCTACATGTCTATAGTGTTAAAAAGTTTTGCAATTTTGCCTTTAAAGTATTTTCATCTTATTGTTTTTTTTTTTTTTTTTTTGCCTTTTCTACACAAAGAACATGGAAATCCTGCCATGTTTATCACAGATAATTTTGCTTAAGAGTCCTGCTACATGGCTCTTTTTCCCCTTCTTTTTGGGGTCTTAATTTACCTGTTTCTGTGAGAAGAGTAGAATATATGATCCCTTTCAGATCTAGCAGCTGCTTGGTCTTTGATAAGTAAACTGATAAATGAAGATTTACCTTTTACAAATGTGTTTGATTTTTTAAAAATTTTAATATTTAGTAAGACCGACTCTAACAGATCTTATTTATGTTCCTGCTGCTTTTGTTGTCAGACTTCCATGCCTATAATACTCAACAGTTTTTGAGTTGGTTTTCTTGCTTTAAGGCTGCCTACCCCCCCCTCCAAATTCTAGATTTCAGTGTGTTATATCTTTGCTCAAGAATCTTCAGTGTTTATCTGTGCCTATGGCATAGTATCTAAATTCTACAATTTAACTTTCATGGATTTCATGTAGTATGCATCAGAGCACAATTCAAAGATTCATGCATGTCTACATACTCCTGAATTTAAACCCAGAGTGATCTTTTCATGGTATCCTAAGTGATTATATGACTTATAGCTTATGCTGTTGTTCTTGCTCCCAGGTTTACTATCATCATGAACTTTCCTTGCCTTCTCTCAGTTCTACTAGTTCTACCTTCTTCAGGAGGTCCTCAGAATTTGGCAAAAGAAAATCCTGTGTAATCTGCTCATGATTCTTAGTGTTCACTTATGTTGTCACTTAGTTATTGACTTGTTGTGTGGTCTCTTATTTGCTATTTTCCCAAAAAGTAACAGATTGTACTTTTTAAGAATCCAGTAGGTGCTGAGCAAAGTTCTTAGCACATCATGGGTGCTCAGTAAAATACTTGTTGAATGAATGAAACAAATACAGATACTCACTCCTACAATATAAACCAGGAAGTTAGTCACTGTTACATGTGTCTGTTTCTAGTGGTTACTTGTGACTTTACATTGTTACCACTTATTCTTGTTTTTAGTGTCTGCCTCTTTACTGATGCTTTTTCCTTTAACAAATGACAGAAGACAAAATGAAATCAATCAGTTATTTTACTTGGTGAATAAATCTAAAATACTTGTTTTCCCTTAAATGTAGGCAATATATTCTAGTTGTATGATAATGTTGATGATCATTAAGGTTTAACAAGAGATTTTGGTTTTCCCATGTATTTTTCCATAAAGTAGAGAAAAATGATTTGGTACATAGGCCTTCTTCCAGAGAAATCCAGCATATTGGTGTATTGGATTTATCTCACTGATTAGACACATTTACTTATTTTGTATTTTAAATTGTCCTTACTTTTTGGTAGGTATAGAACCCATGCCTTTGAAATAGACACTAGCCAGTGGGGGAGGAGTACCACTTTTTTTTTTTTTTCTTGCTCATAATTCCTGAATTTAGGTAATTTCTCTGTGTATTTACATTACTTAGACAAGTACTTTTCTTAAAAATGCATTAACTCAGATCAATTTGTATAACTTAGGCTGTGTGTGTGTGATTAGATTTTGATAGGTTTTTACTAGTAAGATTATAAATGTTTATTACTATTAGCCTATTTAGATATAAACTCATTTATTCAAAAACTTAGAGTAATATTTCTAAATGTGAGAAATATTTGGAGAAATATAAGCAGATCACATCATTCTGGAAAAAAGGACTATATCCACTCTCTTTGAGATTCACAGTCACTTACCAAGAAGCTGTGAAAGTCTTGTAGAGTATTTATTTATTTATTTATTTATTTATTTATTTATTTATTTATTTGGTAAAGGGTGGTACTGGGGGTTGAACCCAGAAGTACTTTACCACTGAACTGCATCCCCTGCTCTTTTATTTTTATTTTGAGATAGGGTCTGTAAGTTGCTTAGGCTGACCTCAAACTTCCCATCCTCCTAATTCAGCCTCCCAAGTGGCTGATATTTTAAGCTTGTGCCACTGTGCCTGGTTTGCAGAATAAAACTTGTACTCAGTATTTGTCTTATTTGTCTATTTCTTCCTATCCTCCTCCCTTAGTCTCTCTGCATACCTCTACCCATTTTGTTGCTTTTGCTTTGACTAGCACATTGCAGAGAATTAGCATTTTATGGAAAATGCTGAATTAGGGCCGTTTATCCATTTAGTTTGCTATTCAGGAGAAAAAGGCAGCATTGAAATAAGTTAGTATTAACACACCCAAAATGAAGCAACTTGTAAGGGGCAGTGAATGTAACTTTTAAATAGTAGGATCAAAATGGAAAGGTAACAAATATTAACAGGCTAACCTGTTGATGTTTAATTAGGTATGTTAGAAATGCTGGTGGTGTGGTTTCCAATAATGAAGAACTACTACCAGTAGGTATTAAAGATGTGGTACATGTGTATATCTAGTATGTGATAGGATTTTTGGAGGGCTGGGGGAGTCCACCCCTTGTTTGTTTTTACCTAGAAAAATAGGTCTAAATTACAAGTAGGATGAGTGGATTGCTTTTCCACGTAGAAATTGTCCTTAGTCTTTCATTATTTTCTTTTTCCATACCTTCATATTTTAGTCAATAGGCATTTAAGTCTCTTCTTGTTTTTTGTCTTGATGGTTCTTGGGGTGACCTATAACTGAGGTAGATTTCTAGATTTCTAGCCCATCTATTTTGTTTTGAGACAGGGTCCCAGTAAGTTCTTCAGATTCAACTTGAGATCTCGCTGCCTCAGCCTCCTGAGTAGCTTGGGTTACAGGTGTGCACAATCATGCTTGGCTATTTCAAATATCTTGGATGTAATGCTAGTGTGAAAATCATGTATTTCCTGCTCTAAAAGAACTTAGTCCTTTCTATGTGTTTTCATCTTCCTATTGTTTCCTACTTCCTACTGTCAGATATTTCTGGACATATGGATGACTCTTATATTTGCCTCTTTTCTTTGTGCAGTTTAAGTAACCATACATTATCTTTCACTTGTTTTAATCAACAGTTTGTTGTCATTAGCAGTTACTTAAGATGTGATATTTTACATTGGTGGGCTTGAAAGGAAATCTTTTTAAATATACTCAGTGTAAAAATCTTATCTTTTCTAAAAGTGAGTGATGCTATTAGCCTTACCCGTTAAAGGCTAAATATGCCAACAATTGAGGATCAATCTGAGTTGAAATATAGTTAGGCTCTGGTTTTTCTTTCAGTCAAAATTCTTCCTTGGGGGGAAAGAGGGGCCTTAGGGATTGAATTACATCCTGGCCCTTTTTGTGTTTATTTTGAGTCAGGAGACAAGAGTTTCACTAAGTTGTCAAGGGCCTACCTAAGTTGTTATGGCCTTGAACTTGTAATCTTCTTGTCTCAGCCTCCTGAGTTGCTGGATTATAGGTAGGCACTACTGCGCCCATATTAAACAAAATTCTTACCATGTTTATCTTAGTCTTGGACTTAAAAAAGAAATGAAATTCTCATGATAGTATGAATATAATTGTACATTTTAGGTCCTGATCTTGAATATCCATAAAGACTTTTTAAATTATCATTTAGTTAATGAATGAGCACTCAGTTCCTGCATTAAAACACAGGTTTTGTGTAGTGTCTTTGGCCATGTGGTATCAAGAAAGTTGTTATTTCTCTGAAATGTAAGTTTTTCAGTAATTTCCAGGTTATTGTATACTATGACATGTGCTACATAATGATGTTTCTGTCAATGAGGAACTGCATATATGACAGGTCCTGTAATACTGTAATAGAGCTGAGAAAATCCTATGGCCTAGTATTTTTATACTACCTTTTCTATGTTTATATTTTTAGATATTCAAGAACTTAACATTATGTTACAGTTACCTCTGATATTCAGTTTAGTAACAGGTACAGGTTTATAGTCTAGGAGGAGCTATACCACATAGCCACCTTCACATGTCTGTATACCATCTAGGTTTGTTTTGGTAAAGTATTGTGCTAACTAACAATTTTTTGGTCAATAGCTGACGACATGTATAATGGTAGTCCCAAAAGATTATAATGGAGCTGATAAATTCCAGTGGTTTAGTGAATAGTATCGATGTCCTACTGTAACACAAGGCAGTACTCATATTTGTGACGAGGCTAGTGTAAATAAACCTACCGGACTGTCAGTCATATAAAAGAAATAGCGCATGCAATTACATGAATTACATAATGCTTTGTTTATATTGATACGAAAGGATTGTGTTACTGGTTTACGTATTTACTATGGTATACTTTCATTATTATTGTAAAATGGTATGTCATTGTTATATCAGCAGTAACCTCATCTATCTGTTGTTTACCAAGTCTCTTGATATATCAAAAGGTCACATCCAGTGATTGATCTAAATATACATCTAGGTTTTTGTAACTTCACTCTGTGGTATTTGTACAGTGAAATCACATGGTACATTTATTAGATCATGCTTCCATCATTACAGGACACCCAACTACTTAATGTAACAAAATTATTTATTTATACTGAAATAAAATATAAAGATTTATAAATTCAGCTTGAAGAATTTAGGGAAGGGAATAATAATGGTTTCATGTCTTTGTTATAGTAGTTGAGTCCCAAAGATGACATTTTAGTGTTTTAAAGTTTTCAATTCTTTATGCCTTAATTCAGGCAGCACAATTTTTTTGTGTGTTACTAGTTATAAGTTAAGAACTTTGTTTTTAAGTAAAGTTTTTTGGCTCGTTTTCATTGAGCTCTTAAGTTTTTGTGTAACAGTCTATGTGAAAAAAAATTCAGTTCTGTCCCAATGTTTATATAAACTTTGTGAAATTCACATACCTTGTTGAATTTGATCCTCTTAATCCTTCTGACAAAAAAGGTTAGCTCGATGGATATCCAGTTTATAGATGGTGATAGTAAGATTCGGAGAGTTAAGTGAATTGTACAGAGCCAGCACTAAATATGATATTTAATCTGGGACTGACATGTATTGTTTTCTGTTGAAGATGATGGGTTTATAATATTTACCAGATGTCTTCAAAGAAAATGGAATATCTAAGCAATAAATAAGAAATAAATGAGGGAAGGGTCAACACAGAAGATGCTTTCATTATATGAGCTGAAGAAGAGTAGTGGTAATAATAGACAGTTGGCCTCCTTGTCTTCAGGTTCTGCATCCATAGATTCAAGCAATCATCTATCAAAAATACTCAGGAAAAACTCTAGATCTGTTGTGAACATGTGTGGACTTTTTTCCTTGTCATTATTCCCTAAACAGTACATTAAAAATTTACATAGCACTTACATTGTATTAGGTAGTATAAAGTAGTCTAGGCACGACTTACAGTACACGTGATGTTATGCCTAGATTGTATGCGAGTACTATGCCATTTTATATAGGAGACTTAAGCATTTGGGTATTTTGGTATCCACTAGAGGTCTTAGAGTCAATCCACCGTGGATACTAAAAAAGAACTCTACCCATCAAATAATTCATCCAGCACTAAGTACATAGGTGTACTAAGCACGTAGGTGTCATTTTTGCTTTTCTTGAGAAAATGGATGTTTAGAGAGGTTAGGGTCAAATTATCCGGGAATCACATGGCTGGAATAGGAATTCTGACAATCTGACTTAAGCATATAATTAAGGATGTGTTAGGCTGCTTCTCTCTACAGTAGTTCAAGATTATCTATTTCAAGATTATCTAATTAATTGAGTTCACTTTCTTAGAGCCTAGATGGGTAATGTACATAGTTCTTCCTTATTTGAGGGAAGTATGTTCCAAGATTCCGAGGGAACCTGAAACCATTCCTGAAGTGATAGGTCATACCAAACCCAGTGTATCCTGGGATTTGTCCTAAATGCCTTGCTATGTTGCCACATAGTACCAGAGTTAATCTGTCCTTCCATGTCATGCCCTGGTACCTCCTTTGTGTCACACTGGGTTGTTATTAGGCAAAACAAAGTTATCTGAACACAAATACAAGCACTCTAATATTTATAGTTGATCTGATATTTCATTCAGCTAAGGGGAGGGAGTTTGGGGGTATGCTGGTATCATGTACAGTTAGTATATGCTGAAAAAGTAATGATTCATCCCTGGCAAGTTGGAGTACTGCTGAAGATTTCAGTACACTACTCAGAAGGTCACACAACTGAAAAACTGAATTATTTCTGGAATCCTTCATTTAGTATTTTCAGACTCTGATTGACCTTGGATAATTGACACTTGGAAGGGAAACCCACAGAGAACAGATTGGGGATGGCCTGCTGTATTTCAGCAGCTCTAAATTCTGTAGGTTGAGAGTGTTAGTAAACTAATTTTAAATACTGACAATTGTCTTATTAAATGGTAAGGTTCTTTTGTGTGTTTCAAATATTGTCTATCTTTTATATAAGTGTTTCTTATAAAATATGTTTTGAATTTATATTACTTTAGAAGAATAGGCAGTAAATTTAAATGATTTTCCCATTTTAGGGTGCTAAAGGTCTGCTTTAAATGGGTATTTTTATTTCCAGTTGAATGAATACTTGATTCCATTTTTGCATTTATATATGTATTTAACTCAGTTTAGTAGTACATAAGATAGCTCTTTGTCACTCAAAATTGAACCTAAAGCACTCTACCACTGAGCTACCTCCCCAGCCCTTTTTATTTTGAGATAGGGCCCCACTAAGTCACCCAGCTGGCCTCAGACTTTCAATCCTCCTTCCTCAGTCAGGAGTTGTTGGGATTGATTATAGGTGTACATCAGGGAGATAGTTTTTTAAATACTATATTTATTAACCTCTCTGCGGTATATGTTCACCATAAAGAATTTGACTTGAGCACATTTAAAACAAACCAAGAGGCAAAAATCAAACTTATTAGGTTATCAGTTTGCAACCACAGGTTTAAAGCAAGAATGGTTTTAAACAATTAGCCAAATTTAGGATATAGTATTTTTCTTTTTTAGTTGCTTTTCTATGAGGCTAGACAAAAGATAGGTCAGGTCCTTTGTGATCTTTTTCCAGCATGAAAAACTTTAGGAAGTAATTATGAAGAAAATAAATTGAATTTCTTACATGAAGATCTCCATTTTTTGTTTTAACATCATAAAATTTGACAGTTTATGTTTCACGAAATTTGTAACATTGGTAGTGCTTTTTATTGCTGTGCTTTTATTTACATTTTTAAAATTCGGAGTATGATGAACCTAACATTAGAAACTCTAGAGTGACTGAACAGGTTATATAGTACTCCTGGTTTTTTGCTCATGTGTTTATTTTCCTCACAGTTGTGATTCTTCTGAAAATATCTTGATAAATTGGCTTTATAAGTTGTATCATTAAAAATATAGGAAAGAGGAATATATGTGGAAATTGTTTTATATAGTGTATATACAAATGGTTGGCCACTTATATCAGGTATAATATATCAATTATTTGTTTTTAAAAGGTGCCAAAGTCCTTAAAATTCATAGTGTTGATATTTTAGGTAATTTAGTTTACATTTCCTGCATCTTGTCTTTTGCCTTCCTGCAACTCTTCCTGTCAGTGATTCTAACAACTAAAAAATGTAATTATAATATTTTACAGATTTAAACAACTTTGGCAAATATGCAAAGTAATACATGCTTTGGTTACATAGGATGCTTCACATTAAGCTAATGCAAACTGTAGTTATGAATAATGTAGTTCATGAAGTCTGTTGGCATTAGTATAACAATTTTTTACCTCTAATCATTTTGAACATGCTATTTTCATTGAACTTTAAGCTGTTATGTGTGGTAAGGCACTGTTACTTTGTATGCTCCCAAGAAAGGGAAAAGAAACATACATAACAGAGTCCAAAATATTGTACAGTTAAAGCTGAAACAAACATCAAAGGGCTATACCCTCCCTGTGAAGCAAGAAAATAACACCTACATGCAAAAAGGGACAGCAAAGAAATCTGAATGTCTCAACTTTGGTTATTGGGAAAATGGAAGGACAAATAATTTCCGAGTATTTAAACTACAAGATAGTCTCATAAGCTTGCAGCCTGCATTTCCATTTTTACTGTCATGTTGAAAAAAGAATAGATAACTTAGAAAAATTAATAATCTATCATGGTGCTGCCAAGTAACTAGCATAAGTCAACACAAATCCTCTGAAAGAAATTGACTTGTAAAACAGGAATTATAAAGTTTACTTTTATATTTTGAGTATCTTAGAGTTAATAGACATGGGAATCATTATAACATTTCCAAAAACTCGATTTCTTCAGGCTTTGGTAAACAGACCTTTCTATGATGATCAAGCCTTTGTGACAGCTCTAAATTTATCAAATTCTTGTAACTTTTCATATGAAATATAATATTTTGTGTACTAAGATCTTTGGTTTTTCATGGTCACAAATCACAATCTTAAAATCAATGACATATTTACTTGTAAAAGTAAATAGTTGGATATAATTTAAGAATATTACTATTAAGCTTATAAGTTTGTCAGGTAAGCTTAACTGGTCTCTGCCTTCCAAAATGTTCAGAGATTTCTGAGGAGGAAGAATGTAGCTTTTTATTCAACTCTAAGGGAAATTTTTTTAGGTGTTTTAAAGTTTTAGGCATGAGAAGGAAAACACTGAAAATACTACTGTCAAGTTCTTTAATGTTTTTAAATATAATGTGCTGTAATTTTTTTTTGCCTGCTCTGATAAACTCGTGATAAGTAGGATTTTTGTGGCTTTGTCTTTTGAATGGGATTTGGTCTTTGTGTTATGAAGTCAGAATGTTTCAGTTTGAAGTTAGAGTCATTTATATGATCTACTGCTTCCATGGGGAATGTTTTATTGCACGGGGGAGATATTTTTACTGTACTTTTTAAAACCACTTTCATTCTTATGAGAAATTACTGTTTTTCTCTTAAGTTTTCATACTTGGATTTTTGGAAATTGGCTTAGAATTTTAATTTTGGATATGGTACTAACTTTGATTTTATATATAGGCCATTTTATGTAGTAGGCTGTTTCTTTGTTGCTCACCATGCATCAATCTAAAGCAAAATTGTAAGAGGAAATGTTTGTTGGGAGGGTGTGGACTGGAAGCAATCCTAGTTCTTTCTCATTTGCTGTTTTTCCCCCCATTAAAGTTTTCTTTATTATTTCTCTAATCTCTTAATCTGATTATGAAGACTTGTGAGTTTTTGGGTTTTCAAATCCTGTGGTGTTTTGTTTGTTTGTTTTAAATGCTATTTTGACTATATATTCCCAAGTAGGCCAATATGTTGTTCTAGTCACGATTTTTTTCTGGATATTCTAGTTTAATGATAGCTTAAAAATTTATTTGTTGTTTCTTTATCCATTATTTCCATGCTAGTTCATTTTATTGGGTACATTAGTCATCTTTGCTTCATAAGTTGACTTTCACAAGTAATAAAATTCAATGTGTGATTATTCTCCAACTTTAGTGGGCTTTAATATATATGTTCCTTTTGAATATATACATATAATATATATGTGCAAAAGGAACATATATATTAAAGCCTACTATATGCTTATGCTTTTCAGTTGTTCCTCTTTATCAGGTTGCTCATTTAATTTGAAATTTGAATAGACAATTGCTTGTTCTAATGCCTGTGACAATCATGTAATTTTTATCCCTCTCCTGGTTTCCTTAAGTCCTTTTGAAATTGTTATTAAAATCAAAATTGTAATGTGGGATTATACTAATAGAGGTGAGCATTGGGTCAAATGCTTTTAGAAAGTTATGTTAATCTTCATGATTTTTATTCATAAGAAATAGAGAAGATTAAAATTCTCATCGTAGTATTTGTACACTAGATTGAGCTCTCCAACTAATATCTTCAAGTATAAAGTATGTAAGTTTTCTGTACCACAGAAAAATTTGTTTTTTATGTATTTTTTTAAGTAATTGCTTAGATGTTAAGCACCTTTGATCTAGTATTTTGAAAAGGACCAGATTGCCATGAAATTCTTCAATACAGATACTAAAAATCAGAGGTGAAAAATTTTTATCTTAGATTCTCTTATTCCAAGGAAGAAAGAAAAACTTAAACTTATTGAGGAAATTAATATTCTAAAGTTTAAATTAGAAATAGAATAGGAGTTCATACTTTGAAATTTACTTGTGAAAATAATTTTGACTGTACATATAAGTTACCACGTGAGCATTAAAATAAATCATTGATAAAGTAATTCATTCATTCAACAAGCACTTACTAAGCATACTGTGCATTTAGTGTAGTTTCAGTAGTTTTTATTCCTAAATAATACACTGTTTAAAGTCACATTAAGTGTTTTGGTTTTTTATAGTAACCTTTTTTTACTTTTATTTTAGATGCCTGGAATGATGTCTTCAGTAATGCCAGGAATGATGATGTCTCATATGTCTCAGGCTTCCATGCAACCTGCCTTACCGGTAATCTTATGAAAACAACTAATTTCTGTGATGTTTTGATTGACTATTTTTATGTATGAAATTATACATATGTATTTACAGGCGATCTTTTTAGCCTTTTAGTGTCTCCGGAGTACTAAAATGTAATCTAGGAATTGCAGTGGACTTTTAGTACATATATTGATGCTATAATATATGTACATCCTTAGTTTAAATTCTGTATTGATTAAGAACAGAATACTGAAAAGCATCATTTGTGAATCAGAAGTATTTAAGTACTCTGGTAGACATTGACTTTACTAAGCATTTTTAAGGAATAAACATTTACAAAATGCTAATAAATGGATACAATGCAATTTCTACTATATTTAGAAATTAAAATATTTCATTTGACATCCACATTTCATGGAGAATTCAGTGGTGGCAAGTCACTTTGAAAATCCATAAACAGCCAGGCATGGTGGCGCACGCCTGTGATCCTATCGGCTTGGGAGGCTGAGATAGGAAGATTGCAAGTTCAAAGCCAGCCTCAGCAACTGTGAGGAATTAAGCAACTCAGTGAGACCCTGTCTCTAAATAAACTACAAAATAAGGGCTGGGGATGTGGCTCAGTGGTCAAGTGCCCCTGAGTACAATCCCTGATAGCAAAAAAAAGAAAAAATAAAATTCTTGAACAGCCTTACTTAGTACCCCTACTGGGTAGTATAATATATAGATGACTATGAAATTCAAATTAGTTTATAACTTTTTCATTTCCTATTAACGTAGTAGTTGTAATGAATATAATGGCCTACTCCCTTCACGCTACGTGTATTTCAGAATTTCAGGAAATTGAAATTGAAAAAGTAACATATTGTACATACAATATGTTATATAAAAATTTCATGTGGGATCTAGAGCAGTGCTCTGTAATTTCTAACATATTAGAAATTCTATAGTAAAACTTCCACATATTCACTGAGGTGGGATAAATAAGGAATGTAAAGGGTTTCATGTTCGATCAGTAGCAGGTTTAGCCACTGTAAGGGGTTTTGTTGCCATTGTGGCTTGAGAATTATGCATAGTGGTGATTCACTGTGCTTCATGTATAATTTATAAAATGCTGTTTCAATGAGGTAAATATTAGTAATTTCATTTTTCTTCTTACAGCCAGGAGTAAATAGTATGGATGTAGCTGCAGGTATGTATACTATGTATGGGGAACATCATTTGGAGAGGAGCAGCCATATTACAATGAGAAATAAAAGCAGTTTCTTTCTGTGATCAGGAAATTATCAGTTTTAAGCTAGGAATTCTGGACCAGGTTTATCGGATAAATAGGCTTTAGCCCCCACATGTTTTTAAATTTTATAATTTTTGCTGACATCTGAAGTTTAAGATTTTATAAAAAGATTGAATTTATTTTGAAACATTGGATAATCTGAATTTCAGTACTCAAAAACAGTCCTGTCAGTCCTGCTAACATAGTAAGTGTGGTCAGAGAATATTTGTAGAATGAATTCATTTGTAGAATGAAAGACCTCTGGTGGAGTCTATATTTGTACTCAGCAAATTTGGGAATGGGTTAGCAGCTATACAAATAAAATTTGGACCACTCACTCTCCTCTAGCTTCTGGGCTACTTCACAGTTATTTTTCTGCTTGTCTTTATAGTTATTGGAATTTGGAAGCCCTGGCTTAATTTTCTTTCTTTCCTTTTTTTGTCTGTAAGCAGCATCTGGTCATTTTGATATATAAGGCTGTTAACATGACTTAGTAATGCCTCAATTTTTTTTACTAATAGGTCATTTTCCACAAAAGTTATTATGCCAGAAACTGACTTTATCCCATGAATATATAAAAATATTTTTTATTTTAAATGTTATTGGTTTAAACATTTAACATATACTGTGTGCTTTACTTCAAGCTTATTATTGGTCATAATTGATTGATCTATCAAAAATGTTGTAGCCCAGCGGTAGAGTGCTCATCTAGTATATGTAAGGCTCTGGGTTTGATCCTTAGCACCATACAAAAATAAATAAATAAAATAAAGTCATCGTGGCCAACTACAGTTGAAGGAAAGTATTTTTAAAAAATGTTCAAAAAATGTCATTTATTTAAACTAAAAATGTTCTAAAATACCTTTAAGGTCCTACTTAGTTATATAGAGATGGGTACCATTACCCTAAGTAATCCTGAGAAATTACATTAAAATTTCTTTCTAATTATTGTTACTATGCTTTGGTTCTGCCATTGATGTCCATAGGTACATCTTTTGATTTTTCCTAGTATATATGTTTGTTTCCTTATTACATATAGTTTGAAGTTAATTGCTGTCTAAAGTTAGAGATTATTGGGTGAGCTTTGCGTATACCATGCATTTCAAAATCCATTAACATCTTAAGGTTACTAAACATTTAATTGAATGATAGAAATATTTTGTATTTCATACTGTCAAAAAACGGTAGCCAGAAGTCACATATAATTAATGAATATTTGACATGTGGCTACAACATTTGAGGAGCCAACTTTTTAAATTTTTTAAAATTTAATCTTAATCTGAGTTTTAATTTAAACAGGAATGTGTGATGCGTAACAGGTGCTGTATTGTATAGCACAAGTGTAGAATCAAAGTAGTTGACACAACCAGAAATCTGAAGCCTAGGATTATAGGATGGGGCATTTTTGTACTTTGGTAATATACATAGCAAAGGAATAGGAATAGATACATGCAATAGCAAGAAAAGGAGCAAAAAGTCAAGATCTATACTTCTCATACTGGCCCTGAGTGAGTTTGGAAATTGAAAGTTCAAGTTTTGAAAATGTTTTATACTACCAGAGTAGTTTGTGGGCAAGAGAGTAAGCACATCAGTCATGTGGGACAGATATACCATCTTTAGTGCAAGAATATGGAGGAAAAAATATAATATAAATAGATATTGAAACTTAAACATGATTTTTCACAGTAAATATTTTTTTTGTTTTTTTTAGGCACAGCATCTGGTGCAGTAAGTACTATTTACGCATGTGTTATATAATATTTTTTAGGCTACTATATTGATCATTATTCTAAAGATCATCTGCTATGTATCAATTCTTAATTTTCTAGGCCAAAGGTTAATAAACTTTTATTTTTTTAAATTTTTATTGTTGGTTGTTCAAAACATTACNACATCAATAGACTTAAAAATAAGAACCATATGATCATCTCGATAGATGCGGAAAAAGCATTCGACAAAGTACAGCATCCCTTTATGTTCAAAACTCTAGAAAAACTAGGGATAACAGGAACATACCTCGATATTGTAAAAGCAATCTATGCTAAGCCTCAGGCTAGCATCATTCTGAATGGAGAAAAATTGAAGGCATTCCCTCTAAAATCTGGAACAAGACAGGGATGCCCTCTCTCACCACTTCTGTTCAACATAGTTCTCAAAACACTGGCCAGAGCAATTAGACAGACGAAAGAAATTAAAGACATAAAAATAGGAAAAGAAGAACTTAAATTATCACTATTTGCAGATGACATGATTCTATACCTAGCAGACCCAAAAGGGTCTACAAAGAAACTATTAGAGCTAATAAATGAATTCAGCAAAGTGGCAGGATATAAAATCAACACCCATAAATCAAAGGCATTCCTGTATATCAGCGACAAATCCTCTGAAATGGAAATGAGGACAACCACTCCATTCACAATATCCTCAAAAAAAAAATAAAATACTTGGGAATCAACCTAACAAAAGAGGTGAAAGACTTATACAATGAAAACTACAGAACCCTAAAGAGAGAAATAGAAGAAGATCTTAGAAAATAAACTTTTATTTTAAAAATCTAATTTTGGGGGCCGGAGTTATGGCTCAGTGGTAGAGCACTTGCCTAGCATGCGTGAGGCACTGAGTTAGATCCCTGGCACCACATAAAAATAAACATAAAATTAAAGTATTGTGTCCATCTACAACTAAAAAAAAAATTAATGTAATTTTGATGGAACATTTTAGAGAAATTATTTCATTGTTTTGTGTGGCTATAACAAAATAGTGAAACTGGTGACTTTAAAAAGGAAAGAAATTGATATAGTTTTAGAAGTTGAAAATCCAGGATCAAGTCATCAAAGTCTATTCAGATATGATGAGAGCCTTTTGAATATTTCACAAGTGACAGAAGTATTCACATAGAGAAAGTACATTGAGAATAGTATGTGATAGGTGTGGAGATGATCACATGGTAAGAGAAAATGAAAGAAATGAAGCTGAAGGCTAAATCTCTTTATAACAGTCCACTCAAAGTTACAGATTCAGTATCCAAGAGCAAGAACTCACACCATGGAGAAAAAGCATTAATTCTTAAGAAACTAATCACCTCTTAGAGGAGCCACCTCCTAACGTTGCCATATTAGGAACCAAGCCTCAGCATGAATTTTAGTGACAAGAAACCATAAATTCAATCCATAGCAAATAAGAATCATATATGTGCTTGCTTCGGTAGCACATATACTAAAATTGGAAGAAAACAGAGAAGATTAGCATGGCCCTGCACAAGGATGACACGCAAATTCGTGTAGCAGTCCATATTTTTTCTAAATGCATTTTGCTGTCATGTATAACTAAAAAGAATTGTGTAAGTTTTTACATGGGTTTTAATTCTCTCCACAATAACCTTGTAATTTTCAGATAAGCATTACATTAGAAGGCACTTTTTTTTACATAGAAATTTTTATTTAACTTTGCTTTTTACTATAAACCTAATATAGACTTTTTCTTTTATTTAACGTATATTTTTTTCAAAAGTCGACTTATCTAATATAATCGTCACTCTGCATTTATCAGGGATTTTTTTTTTTTGCTACTCAAAGAGATAATCAAAGGAAGAATTTATGTAAATAATAATATTTAATCATAACAACAATACTGAGAGGTACCTGTTTTCCCACAGTTCATTTTTTTGTTTTGTGTTTGTTTAGTTGGTTGGTTGTATGGAGTGTTTGTGGTATCCAACCCAGGGCTTCCTGCATGCTAGGCACTGAGCTATATGCCCCATTTCAACCCCACATCTATGAGGAAATTCGGAAAGCTTTAAATCTATTGCAAATGTATTTTACATTTTATGGGGAAATTTTGAGAACCTTATTTAAATATTTTTTAAGCATTCTTGAATCTTATAAATACCTACTTTAATTTTCAGAAAAAAAATAGTATCATCTTTTCCTACTTATTTAAATAACATGGTTTACTGGAGAAAAAAAAGCACTTATGTAAGTTATAAAGAGTAAAGTTCACCCTGAATATATCCACCAAGACAGAACCACCACAATTAATATTTTATTCACAATCTTTTTGTACATATTATGGAACATAATGAAATACATGTCTCTGTAAGCATATATAATTTTATATTTGGTATGTTTTTTTAATTATTTGTAAAGAAATTTTTGTGTTTTATTTTTGTTTCACAGTTAATTGTGAAATTCTGTGTGAATCCCCTCATATAGATGTAATTGTTTGAATTACTTTATAAAGTATATTTCGACCCAGGCATGTTTGAGCCCAGCCTCAGTAACTTAACGAGGCCCACCCTAAACAATTTAGTGAGACCGTCTCAAAATAAAAAGAGCTGAGGATGTGCCTAAGTGGTAAATTACCCCCTGTGCTAAATCCCTAGTACCCCCCCCCCAATTTTTTAAAAAAGTCTTCTTTGGCATAGATGATACATTAATTTATTTGACCGTTCACCTATTGATGGACAGTTTTGTCCTGAAGTTCCTCCCCCGCCCACACACACACACACAAAATTTATTTCTTCACACTAAGAAAGATTGCAGGAATGACGTTTTTCAGATAAAAAGTATGTAACTAGTCATGTTGTTTATCAAGAAAAATTTAAATTGCACATTTCTAATAGTATACTAGCATGTCCTTTTCTCCAAAAATCCCTCATAGCAGTAATCATTATCAATCATTTGAATTTTGGTAATGGATATAAAGTAATAGTTCTTATTTGATTCCTTAATGAGATTGAACATTTTATTTACTCTTTAGGTTTCTCTTCTGTTAACCTGTCCCCATCCTTTCCTATTTTTCTCTTATGTATATTGTATATATATGTATACTTATACATATATATTATATATGTATACTCGTATACATGTATATATATATTATTTGTTGTTTAAAATATTTTTTAGTTCTAGATGGGCACAGTACCTTTTTTTTATTCATTTTATATGATGCTCAGGATCGAGCCCAGAACCTCACATGTGCAAGGCAAGCACTCTACCAGTGAGCCACAACCCCACTCTTCTGTAGGTTATATTTTATTTTATCATTCATAATTTCCTATATTTTCTGGAAGGTTTTTATTGCTTATTATTTTACTATTGAAGTGTTTGTTTGAGTCTTCTGAAATGTTTATAAGGTAGTCAGTTGTCTGTTAGACTTTGTTTGAAATCTTTTTTGTTATATATTCTCTCATATTTTGGCATCTGTCTCTGGGTTTCTTTTCCACTGTCTCTTTCTCTTTGTGTTTTTCTTATCCAATATTATGCTTTGTCCAAATGCAATGACTTGACTTAATTTTTTTTTTTTTAATCAGAAAGTTTTTGTGTTTTTAAATTGTTTTCTTACATATTTTCAGATAGTAGCATATGAATTCTCCTATATTCCTATAAGTACATATATGCATACATTCTCAAAATATTTGATGTTTTCACATGAGATATTAATTGATTTCAATTTTGGAAGAATTGATGTGTATGTACTTTTCAATAAAACCTTATTAGCCAAAAATATTTTGAATTTATTTGAATATTTGCTTTTATTTGCCTTAGTCTCTTTAAATTCTAGTGCAGATTTGAGTCGTATTTCATATATGCTTATTGTCATTGATCTGTGAAAGGTCTCTTTCCCTCCTTATTCTTCATCTTCATTCCCATTTCCTTCCCCATGGGTGCTTATTTAGGTTATTTGTCTAGAGACATTTGTGTATTGGAATTTATTGTATTGAGTCATTTCATCACATTCATGATAATCAGGTCTTCTTTTTCATTTATTTATAATAGAGGTTTAAATTTTTCTTCCCAAAATTTTGAGGTTTTTTTAATTCTGTTAGTTTATAGACATTGTACAGGACTAGGTGCCATTTTGAATCTTTTTTTATTGTGCTTATCCATTCATAATTTTTAACATTGATCTTATATCTATAAAGTTTCCTGAAATCTTATTATTTCGTAGCTCACTGTAGCTCTTCAATATATAACCTTTATTAATCTGGATTTCCTTCTATTCCTGGCTTGTTGGTAGAGTTTAATATATCCTTCCTTTCAAAATCTTCTAATGCTTTTTTATGTCAACCAAGATGCATATGATACTTCTTCCCTAGTATCTTATTGTTAAGTATACAGATAAATTTCCAAACTTTAATGCATCTTTACATTATTAAGGTGAACCCTTCTTACCCATATGCATTCTTAGGGTATGTCTGTGTGCACACTTGTGTATTTAACTCCTTCTGAATTCACTTTGTTAATATCTTAAATAGATTCTTACTGTCTAGGCATAATCCCTCTTTTTGTCCCTCGAACAACTTGTATAAATGAGGCATGACTTATTTCTTAATAGATTCCTAGAACATTTTATTTGTGTGTGTGGTGCTGGGGATTGAACCCAGGCTCTTGTGCATGTGAGGCAAACAGTCTACCAACTGAGCTATATCCCCAGCCCAGCTTATGAGAACTTTTACAACTAAAAACTTACTGGACCTAATGCTTTTAAGGATAGAGATTTTGAATTACCATTTTAATTACTTCAGTGATTATTTGTCTTTATTTTCTGTTCTAATATTCACAAATTAACTTTATTGAGGCTTTCTAATGATTTAACAGAGACTTACAAATCCATCACAACCTTATTTTTTTTGTTTCATTTAATTTTTTTGAGGGTAGCTGTCCAATTCATTTGTGCTCTTGTGTTAGTAAGTTTTACATCTCTGTAACCAAGATACCCAACAAGAGTAACTTACGGAAGGAAAAGTTTATTTTGGCTCAGTTGTATAGGTTCAGATCATGGTGGGTAGAATGCTTTTCACTGGATTCCAGGTAAGGCAAGAAATCATGGTAGTGGAAGAGAGCTACTCACTCCTGGTGTCCAAGAAACAGAGAGAGAAGGAAGATTCATGGGGACAAGAGAATTCCCACCACCTTCAGGCCAGGGCCCCAGGCCTCCTACATACATGCACCACCATCCTAGTCATCACCTAGCACAGTAGTCCCTTCTAATTAGGATGGACTGACTAGGTTATACCTCTTGTCATCAAATCATTTCACCTCCTGCATCAGTAAAGGAGGTTTTGGGAGCTTTGGAGAGATAATTCACACCCAAAAGTAATTGCTGTCTTATTTATTTCATTCTTACCTACTATAATTTGCTCTTTTTCTAGCTTCTGGAATGCTTAGATCACTGGTTTGCAGATTTTTTTTTTGTAGTTTTGGTTTTAGTACGAATTTGTGTTGCATAAGTTTTGACCTATATTGCAGTGTCATGCAGCGTGGTTTCCCTTCTCTAAAACTTCTTAGTGCTCCCCTTGCACCTGTAGCAACCATTGAACTTTATACTGTCTCTTGTTTTGCCTTTTCCGGAATGTCACATAGTTGGAAACATACAGTATGTACCTATTAAATAATAATTTCTTTTATTTAGTAACATGCATTTAAGTTTCCTCCATGCCTTTTTATTCCTTGATAGATCCTTTCTTATTAACACTAAATGGTATTTTATTTAAATGACATTTTATTTAAATGTTAATTTATTTTTTTAAACAATCCATCAAACTGTCTTCCAAAGTGGCCATGGTTGCAGTGAATGAAAAAGAGTTCCTGGTTGCAGTGAATGAAAATTCATTCTCACTAGTGTTTGACATTATCAGTGTTTAGGATTGGGGGGAGTTTCCTAATTGTGATGTGTCTGTTTTTTCAGATCATTTGCCTGTTTTTTTTAAGTGGGTTGATTTCTTATTCTTGGATTTTAAAATTTCTGTGTATTTTAGATACCGGTTCTTTATGAGATGTCTTTGGCAGGTATTTTCTCCCAGTCGCTGTGTCATGTCTTCTCAGTCTTATTAGTTTTTAACAGAACAGAAATTTTTTTCAGCCAATCAACTTAGTTCATGGATTGTTCTTTGGGTGGGGGTCGTTATAAGCTATATTTTTTGTATTATGATCAGAAAGCACAGGTCAGAAAGATTTTTTTATTAAAGTTTCATTCTATATTCTTATTCAAGGGTAGTTTTTAGAAATAGTCTGTAATTAATTTAGAAGTTATTTTATAAAACCTGTACCTTGGCATATCTTTCATCTGTTTGATCTACTTAAGGAAATGGGTGGTTTACAGCCTTTTACTGGAAAAGTTATCTCTTTTCTCTGGTATTTTTCTATTGCTCTGAGTATTTCAAGGCTGAATTGCCATATGCATATGTGTTAAGGGTAACTCTTCTGAACTATTACATTTTATCAGTATACTGTATACTTTTCCATGTGGTTTTTGCTTTAAATTTTATTTAAGTGGGACAAAGAACTAATCCTAGGTGTTTTTATTTCTATTTGTATCATAAAAACTTATTGTGAGTAGAGTGGTTTTTTTCCTCATTTTAGTTTCAACCTTATTACACTTTATTCAAAGATTTTTATTTATTTATAATTATTAACATAATAAGATTCCTTTATTAATTACAGTAGCTTAAGTAGATTTCAATTAAATTTTTTTTTTTAAAGAAAGAGAGAGAAGGAGAGAGAGAGAATTTTAATATTTATTTTTTAGTTATTGTCGGACACAACATCTTTGTTTGTATGTGGTGCTGAGGATCGAACCCGGGCCTCACGCATGCCAGGCGAGCGCGCTACTGCTTGAGCCACATCCCCAGCCCATCAGTTAAATTTTATATGAACACATCCACACACTCTTAAGTCAGGAGAAGTTCCTCTCCTTCCTAATTGCCATGCTAAAATAATAGTAATTTGCAGATGAGGATTTTAATGGAAGTGGCTTTAGTGTAATATTTGTTTTTAATAAATTGCCTTTATCTCTTAAAATTTATTTGATCATTTTATTATTACTATTACTTGATAACTCAGTTTGCAGTGTGTGATTTTATTGCACCAAGAGTATTTTAGGTGATTATACATTATTTTTTTTCATTTGGTTTGTTAATGAAAATAATTTTTTTATTTACATATGACATCGAAGGCATTTTAATTCATATTACACACAGATCACGAATTTTTCATCTCTGTTTGTATACAACGTATATTCACACCAATTCGTGTCTTCATACATGTACTTTGGTTAATGATATCCATCATATTCCACTGTCATTTCTAACCCCATGCCTCCTCCCTTCCCCTCCCACACCTCTGCCCTATCTAGAGTTCATGTATTTCTCCCAAGTTCCTCCTCGCTACCCCACTATGAATCAGTCTCCTTATATCAGAAAAAATTCAGCATTTGTTTTTTTAGGATTGGCTACCTTCACTTTGCATTTTCTTCTCTAACTCCATCCATTTAACCTGAAAATGCCTTGATTTTATTTTCTTTTATTGCTGAGTAATATTCCATTGTGTGTATATGCCACATTTTTAATCCATTCATCTACCGAAGGACACCTAGGTTGGTTCCATAGTTTAGCTATTGTGAATTGTGCTGCTATAACCATTGATGTGGCTGTGTCCCTGTAGTATGCTGTTTTTAAGTCCTTTGGCTATAGAGTGAGGAGAGGGATAGCTGGGTCAAATGGTTCTTTTCCCAATTTTTCAAGGAACCTTTATACTGCTTTCCATATTGGCTGCACCTACAACTTCCTTAATAAGACTCCTGTACCGCAAGAATTAAAATCAGGAATCAATAAATGGGATGGATTCAAACTGAAAAGCTGCTTCTTAGCAAAAGAAACAATCAGTGAGGTGAATAGAGAGCCTACATCTTGGGAGCAAATTTTTACCCCTCACACATCAGATAGAGCACTAATCTCTAGGCTATATAAAGAACTCAATAAGCTAAAGGGAAAAAAATAATCAAATCAATAAATGGGGCTGAGGACCAGAACAGACACTTCTCAACACATGTATGAAAAAATGTTCATCATCATTAACAAATAGAGAAATATAAATCAAAACTACTCTTAAGATTTCATCTCACTCCAGTCAGAATGGCAGCTATTAAGAAATATTTTTTTTATAGATTTCCTATACATTGCAGGTGAAGATAACTTCACAAATATTTTGCTTAATTTCTTAACTTTTCTTTTTTTGGTACTTTTTTATTGGAGAGGTTTTTTTTTTTATCTTTGTCATCTGAAATGTATAATATTGCAGGTAAGATTATGTAGTGTATGCTACGAAACTGACTTATACTTACAGTTTATTTGGGGGGTTGCTTTTTTATTTTAATAGTTTTTAGTTGTCGGGGGACTGTTAGTTTATTTATTTATATGCAGTGCTGAGATTCAAACCCAGTGCCTCACATGTGCCAGGCAAGCACTCTACCACTGAGCTACAACCCCAAGGACTGCTTTTGGATAGCTGACATATTCAAGTAGTATTAATTTCTGGGGAGTGAATTTTGATAGTTTTCCAAGATATTATTTCTTTTACATTTTGAAATGTCTGTGATTGTGTTCTTCCTCAATTATAATGCGTTTTCTTTCTTTTTCTTTACCTAAGATAGTAAGGGATTTTGTGTTTGTTTCCTATTTAATGATTTGGTTTAGCAATGTTTTTCCCTTAGTTTTTTTTATTACATTTATTTTATACATTGTATAAATATGGATGTGTATAAAAATGTCTGCCTCTTACACATACAAAGTTGAGTTTGAATGTATTAATTTCTTCATCACCCTCTTTCTATTTAGTTTTTTTCTGAAGCTTAAAAATGTATTAGCATTGTTGCAGTTATTATTTATGTGTTTTTCTTCTGCCCAGTTTTCTGTCTACTTCATTGAATTTTTTCCTGTATTGGACAGTGTCATTTGGTAACATTTTATCTTAGACATTTTCTCATTATATTATTAATCGGATATATTGATAGTATGAATGGATTATTTTAATTGGTCTGTTTTTTAAAAGGTGGATATTGATTTATCTCCAGTTTCTCACAATTCCTGTAGAAAACATCTTTGCACATGTTTACAGTATTATCAATTGGGCTTGGCAGAGTGAAGTTTTAGGATTGGGAGATGGTTGGTTTCATTTTCAGTATTGCTAAGTATTGCTAAATTTCCCTTCAGATAATTTGTACTTGTTTCATTACCAACAGTAACATAAGAGATTATCCTTTTAACATTGTATATTAACAGTTCTCAATTGTATTTCTTAATTTGCAGATTACCTCCTAGAGTAATCTTGGTTAAAAAATGTTTACTTTTGATTGATTCCCAGAACTGCCATCCTGTCTTATTTGCTAACAAAATAATTATTTGGGTAATGGTCTCATCTGTGGCAAAAGTGCAGAATAATGCAAAAACTCCAGTTTGAGGAATAGCTTAACTTCTGTAGCACCACAGAGACTCAGTTTTCTGGCATTGGCTTTTTCAGAATAATCGTCCAAGTCAAGTTTTCCCTGATTATGCAAGATCAGGGTGTCCTTTGTAGGGAGTTTGCTTTATATTTGAGACTGATTGTGATTAATAAAATAATAATTTTGTAGAACAATAAGAATTTTTCTGTAATTAACATAACTTGTTTTCATTTTATCTTATGAATAGACTATACTAATATAACCAACATTGTTTAAAAACTATGAGTCATATTTTATCCTATGAATATAATTTTAAATTATAGATTAGATTTTTAAAGACAGGCTATTATGAGTAAAAAAATTTATCAGCTAACTCATTTTTCTCACTTTAAGCTTAAGTTTTATATAAATGATATTTTGTATGTTATTAAAGATACATAATTGCTGTTTCTGTTTGAAGTGACTGAGCTTCTATTGATGTCAGTAGTTGAAGTCTTGCTCCATAATAGTATCTTAGCAGGGACAATATTATAATGAATTTAGTAGCTTTGTTGTCTTGAGGGTGTTACTTTATTTTCCTATGCCTCTGTTTTCTCATCTGTTAATATGACAAATACATAGTGCCTACCTCATAGGGTTTTGAAAATAATTAAATGAGAGCTATTGTAAAAACAACAATGTGCCTAGTACTAAGTACTTGACCAGGAATTTGTCCTTATGATAGAGACTTTCTATATAGGTAGTATACTTGAAACTATGTCGGGGTCATTAAAATGTAGTATTTAGAGCAAAATATGATTTGAGTTGCTCTTGTGTCATTTATTTTCTAAGTTCTTTCTAAACCTTCATTCTCTTACCTATAAAATGAAGATAGTGGTTATACCTTTGTTGTATTGTAGCTGTAGGATTTAAATAAAGTAATTAGATAATGAATACCAAATTGATTACTATTTTTATTTTATGAGCTTGTACACCACTCTTCTGTCTCCACATTATTTGGTCAACTATACACCATCCCTTACTTTTTTCATTATATTATGTTTATACTTTTCCTTGATACCCTTTAACAAATGTGACTTGGAAAGTTTTAATGTAGTATGGGAATTTATGGTATACCAACCTGTATTTATATAGTCCAATTTTGAGATGCTACTTAGTATATTAAATTTTTTTTAAAGAGCACAAACACCTTTATCTTAACACCATTTAATTTATGAAATAAAGCATTATTCATACAGGCGAATTTTCCGTGTGCATGTCTCTGATTGTATTGCCTTTTGATGAAGAGATGTTAATGTAGGTAAATAACAGAAAGCCAAATATTTTCTGGCACCTATGAACTTTTCTTTGAATTCTACTGCCTGTGAATACTTTTTCTACATTAATGCTAGTTCTGTTTTCAGATGTAATAGAAAATAAACACTTTACTTCATCTTGTTATAATAATATTAAGTCATTATTTCTTGGTTCTTGTAATTTTTAAAATCATCTAATTTTCAGTTAGCATATTTCATTGTAATGTTTAAAACCTGTGAAATTATGATGCATGATATAATCCAGGCTGTTTATGACCTCCATCATCTAGGTAGCAGTTTTGACCAGGTGTGTGTGAGTGAACAGCAAAAATGCCAACATTGAGAGAGCTTGTCAGTGGTCTGTAAGAAAATCCAAAAGTAATGGTACAATACTCTCAGCTAAAAATAAAATGATTATGGGCAATAAAATTGGAAAAGCTGTATATCACATGTGTTCAGCCACATTCTCAGAGCAAAAGATTAAGTCAGCTCTTAATAAAATTGATTGCAGCGAGGGGAGGGTGAGTTTTTTATGTATACAAAAGAAGGCTAAGAATCAGTACCAGTGTTTTTCACTTATAATTTTTTGAAAGAAGTTAGATAGCCAGGCATGGTGCCACATTCGTGTAATCCCAGCGGCTTGGGATGCTGAGGCAGGAGGATCACATACATGTTCAGAGCCAGCTTCTGCCGCATAGCAAGGACCTAAACAACTTAAGTCTCTGTTTCAAAATGAAAAGGGCTGGAGATGGGGCTCAGTGGTTAATTGCTCCTGGGTTCAATTCTTGGTACCAAAAATAAATAACTAAATAAATTTTAAAAATGTATAACTACCATACTCTTGATGCCACAAGATGGTACTGTTTTGTATATAGTGAACCTCAGCAGCTGATTTAACTGTGGTCTTTCGGTGAAGAAGATTAAAGGAATATCTCTAACTATTTTGCCTGTTTTCCTTTTTATGTATGCATAAAAGTGATACAAGTCTAAGAATCAGTCTTTCAGTCTTTCAATAAGTTTTAAGTAAAATCTGATAGACAAAACCAGCATGTGATAATGTGAATGATTTTCTTTTTGTTTCTTAGGGGAATGTATAATAATGTTTTAGATTTAAAAAAATAAAGACTATCTTGATATCCCTCCTTCAACGAGATCAGATTTGTTATACCATTTGAAAAATCTGGTGTCCAGAAGTGGACCCATTTCTTTTGATAGCATACAATCATTCATTCATTCATGATAACTTGTAAAACTTCTTGATCAAAGTGTATTAATTATTGAGATTTCATTAGATAATTTTAGCAGGTTATTAGTAATTCTCTTTGACCCCTTATAAAAAGTAGATTTATAGTCTATTTTAAAGTTTCAGATAAAATTTTATCTCGCCCATCTTATGGTTGTGGCATTTGGGTTCAATTTTATCCCTGTGAAATTTCATCTTATTGATTGTTAAATTCTGATTGTCATCCAAAAGCCAATTTTTTTTTCCAATTTTGAGAGCTGTATCCTTGTGGCATGCCCATTAAAATTTCTATTCAAGTTGGTGTGCTTTTTCTCAGAGTAGAAAATATGACCAATCCACTTATTTAAAATAGCACCTACTTCATTTACTCTTTTTTACCCTCTAGACATAGATTTGTATTGCTCAAGAATTGACTTATATTCAGCAGTTTAAATGTTACTGTTCTTAGTTGTTGTATATCTGTAATTCTGGTGGAAGAGAAAGATCCTAAAACCTTAATTGGTATGTGCTGCTTTTGAAGTACTTTTAAGATATTCTGGTTTTCAGTTTTCTCTCTACTTTCTTGGACAGATTTAATAATGACTTACACTGAATTTTCCCATTCAGAACTTTTAATTGGTACGTAATTCATTGCCTTGAAACTAATAATGCATACTTATATCACTGTCAGTGGCATTATACATAATCTGCATCTTTTGTAATTTTTTTCCTTCAGAAATCAATGTGGACTGAACATAAATCCCCTGATGGAAGGACTTACTACTACAATACTGAAACAAAACAGTCTACATGGGAAAAACCAGATGATCTTAAAACACCAGCTGAGGTAAAGTTTGAGACATAGAATCAGGGACTGTTAAGTAGACTGGGACATGTGTTTTTTTAGAATTTTGCATTTGGCTATCCAAAGAGGAATACCATTTGTATAAGATGGTCTGTAAAGACACTCAAAAAAGAGGGTTTTTAATATAGTCACACAAATCAACAAGAAGAGCCAAAAAAAAAAAAAAAATCCTTTTTATATACTAATTTTGCCTTTATTTAGAAAGGTGATTCAGACAATAAATTAGAATTGGGCGAAGGCTATTTCTTTCTTTTCCCTTTATTTTTTTAGTCCATATTTAAAATTTTCTTCCTTTTCGTAGTAAAAGTGATTTTGAATGATTTCTACTGAGTTTTTTTGGGTTTTTTGGTACAAGGGATTGAACTCAGGAGTACTCGACCACTGACCCACATCCCCAGCACTATTTTTGTATTTTAATTAGAGACAGGGTCTCACTGCATTGCTTAGTGCCTCACCATTACTGAGGCTGGCTTTGAACTCGAACTCCAGCTGTCTCAGCCTCGTGTGCCTCTGGGATTACAGGTGTATACCACTGCACCTGGCTCTACAGTAGACTTCTTAAAATTTTCAGAGGGGTTGAGGTAATGGAGATGAAATTAAATTATCCACAAATACTTCATTTCCTTGGAGTGGTAAATTTTCTTTTTGCCAAAATTGCCCCTGAAATGTGTATTTCATTTTGTGTTGTAAATTTTATTATTTATAATATACAGATACAGCAGTAAGAGTCAAGATTGAAGGAATAAACTGAGTAACCATATTACATGTGGTTTAATTAGAAACTCTGGAGTGCTAATAAGCAAGAACCAGTCTGGCACTTGCAGTTGTACTTAAATTATTTTCCTTTGCTGTTGATATTCCTTTTCGGTTTCTTCTACTCCGTTACAGAATTTTAAAAAAACTGAAATCTAAACATGACTAAATCACATTTTTCTTTTCCCCAAGTTGTGTGGTTTTCCTGCCTGGATTAGTTTTGAAAAGCCTTGCTTATTAAATAGTGATGGTAATTTTTACCCACGGTAGGATGTAAATATAAGAACACACAGAATTTGAAATTTGAGTATGCCAGGTTTTGAATCCTGTCCCAGCTCCTTAGTAGATAATAATGTAAACAGGTTGTTTTCTTCTGAGTACTAGTCTATAAATTGGAATAATAGTGGCGTTTTGTAGCATATTGTGAAGATTAAGTAATACATTCAAATAACATCAGTTTTCAAGTATTCAATAATTGATAGCTTATTATTGTCATGTCACAAGTTTTAGAATTGCAGAGGTTGATTATATTTAATGAAAATGGTCATGGGAATGATCAGTGATGTTGAATGCATTATCTGAAAGTTATTTTTCCCATTTTAGCAATTGTTATCTAAATGCCCCTGGAAGGAATACAAATCTGATTCTGGAAAACCTTACTATTATAATTCTCAAACAAAAGAATCCCGCTGGGCTAAACCTAAAGAACTTGAGGATCTTGAAGGTAAAACAGAAAAAAATAATATTTAATATAAAGTTGTTACATATATATATATTCATATATCGTTCATTTTAAAACAATCCTTACCGAAGACCCCACCCTTTTTTTTTAATAAAATGATTAGTACATAT
Organism: Marmota marmota marmota; assembly: GCF_001458135.2. Taxonomy (NCBI): domain Eukaryota; kingdom Metazoa; phylum Chordata; class Mammalia; order Rodentia; family Sciuridae; genus Marmota; species Marmota marmota. The sequence continues at coordinate 41,172,137 of NW_026000037.1, read as the reverse complement.
TAAATGGTATAACAGTTTTATGGGCTCTTATTTTCTTGTTGCTCTAGATGTAAGTTCTATAGATTTTAAATAGATTTTTATTTGATTTGATTCCACTGAAACTAGGATACCAGAATACCATTGTTGCTGGAGGTCTTATTACAAAATCAAACCTGCATGGTGAGCTGCTTTGATAATTCATTTTCTGTCATATTTAACAATTTTAGATTATGTCACTAATGTTCACTAACCATTATTGGATAAATCTGCAGTGAAATATCTCTAATTTCAAAAGAATTCCTTTCATTTAAGGGTTATATTATAAATGAGCTTGTAGCTTTTAAAGAAATATTTTGGGTTTTTTTTTTTTAAAGTCATTATTCTTGAAAAATTTAACAAGGATCTCACATAACAAACTTTCTAAATCCACTGTGAATGTTGGTGCATACATGGAACATGTGATTTAACCATTTTGTAGTAGACAGTTGAGAACTTTTAATATCAATTTACGTTTAATGCTGATGTTATTTTAACATATCATTGTAAAATAGCATTGATAATGTTTATTATGGAAGAATTAAGGTAAACTGAATATCACATTTCACTTATAGAACAATTTTTCAACATACTCAACTACTCAGAATGCCCCTGAATATCTAGGAATACTTTTTACCTAATATAAATCCCAAGAATTAAAATTACAGAGGTTATGAATAAGAATTTAGAATTTACTTACTTTACTCTTCTTTGTAATAGATTCTCGTGTTGTAAACGAGGCTAAAAGGTACAGATCATAGTAAAGTAGGTAGCAATGTGGAATGACATCTGAACAAAAAAAGAATAGAAAATTTTGTTAAAAGTACATCATCTTAAGTACATTAACCTTTTCCATGTGTCATATATGACAATTATGTATCAGAAAATGTTAATTGGTATTTCCAATGATAACCCTTATTACATTTTCTCAGATATCCTTAAACAGATTTTCAGAAACGGTTTCCTCAAAGGGCAATATGTGTTAAAAATGTTTTCAGAAACAATTACACATATATCATCTCTTACATGGTGCACCTCATTCCATAGTGATGGACTAAAAGATACCTTTGTTATTACCAAATTAAAAATTGACTTCAGCTGGACACAGTGTCACATGCCTGTAATCCCAGCAGTTTGGGAGGCTGAGGCAGAAGGACAATGAGTTCAAAGCCAGCTTCATCAAAAGTGAGGAGCTAAGCAAGCAACTCAGTGAGACCCTGTCTCTAAATAAAATACAAAACAGGACTGGGGATGTGTTTCAGTGGTCAAGTGCCCCTGAGTTCAATCTCTGGTTTAAAAAAAAAAAAAAAATTCAACTAGAATGAAAAATAAAATTTTTAAAACTTAGTTTAATTTACCTATACTAATATTGCTTAATAATAATGTTGTAGATGGGTAGATTTCCATTTATGAAGTATCAAGCTCATTTGTCATATAACCCTACTACAGATAGTTGGTGTGCATAGCTAGGATATCTACTTGTCAATGCTAGTATAAAAAATATGCTGGAATTTCATAAGTTTGATTTCATTTTGGATTTAGTTATCTTTTGTAAAAAGTCAAACTAGTTTAATGATTGGGGGAATCTACTATTGTATTCCAGAATTATGAAAATTGTCAGGGATTTGTTGCAAGTCCAACAGCATTTGGGAAAATAGCAGCAGAGTGTAAGCTCTCCTAATAACTGCTCTTTTTAAAATTTGTTTTCATTATTGTTGTTCTGAAACTGGGACAAGCATTTGCTCTGTAAAAGTGATTTTTAAATTTTTATTTTTTCAGATGGTAAATTAAATCCTGTTTTATTACACTTTTCTCTTTTTTAAAGTTTGTTTTCTGAGATGATATTTTAAAAATATGTAGTAGATAACTTTTCTTTTTTTCTTTTTAATAGCCATGATCAAAGCTGAAGAAAGCAGGTGAGCAATTTTGAAAATAAGTGTATTTACAAATTGGGTCTCTCCTATCATATCCTTGTTTTAGTTCTCAGCTTGCTTTACAATATAAATATTATTTATCATGTTAGGCCTGATGGTTTGATGTCTTTGGAAGACTTTGTAGAAGGGAAGTTAGAAGTATATTTAGGAAGAGGGATATTTATTCAAGTTTATTCTTTGTTATACAGTGTTTTAACTTGAACCGCATCTTTCAGGAATTTGGAAGACTATTTTAGAGCCAGCACAGAGACATATACCTGTAATCTCAGTGAATCAGGAGACTGAGGCAGGGGAATTCAAAGCCAGTCTTGACAGTTTAGCAAAACCCTGTCTCCAAATTTTAATAAAGGGAGCAGTAGAGCTGAGAATGTAACTCACCCCTGGATTCAATCTTCAGTATCACGAAAAGCAAAACAACAAAGAAGACTATTATAGCAAGGTCTAAAATGTGGTTTGAGTTCATTTGGAAGTGGATGACATATTGTACTTATTATTTCCTCCATTGCACAGTTTGCTTTTAATAAGTGAAATGAAGAAAATATAAAATTCTTACAGAAATTTATAATGGAGGTCAGATTTTATGGTATACTAGAATCTAGTTAATTGGGCATTTTATAAAATAATATTAAGCATTTGGAAAATGCAACTCTTGCATGAATGCCTTTTATACATTATGAATTTTTAATCAATTAAAGTAATGCGATAGTTTCTAGGCATGATGGCACATATTTGGAGTCCCAGCAGTACTGTGGAGTCTGAGGTAGGAGGATCACGTAAGCCTACTAGGTCAAGGCTAGTTCAGATATATCTCAACAATAGTGAGATACTATTTCAGAATACAAGCTTTCAGAGATGAAATTAAGACTGTGTCATTCTGTGGTTTTAATCTAGTAGAATGCCTTACTATTGTATTACTGGTTTTTAGTGCCCTTCAGTCATTTCTCTTGTTCATTTGATGTTATAATAATTTAAAAACTGGCTTTATTTAGCTTTGTAATTACAGTAATAAAATGACCAGTTTTCTCTTTTTTTAATATGTAGCAAGCAAGAAGAGTGCACCACAACATCAACAGCCCCAGTTCCTACAACAGAAATTCCCACCACAATGAGCACCATGGCTGCTGCCGAAGCAGCAGCTGCTGTTGTTGCAGCGGCGGCTGCAGCTGCGGCAGCTGCTGCTGCAGCCAATGCCAATTCTTCCACTTCTACTACTAATACTGTGGGAACTGTTCCAGTTGTTCCTGAACCTGAAGTTACTTCCATTGTTGCTACTGTTGTAGATAATGAAAATACAGTAACTATATCCACTGAAGAACAAGCACAACTTACTAATACCTCTGCTATTCAAGATCTGAGTATTGAAGTATCCAGTAATACTGGAGAAGAAACATCTAAGCAAGAAACTGTAACTGAGTAAGTGTAGTGATTTCTGAAATTCAATACCAGATTTAATATAAGAAATTACCACTTAAGTCCATGGCCATGTTTTAAGTAAAAATTTTAAGAATCATAAGGTATTAGTTGATAAATATTGAGACTGAATTTTGGGTGTGTCATGCCACCAAACTATTGTAAAACTAGTCCCCTGAAGTTTTAGGAAGTGAGCTAATAGGGTGAGATACAAATTCAAAGAATCCAAGCATTTGTATGTAGTATTTGAAATCAAAATCAATGCAGAATTCCTTGTTTAACATAATACTAGCATTTTAGTAAAGGGTATTAGAATGGTTGCCCCCCCCCCCCATTGCCTTGTTCTCTTACTGTTCACAGCACTGTAAGGAAAATATTTGATGTTAAACAAAGAAATCAGCTATAGAAGCCCTGCCAAATAGATTAGTGCTAAAGTTGTTTTGTTTCTTATTTGGTGGTATTGGGTTTTTGGATTCCTACTAATACATGTTAATAATACAAATATTACAAAATCAAAAGGAGATCCTAGAATAGAGGAAAGGAACCAAGGGTGACTGGGAAGAGGTGGCAGAGGGAAGTGCAGGGTAGTGATCTCAGTCAAATTATATTATTACATTGTTTCCATGTAAAATTAAAAAACCTGAATAGTTTTATTGAAAAATACATAACAGATAAGATAAAGCAATTTACAAAGAAATTCAATTGTCCAGGAAGCATATTAAAATGAACCTAGCCATAATAATAAGGAAACACTAAAATAATATTGTGACTATTTTCTACTATGTAGGCAAAAACCAAGCAGACAGAAAAGCTTACAGCAGGACAGAAAGCAAACTCTATTAACACTCTTGACTAGACAAAATTATTACAGCTTTTTAGTTATTAAAACCAAATTGTTCTTGCGTGTGCTTGCATACCCTACGGTCTAGTGATATTGTATATGACTAAGCTCTAACACAATAGTGAAGTTAAACTTCTAGGAGGTACATATGTATAAAAATTAGCCATCATTTTATGATGAAAACATGATTATGTATCTTAATATTTAAAATGTATTGCTTTTACCTCTCTGCCTCTTATTCTAAGTGTTCTTTGTTTCTTGTGTATTAGTTCATCAAAATAAAAATAGCTTTATGTTTTTTTGATGTTTAGAAGATGAAAAAGAAATCTGCATTGTATATTTTTGGGAATAAAAAGTAAAATTAGCTTTCTGTTTATCTTTCTGCCCTCTTCTGTATATTTAAAATATATGCCAGATATTTCTATCATTCCATATCAATGAAGATATATACTTAATCATGTCAAACAATGGTATATTATCATTTTATGATTTACTTATTATGTATAAATTTTAAGTGTTACACCTACTGATAGACATTTAGGCTTTTTGGATTATCATTTTTTTGGATATTTTCACATTTAAACTTTATTCTTTTTGTCTTCATATTAAAGTCATTTCTTAGTATCTGTGAGGGATTGATTCCGGGACCTTCATGGATGCCAAAATCCAGATATTCAATTTCCTTATGTACATTAGTGTATTATTTTCATGTAACCTATGTACATGCTCCAATAAATTTTAAATCATCTTGTATTACTTATACGACCTAATACAATGTAATTGTAACTAATTATTATATTTTTGAGGGGCTGATGATAAGGAACAAATCTACACATGTTCAGTACAGATACTTTTTTACTGTCCATAAATATATTCAATCCATGGTTGGTTGAATCTGTGGATGCAGAGGACTGAGTATTAATTACTTTTTTATAATATTAACAATTTCCTGCCTTTTTTCTTTCCAGAACCTCATTATAATGCCTTGAGCATTATAATAAACCTGATTTTAATTACTGTTTAGTAGATCTTTTCTACCTGTTCTTTTTTCACTGGGCTTTTAACAGTCTGTTTTGACAGTTGAAAATACATAGATCTCCTAAAGTGAGACAGCTTAATTCAGAGACCATATTTGTATTTTTCTTTTTTTTATTTATTTATTTATCTTTAATTTTTATTGTTGGTTGTTCAAAACATTACATAGTTCTTGACAAATCATATTTCACACTTTGATTCAAGTGGGTTATGAACTCCCATTTTTACCCCGTATACAGATTGCAGCATCACATCGGTTACACATCCACTGTTTTACTTATTGCTATACTAGTGTCTGTTGTATTCTGCTGCCTTTCCTATCCTCTACTATCCCCCATCCCCTCCCCTCCAATATTCTCTCTCTACCCCATCTACTGTAATTCATTTCTCCCCCTTGTTTTTTTTTTCCCTTTCCCCTCACTTCCTCTTGTATGTAATTTTGTATAACCATGAGGGTCTCCTTCCATTTCCATACAATTTCCCTTCTCTTTCCTTTTCCCTCCCACCTCTCACCCCTGTTTAATGTTAATCTTCTTCTTATGCTCTTCCTCCCAACTCTGTTCTTAGTTACTCTCCTTATATCAAAGAAGACATTTGGCATTTGTTTTTTA
>NW_026000037.1:41118528-41166120 GCF_001458135.2 Marmota marmota marmota | reverse complement strand
GGGGCGCCTCTGCCCCTCCGCGGGTTGCTGGGCCTATTTTGCCGGTGGGTCGCAGGTCCGCCTACCTTGCAGGCGTGGTTGGCAGCTCTGCCCCTCCGTGGGCCACTGGGCCTGTTCTGTCGGTGGTCACAGTTCCGCATACCTTGCAGGCGCGGGGTGAGGGGGCGGCTCTGCCCCTCAGCAGGCCATTGGGCCTGGTCTGCGGGTGGTCACAGTTCCGCCTACCTTGCAGGCGCGGGGGGAGGGGGATATTTGTATTTTTCTGTTGTTGTTAATATCCACTTTAGTGTCTCTTCCTCTAAGCATTTTACTTAAAGTTGTTTTTTTTTTTTCCCCTGCATTCATTTATTTTCACATAGGACTAAATTGTAAGGCTTACAGTTTTTTTCATTTCAGAATGACCCCCATACAAGTACAGTTGATAATTCTTGATTTTCATTTCTTTTGTTTGAGATCAGTATTTAGTCAATTTTTTTCATAGAATATTAAAAGGTATATCTTTGGAGTTTCTGTATTATACAGTCTTTGTCACAGTGACTCAACTTTGCTGTGGTAACACAAAATCAACCATTACCAATATATAAACTAACGACCACTCGTTTACAGGTTGTTTCCTAGTAAAACCCTGTTTACCAAAATTAATAGTGGATTGGATTTGGCTAATGGATAGTTTGCCAGTATTGATTTAGATTCATCTGTTCTCTGCATAAAATTTATGCACACTTATCCAGATGTCATGTTATTAAGGCACTAATTATAAAACCATTGAATAAGTTAAATATGCCATTAAAAGGTATTAATCTATAGACTAGTGCAGCTAGTGTTTTAGCACAATTAAATGTTTTAATTTGGTATTTGTACAGCATTGATAACTGAAGATTATTACAGAAAAACTATTACCTTTATTTCTCTGTCTTTAGATAAGTATGTTTCCAGGATACTTATAGGAGACTTTATTCAAAAATTGTCAAATTTTCACTCATCTGTTAAATATTAAGCAGTATATTAAGCAGTTTGTCTAAGTGATGCATATGGTTTATTCAGTTATCAATATAGCATTTTAATTTCATTTTAGTTTTACTCCCAAAAAAGAGGAGGAAGAGAGTCAACCAGCAAAAAAAACATATACTTGGAATACAAAAGAAGAAGCAAAGCAAGCATTTAAAGAATTATTGAAAGAAAAGGTATTTTTATTATAGATTTTTTATGTGACATGTAATAATTGCCTAAGTTTATGAAGTTTAATCACCTTGATGCCTTGATTGAAGATACTAATCTCATGAAGTGTTGTAACTAAAAATAAACTAAATGTGGGTTTTTTGTTTGTTTGTTTGTTTGTTTGCAGTACTGGGGATTGATCCTAGGGGTGCTTTACCACTGAGCAGTATTCCCAGGCTTTTAAAATTTCTTATTTTAAGACTGGGTTTCACTAAGTTGCTAAGGCTGGCCTCAAAATTTCAATTCTCCTGCCTCAGCCTATTGAGTCTCTAGGTTTACAAGCATGCACCACTGTGCCCAGCTACGGCAATATTTAATATCAGATTTATTTGTAATCATTGTTTAATTTTTTTTATCACCAGTAGAAATTGTACCTTGTTTAAATTTCAGTTAAAGTTTTCTTGTAAGTCAATACGTGATTAGATGTATTTCACAAATTTTCCTTCAGTAAGAAACTTTTGAATTTAAAGGTAGTACTTGACATTTATAATGAATATTAGGCTTGGTTCCTTGACTTTTCTATACTTATGAGAAATTTTAATTTTTCACTGTTTTCAGCGGGTACCATCCAATGCTTCATGGGAGCAAGCTATGAAAATGATCATTAATGATCCTCGATATAGGTAATACTTCATTTTTTCATTTACTTTTCACTTTGAGCAATTGGGACTACCACATTTAAGATTAAAATTGGGTAGAATTGCCTAGGGCCTTGCTAAGTTGTTGAGGTGGGCTTTGAAAAATGGTACAACTTTTTAAACAAAAAAAACCCTTTATGTATGTGATTTTGGATCCATTCTTGAATCAAAAATCCAAAATTTGTCATAAAATTTGAGCACCCTGCTACAAATTAAATTAGAGTTATTTCAAAACTAGAAATTACTTTCTAGGATTATTTCTTCTCTTTGATAAATTATGAACTTTTTAAATTTATGCATGAACACATTGTAGTTTTACCAAAGCATTAATTTGATTCTCCTGCTTTTATTTACTCTTATATGGTATTTTTCTATTACATAGTGCTTTAGCAAAGTTGAGTGAGAAAAAGCAGGCCTTTAATGCCTATAAAGTCCAGACAGAGAAAGAGGAAAAAGAAGAAGCAAGATCAAAATACAAAGAGGCTAAGGAATCCTTCCAGCGTTTTCTTGAAAATCATGAGAAAATGACTTCCACAACCAGATACAAGTAAGATTCTTAATGATGTATGGAATGTGTTTACTGCAATGTTTGTTTTATATTTTTGCTCAGTGCAGTAACTGATAATGTAGATGCTGTTCAGTAAAGCTAGATGACTGAATGTGGCAGTTGTATAAGGTACAAGATATATCAGTTTTGTGGATCTCAACTTGTAGCCTTAATTATCATTTAGGAATGGAAGAAAAGGGAAATAATGACTGGGTTCAAGCTTTATCACATTTTACTTACTAGTCAAGTTTTATTACATTTTACTCATAAAAAATGGAAATTTTTTATATTTGTGGATTAGAAATACACAATTTTATGTTTCTTTATTATTTAATATGGGGGTAGTTCAGTATTAAAATTTCTGCAATAAGGGCTGGGGTTGCAGTTCAGTGGTAGAGCACTTGCCAGCACGTGTGAGGCGCTGGGTTCCATCGTCATCACCACATAAAAATAAATAAAGGTATTGTATCTAACTACAACTAAGAAAAGTATTTAAAAAAAATTCTGCAATAAATTTCTAAGCTTATTTTCCCTATATGTTTCTTTGTTTTTCTCAGTATTCCAGAAAAATCTGAGTGAACATCTGTAATTTCTTTTAAGTTGGTACATTTTCTGTGTTAACCAAATTTCTAATAACTTTTTATGAGCACCCTAAGTGATACAGGACAGTGTACAGTACAGTACATTGCCCAAAAGGTATTATCTATCCACTTAATTATCAAAAAAGTTGCATACAGTTATGAAATTAGATTGAAAAGCATTCATTTTAGTGGGTTTAAATTTAGATTAATATGAAAATGATTCAAAATTTTCACAGTATGATGAAAAATATCATTTTTTTAATGAATAGAAAGGCAGAACAAATGTTTGGAGAGATGGAAGTCTGGAATGCAATATCAGAACGTGATCGTCTTGAAATCTATGAAGATGTTTTGTTCTTTCTGTCGAAAAAAGAAAAGGTATTATTTATTCTTTATTTAATGTATTTGTAGAAAAAAGTTTCTTCACTCAGATTATGTCATTTTATATATCCATTCTGTCAAGTAGTTTGTTCACTTTATATAGTGTGTCAGATCTAGTTATTAAAAGTTAAATTTAATTGTAGAATTGATTGCTCCCATAAAAATAAGCTTCTTTATCTTCCTTTCTCTGACATTATAAGTGCTGATGAAATTCCAGTAGGTATTGATTGCTTGCCATTAATTGCCTGCCTTATTGAAAAATAACTTTTTTTTTTTAGCCTTGTCACATTCAGAATTACTCAGTTTTCTTGCTTATAATTCACTTATGGTTGTTGAAAGAATGACAATTATTTGCTGTTGTTTTTATTAAAGGGAACTTGGAAGATAGTGTTTTAAAACACTTGCTTTATACATTTCTTTTTCATTGTTTAATATTGGGGTAATTCAGTATTAAATTAATTAGTATTAAATTAATTCAGTATTAAATTAATTAATTTTGTATAATCAAGTTTTAAAGAAACATACGTAAAAGCCAGTACTATTACAACTTTGAACATATCTGAAGGTCAGTGAAGACCTTAGCATTATACCACTATGTGACTCATCCACAGTAATGTTAGTTATAGATTGTGTCTCTAATGTATAGTGGTAGGAAGAAAGTTTATGGAGTGTTGATTAAAAAATAAAAACATGGCTCCCAAATTCTGGTTTTGAAGAGAAGTGAAAAAATTGCAGATAAGTACAAGCCGGGAAAATATACAAGAACACTGGCCAAATAAGTAGTATCATTATTTAAAACAAATTCATAATGTTTGAAATTGATTCATCAGAATAAAAAGAAATCTTCATTAATTGCAATCACTTTAAACTTCAGTAAGTTTATTCTTACTTTTGTTGTAGGAACAAGCAAAGCAGTTGCGAAAAAGAAATTGGGAAGCATTAAAAAACATACTTGACAACATGGCTAATGTAACATACTCTACAACTTGGTCTGAAGCACAGCAGTATCTAATGGATAATCCAACTTTCGCAGAAGATGAGGAGTTACAGAGTAAGAATAATGAGTAATGAGAAAATTGTTTTTAAACAATGTCCTGCGTCAACAAAAAATGATTCTCACTTTTTACATGAGATCACTTAGTTTTAAAGAATTGTTTGTTACTGAAAAAGTGTTTTATTTATATGCAAGTGTGATATTTCTTTACATTTAAGTTTGTGATTTAAGATAAAATTTTTTTTTCATAATCTAAGTTACCTTTAACAGAAGACTTCTTGAAATATGCAAATCATGCATCAAACTTGAAATTGTACTTAGTTTTTTATGTGTAATTTGGCATTTGAATGCAAATTGCCCCATTTTACTTATACTGTCTTGTTGATATAATAACTTTTTTGTGCATGTAGTCCTGGGGATGGAACCCAAGGCCTCACCCATGGGTAGTAACTTGAGTGTTTCACAAAAAGCAAAAAATTTTTCACAATTGGTTTCATCAAGTACCTTTTCTGGATTACTGAGTTGCTTTTAAATTACAGCTTATTGTTCCGTCCGCCTGAGAATCATGCTTCAATGATTTTTTTTTTCTTTTTTTTTTTTTGATAGGGCCTAGAGTTTTGTATAATCACACATTGTATAATATTTAGTTAACAGTGGTGGTCCCAAAGAATTAACTTGCATAGTGATGTTGTAGTCTTCTTTAATTTGTGTAGGTATACTCTGTGGTGTTCGCACAGTGATAAAATCAACTTGTGACCTATTTCCTATAACGTACCCTGTTGATAAAGTGACACCGCTCCTAGAAAAGCTTCTGGGGTACTTTTGGTATTTCTGGCATGTGTTGCATAATTATTTTATTTTTATTAAATTTTGTCATTAGGTGTCCTATTTCATCTTCATTGTTTATTATAGAGTTCTTTTTGAAATTCTCTTTGAAACTTTTCATTACAATGATAAATCATATTTGATTGTAAAAAGTTATTTTCAATGTGAATTTTAAATTTGTAGGGTGTTAAATAGTTAAACTGCTTTTCTTATAATTTGCAATTTTTATTTTTATATGAAAAACACTTTAGACATGGACAAAGAAGATGCATTAATTTGCTTTGAAGAGCATATTCGAGCTCTAGAAAAGGAAGAAGAAGAAGAAAAACAGAAGAGTTTGCTAAGAGAAAGAAGACGACAACGTAAAAATAGGGAATCTTTTCAGGTAGTGGAAAAATTTCTTCTCTAACTTAGTTTTATAATATGCTTACTGGGCTAGAACATTGATACAAACAATGTATCAATGTTTGAGACACCTGTTCCCAGATCATTGGCTTAGTCTTTGTGGTGAATTCTACACACTTAATTCTTTAACTTCAACAATTAGATAGCTGCATTAATAGCCATTTTAGGCAAGGGAATGTGGAAGGCTGTTATGTAAGGTGAGTGTTGATAGCTAAGATTTTTATTTGGGGAAAATTCAACATTTACTGAATAGTGAAGCTAGACTTAGAATACCCAGCTTTGATTACAGGCTCTTTTATTAATCACTATATTGGAATAAGTGCTTAGTAATAATGGTTTAAGTAAGATAGTTTCTTGCAATAATAATCTGATTAGGGCAAGGCATGTGGTCGAGTGCAAGTGCAGGGAATAGGCAGTGATACTCAACACTTAGTGCATCATAGAATCACCTAGAGGGCTTTCAGAAAAGTTTTCCCCACTGACAATCTACAGTGTTATTGCCAATAGCATGAATTTTAGTCCTATGGAATAAGGACTAAATAATAAATAATCATAAATAATACAAAGTTATTATGCTGATAATTTCCTTTATCTTGGTGGTTTTCTAGAGGATCTTTTGGGAGACTCTTAAAACCACAGATTATTGAGCCTTACCCCAGGAATTTGATTCAGTATGTCTGTAAGGGAGTCTGAAATATTGCATTTTGAAATTCCAGTGCCATGTCACAGTAGCCCTGACTAAAATGTGTCCTTATAATCACATTGTAGCTTGGAAAAAAATTGAAATGGTAGATCTTTATAAAGCCAGAGGTATGGAAGCGTTAATTGATTTCATTCATATTCAGTTCTTGAGAATTTACTAACATGGTCACAGATCACTATTGAAGAGGCTAGAAAACCTTGTTTTTAGATAAGCAGCTGTGTGACCAGAAAGAAAAGGAGAACAAATGTGTGTGTGTGTGTGTTGCTGGGAATTAGAACCCAGGCCCTTGTGCATGCAAGGTAAGCCCTCTACCAACTGAGCTATATCCCCATTCTGAGAAGAGATTTTTAAGAGGACTGTTACACTACAACTATTGCCCTTTAGTGTCCACTATGAAGATTTAAAGTATGTAGTGATTTTTAAAATAAGGAGATATGAAAATTAAATGGAAATCTTGGTCAAAGAAAATGTGAGAATATAATACAGACTGTCATACTGGGGCTGGAGACTATGAGGAAGAAATTTTCATGCAAAGGCTCAATGGATCTTTTAAGTCTAAAATGTGGCTTGAAATCGGATTGATATATATTTGGCTTGGTTTGTGATTACTCTTAGTATAACTGGTGTTAAAGGATATATTGATAAAGATCCTTGAGATTATCAGCCCAGTAATTTATATGCTATTCTAACCTTCTAAAGTGTATTTAGAACTTCAGGAAAATGAATCAAAAGAGAAAATTAGCATTTACAACAAAAGAACATAAATGAAAAGAAAGTTTTCAGTAATGTTTTTGATGATAACTTTTTTTTTAATTGAATACTCATTGGCCAATCAGGTAATAATAAATGTTTACCACATCTATGACCAACTAAGGCAGGTTTTGTGGGGATTTGTTTTGTTTTTGTTTTTGAAGTCTTAAAACTGGTATTTGACATTCTAGAAGTAATAACGAATCCAGCAAAGTAGCAGAATACAAAAATTAACACCCATAAATGTGTTCTTATACATCAGTGATGTATCCACTGAAAGAGAAATTAGGAAGACAATCCCAGTCACAATAGCCTCAATAAAGAAAAAAAAAATTACTTGGGAATCACTCTAACAAAGAGGTGAATGACCTCTACAGTGAAAACTACAGAACACTAAAGAAAGAAATTGAAGAAGACCTTACAAGATTGAAAGATCTCCCATGCTCTTGGATAGCCAGAATGAACATTGTCAAAATGGCCATACTACCAAAAGCATTATACATATTTAATGCAATTTTTATTAAAATCCCAGTGACATTCTTCATAAAAATAGAAAAAGCAATCATTAAATTAATTTGAAAAAATAAGAGACCCAAAATAACCAAAACAGTCCTTAGGAAGAAAAGTGAAGCAGGAGGCATCACAATACCAGTACTTACAGAGCCATAATTTTTTTTTGTTTGTTTGTTTATTTGTTTCTAATGGTATGGTATTGTCACCAAAACCAATACATAAAGCATTGGTACAGAATAGAAGACACAGAGACAAATCCACATAAATACAGTTATCTCATACTAGACAAAGGAGCCAAAACATAATTGAAAAAAGATAGCCTCTTTAACAAATGGTACTAGGAAAACTAGAAATACATATGTAACAAATGAAATTAAACTAAACCCCTCTCTCTCACCCTGCACAAAAATTGACTCAAAGTGGATAACAGACTTAAGCACTAGAACACAGTCCCTGCTCCTGATAGAAGAAAAGGTTGGCCCAAATCTTCAACATGTCAACTAGGGACTGACTTCCTTAACCAGTTTCCTAAAGTGCAAGAACTAAAATCGAGAATCAATAAATGGGATGGAATATCACTAAAAAGCTGCTTCACAGCAAAGGAAAGAATAACATGAAGAGAGAGCCTACAGAATGGGAAAAAAGTCTTGTCTTTACCACACATATCTCAGATAGAGCATTAATCTCCAGGATATACAAAGAATTTTAAAAACTCAACATCGAAAAACAAATAACCTAATCAATAAATGGCCAAAGGAACTGGACAGACATCTCACAGAAGTAGAAGTACAATCAATCAACAAATATATGAAGAAAATGTTCAACATCTCTATCAGTTAGAGAAATGCGAATCAAAACTACAGTGAGATTTCATCTCACTCCAGTCAGAATGGCAATCATCAAGAAGACAAGCAACAATAAATGTTGGTTAGGATATGCGGAAAAAGGTACACTCATACATGCTGGTGGGACTGCAAATCACTACAACCATTATGGAAAGCAATATGGAGATTCCTCAGAGAACTTGGAATGGAACCACCATTTGATTCAGTTATCCCATTCTTAGGTTTATACCTAAAGGATTTAAAATCAGCATACTACAGTGGCATAGCCACATCAGTGTTCATAGCAGCTCAACTCACAATAGCCAAGTTATGGAAACAACCTGGATGGCCTTCAACAGATGAATAGATAAAGAAACTAGTATATATATATACTATGGAATATTACTCAGCCTTGAGAATGAAATTATGGCATTTGCTGGTAAATGGATGGAACTGCTGGAGACTAACATGCTAAGAGAAATAAGCTAATTCGAAAGAACCAAAGGCCTAATGCTTTCTCTGATACTCGGATGCTAATTCACAATAAGGTTGGGAGAGTATAATAGTATTTTGGACTAAACAGAGGGGAATGAAGTGAGGGGAGGGAGCATGAGGATAGGAATGATAGTAGAATGAATTGGACATTATTACCTTAGGTACATTTATGGTTTTATGACCTGTGTAATTCTGCATCATGTACAACCAGACAAATGAGAAGTTATACTCCATTTATGTAGGATGTAGTCAAAATGCATTCTACTGTCATGTATAACTAATTAGAGGAAAAAAAAAAAAAAAACCTGTTCTCTGAATTTACATCAAGTGTAGAAAAGATTGACGAGAAACTTTGAGGACCAAGGAAATGTGTAGTGTCTCAGAAGTATGAAGCCAAGATAGAGTTTTAAGATAGAGCAGTGATCTTCAAATTAAAGTCTCCACATGCACAGAATTAATATCATCTGGGAAATTATCACAATGCAAATTGGCAAAACCCGCATCAGGACCTACTGAGTCTAGTTTTCCAAAGTACTTTGGGAAAATTGTACATTCTCCTGATAGATCCTGTATTTGTTTAAAAAAAAAAAAAAAAACCCAGAACAAACTAGCCACTAAATACAAAAAGTATATTTGAAAAGAAATATGCATATTTTTTCTTTAGCTTCATTACTTTAGATAGGTAATATCAATTATTTTAAGTTAAGGTGTCTCTCTCTCTCTCTCTCTCTCTCTCACACACACACACACATGCGTGTGTGTGTGTGTATTTTTTTTTTAAACCACCAGAAATGATATTTTATCTTGAGGGACCAGAAAATAAAGCCTAGAAAGAAAATGTAATATTAAAGTTACTTTTTTCCTGAAGGATAATTGTGTGTGTGAAAGTAGTTTTTACTTTCATCAAATAACAAATGTTTTTGTACCTAAAAATATGTTTGAGATAGCATTAATGGATTAGTTTTAAATATTGCTAAGTTTTTAATGTGTATTTTTGTATTGCACTTGTATGTCCAGTGTACATAAAGATAACTTTTAAAATATGATTGTTTTTCCCCAGATATTTTTAGATGAATTGCATGAACATGGACAGCTTCATTCTATGTCATCTTGGATGGAATTGTATCCAACTATTAGTTCTGATATTCGATTCACTAATATGCTTGGTCAGCCTGGTGAGATTCTTTACTTTACAAACTTGTAGTTACAAAAGTAATTGGAATGGGCCCAAGGGAAGGTGGTTATGTTGGGTAAAGGGTGCTTTATTTTATTTTTGTTTTATAAACAAAAAAGTAATTGCAGCTCTTTGGTTAGAGCTAGCTTTTGACTTCTTTAGTTTTTTCATTAGGATCAACTGCACTTGATCTTTTCAAGTTTTATGTTGAGGATCTTAAAGCACGTTATCATGATGAAAAAAAGATAATAAAAGACATTCTAAAGGTAAATCAGCATACTTCTTCTTGACTATTAACCTGTAGTCCATTTTACAAATTATTACTGTATTCCTGTGATTTTGTGTTATTTTATAACAAGATTTCTGGGTTTTAGGACAAAGGATTTGTAGTTGAAGTAAATACTACTTTTGAAGACTTTGTGGCAATAATCAGTTCAACTAAAAGGTCGACTACATTAGATGCTGGAAATATCAAGTTGGCTTTCAATAGTGTAAGTAATTTTAACTGTCACACATAACTAGTGCAGTTTTTATCATATTTAGCTAAAAGTTATTTGAATAATAGGCTGTTGATATGAGGATGTGAATAGGGTTTTATACGGTAGGGCAAAGTGAAACAAATAATATATGTGATGAAAGATTATGGCAAGCTTGCTCTGCTTAAATTAATGTTGTAGATAAATTAATCCATAGGAATGATGTAAGAATACTTCTAAATTAGAACAGTGAATTTCAGATAACACTAGTAATAATCATACTATTATAACTGATTAAATATAATTTTCTAATAGTTACTAGAAAAGGCAGAAGCCCGTGAACGTGAAAGAGAAAAAGAGGAGGCTCGGAAGATGAAACGAAAAGAATCTGCATTCAAGAGCATGCTGAAACAGGCTACTCCTCCAATAGAGTTGGATGCTGTCTGGGAAGATGTATGTGTACTTGGAAATTTTCTTGTTTGTTTTTATTTTTTAAAAAACAACTGAAAATAAAAAAATTTTAATTATTTTCCCTTTTAAAGCCAAATAATAAGGTAAATTTGTAGAGTATTTAAAACATTTATTAAGTCAGCTGTGACTCTACATTTATGAATATTAATGATTTGGACTTTTGAAGAAAACAATAAGTACACTTTTAGAGGATGAGCTTATCACAGTTTTTACTTGTTAATTTGATTTCTTTTTCAAAAGCATACTGGTATACTTTTCCTTGGCATTCATATGTTTATCATATTACTGATTTTTTTCAGATCCGGGAGAGATTTGTAAAAGAGCCAGCATTTGAAGACATTACTCTAGAGTCTGAAAGGAAAAGAATATTTAAAGATTTTATGCATGTGCTTGAGGTAATTTTATTATTCTCATAACTGAATGAAATACTACAAAACATACAAAATATTTAAAATTTTTGAATGATCAAAATATATTTCTTAACATTTTCTTGCTTTTGTCAAATATAGTTACTTGGGAAGTTTACAGAATGTTTTATTTCTGTGGAAAGTTTTAAAGTGAAATAAACTGCAAGTTTTCATGGGAATATCCAGAGTCATGTGTAAAGAATGTATATTTTTTTAATAGTTTTCAGAAATTCATTGATTGACTAGTAAACTTAAAACTTAAAATTTTGTTATACAGCAATTTAAAAAAAAAACCTATTTTAAGGATGTTTCAGGTATTATATACTTCATTGGATGTACAGAAAACCCAGAGAGTTTCTCGGGGAAAAAAAATGGGGCAAATAGTTTTATTAAAGTGCATAATGAAAATGTTCCTTTAGTCGAATAATATGCAGGCTTTGATGAAGGTTTCAGGTAGTCACTTGTAAATATGCTCCATTGATAATGATTCAAAAATAATATTGATGCTATTAAGCAGTGTTCAAATTCTTTGATATACATTATGTGTATGAAGTAAATCCTCATAAAAACTTACGAAGTTACAGATCAGTAAACCAAGCAAAGTGAAATATGAAGTACCTTTCAGGGAAGGGATTCCAGCACAAGCTTTTTGGCTCCAGGGTCAATGTTTTCAAAAAGTTCTCTTAATAAGCTAATGCTTTGCAACAAACCAAAAGATTGTACAAATTCATAATTGTAATGTTAGCATTGTAATCCTGCACAAAGATTACTTGTCTGTTTACTACCTCTTTGGATTTATTATTATTGATTAATATCACCGTTAACAGTTTCTTGTGCTACTATGTACTCATGTAGCGCATATTGTTTCACAGCTGCCTCTGTATCTGTTCCTATTGCCTTTGAGCTCTTCTACCCTTAGTTTAGACCAATGGCATCTGAATTATCTAGGAATTTCTCAGGAATGCAGACACCAGACCCAATCACATAGAAATTCCACTTGTGAATCTTAATTTTTAGCCAGATTCCCAAGCATTAGAATGTACTTTGAGTTTTCCACTCCCCATCCTGCCCCAGTACCAGGGATTTAATCCAGCATCCCTTTACCACTGAGCTACATCCGCAGCCCTTTTTATTTTTTGAGACAGGGTCACACAAAGTTGCTGAGGCAGGCTTTGAATTTGCAGTCCTCCTACCTTGGCCTCACAAATTGCTGGGATTACAGGCATGTGCTACTGCACCCTGCTTATATTGTGAATTTTGAAATACTCCAATCTAGATAATGCCCTATCTGTTTTTCCCCAACTCAAGAATCTCCAACCATATTTTTTTCATTTTGTGCTGGGGATA
Source organism: Marmota marmota marmota (assembly GCF_001458135.2). Taxonomy (NCBI): domain Eukaryota; kingdom Metazoa; phylum Chordata; class Mammalia; order Rodentia; family Sciuridae; genus Marmota; species Marmota marmota. The sequence continues at coordinate 41,153,371 of NW_026000037.1, read as the reverse complement.
AGTTAATGACTTGGTAAATGGAGGTAAAGATAGTACATAAAGAAAGGCTAAACACATTCAGATTTTTAATTTGGGCCTTGAGGTAGAAAAGAAAGGTTACATTCATTGAGACAAGAGGATAAGGGTTTTTTCTGAGGCAGATTCTTTGTTTCCACCTAAGCAGTTGAAACAGTCCATTTCCAAAGCCATACACGTGTTTAGGATCAAGAAGCTTTTATTGCAATACTTTCCCTTTCTAGCTAACCTGATAATTGTTTTAGAGGGAGTTAAGAAGAGACATCATTTGCATGCCTAAGGGTATCTTATTTGAATATGAAGAAAATGGTTCTTGGAGGAAAAGAAGAAGTAGATTTTGCATTTATTCTGAGACCAACCTTGTTTATCTCAGATTAAGTGTGTCTCTGAGGTTATTCTTTATCTTAGTGCCTTGCATAACTTGTTAGACAAAGCCAGATTCTTAAAAAAAATTTTTTTAAAAAAGTCTGAATGTCACTATATTTCATTGTTATTGAAAGCATTTGGGACTATTCTTCATATTATACCTTTCTAGACTGTATCAATTTTCCCTCCTAACATTTTCATTCTTGTTAAAATTGTTCTTACTGCCGGACGCAGTGGTGCATACCTGTAATCCCAGCAGTTTAGGAGACTGAGAAGGAGAATCACAAGTTCAAATCCACCCTCAGCAAGGGCAAGATGCTAAGCAACTCAATGAAGACCCTATCTCTAAGTAAAATATAAAACAGGGCTGAAGATGTGGCTCAGTGGCCAAGTTTCCCAGAGTTCAATCCCTGGTACCCCGCTCCCCCATGTTAAAAAAACCTATTCTCACTACTAATACTTTTAAGATCATTTTTTATTTAGATGTCTAAATTAGTGGGTATAGCATGAGTAAGAAAAAAAAACAGAAACTGTTAAAATGATTAATGATTCTTTGCATGATCTCCAGGGATTACATCCTACATATGTGGCATTTCAATCTAAGAAGTTTTTGTGTGACTTCTAAAAGACTTTATGATCCACTATGTAAAGCAAATGTAAATTCTTGAAATTTTCTTCTACCCTGGTAGCATGAATGTCAACATCATCATTCAAAGAACAAGAAACATTCTAAGAAATCTAAAAAACATCATAGGAAACGTTCCCGCTCCCGATCGGTAAGGAAGTTTAAAGATGGCACCCTGAATGTACTAAAATATTTAGTAGCATCATTGTGAATTAGATTATTTGTATTATTTAGGGGTCAGATTCAGATGATGATGACAGTCATTCGAAGAAAAAACGACAGCGTTCAGAGTCCCGTTCTGCTTCAGAACATTCTTCTAGTGCTGAGTCTGGTGAGATTTCTAGTTATTGATCAAAATTATTGACCCGTTTATTGCCTCAAATTCTTACACTTTATTTTTCCTTTTATGCTCTTCAGAGAGAAGTTATAAGAAATCAAAAAAGCATAAGAAGAAAAGCAAGAAGAGGAGACATAAATCTGTAAGCAAGATTCATGCTTTTACATTCAACCTAGGCTTTGGTTTTTCTTAGCTTTCTCAGTGGCTATTAGAACCTTCTCCCAACCTAATCCTTTGTAGTCTAGTTTAGGCGTGTACAGACTTTTGTAGTTAACCTTACATTAAAATCATTTGGTAAACTTCAAACAAATACACATGCCAGTGTCAGAATTCTTACCCTTGTCTTTAATCTTCAAGACAGACCCCAAAGTGAGGGTGTGTGTGTTTATGTATCACAACTGTTGTTGAGAAACACAAATTTTAACGTTTAAACAACCACTTTTCAGCGATTATAGTTCTTCATCTTTAGGTATATATTCAACAGGATATCACTTATTGAATTGAAATTTTTTTATTGGTGCTCACATAAATTTGTGCGTATCTGATTGAGATTCTTGGCATGAATCTTATATTTTAGGAAATCCCTCATTTACAGCAGTAATTTTAAGGAAAGAATTTCATTTACAGCTAAGCTAACAGCAATATTTTATATCTAAATCAACTGATAGTACGTTGGAGTGGTAAGAAAATAGAATATCTGAGCTGGGGGTGTAGCTCAGTGGTAAAAGTACATGCTTGCTTAGCACATATGAGGCCCTAGGTTCAATGCTCAGCACAATAGAAGAAAAAAAAATGTTGTCTGTATTTATGTAATATAACCTATCTAAAGTAATAGGGAGGCTTCTTTTTAGTGGTGTTTTACCACTAAATGGTAATGTCATCCTACTCATGGGAAAGACTGTCTCCTTCCATAAGTCTTTGGGAAATTTTATCAAACACTTGAGGTTAACAATTCAAATTATATTTTCCCACTCTAGGAACACTAATATTATGAGTGCATGTTAAATATTATCTGTATGTGGATTTTTAAAAGATAGAATGGCATCTCTATGAAAATACAAACAAGTAACTTTATTTACATAGGACTCTCCAGAATCAGATGCTGAGCGAGAGAAGGATAAAAAAGAAAAAGATCGGGAAAGTGAAAAAGATAGAACTAGACAAAGATCAGAATCAAAACACAAATCACCTAAGAAAAAGACTGGAAAAGATTCTGTAAGTATTTCGGTTGTTTTATTCTTACATTTACAAAAATAGAAAAGTGGTTTCAAGAAGTCTGTTGACTTTCAGTTTTGCTGCCATTGAGGGAAACAATATCAGTTAACTGCTTTTCTTACAAAAGTGTTTTCTAATACTTACTGTCATGAATGACCTGATTTGACTGTCCCAAATTTTATATCCCTTACAAAATAACAGCATTCTGTAACTATAGTTTTAACATTTACACTAAGAAAGAATATGGTCTCTGGTTTGTACATTCTCACTAATAAGTGACAGTGGGTGTTTTCTGATCAATTTTTAAGGATTTTTTTTTCTTTTTGTTTAAGGGATATAAAATATAGACTCTGCAGGGATTCTTTGGATATCCACAGTTGTCATCGTTTCACCTTTACTAGTTTCAAAAGGTAGCATTGCAGTAACATTTAGAAATATGAATTGGGGAATGGGTGAACACAAAAGAAAAAGAGAATACAAGCCAAATACAGACTTTATTATCATGTTAAATAATTAGTTTCTCATATATACATAATGTAAATATGAATGGCAGAGCACATGATAATGCAAATCTTTGCTTTGCCAATTTCTTATACAAATGTCTTTCGCAAGGGTAATTAACGCCTAGGAATTATCAGTGGAGAAAGATCCTTAACCATGTAGATTAGCCCTGGTCCCTACTCTCTCTACCTTTGGCTATTCGGATCCAGTTGATATAGAGCAGGGTTTTTTTGTGGTGGTTTTTAAATCTGTATGCAACAGGTGAGTCTTAATGACAACCGTAGTAAAGAATGAAATCCTACCCTCCTCTGTTAGTACTTTTTCTTAACAGTGGGTTAAACAATTTGTAAAGGAGGTTGGGTGAAGTCTATCCACTCTACAAAGGTTGTGTTTCTCAGAGAATGCCATGTTTTTGTTTATTTTGTCTAAATCTTGCCCTGCTTGTAAATGTAGTATGTTTGAACAGTAGAATCTTAGAATAATAATACTTTCCTTTCTGTAATAGAGTGCTACCTAGAATCTGTGCAAATATATTACCAAGAATGTAAGCACATAGCTTTCTAATAAGTATAAACAAGAAGCCTCATTCAGTTTCGTAAAACGGAAGAGAAGAAACCAGTGTGTATCGTTCTTCTGGTTTCAAAATTCAAGTTTTTTCCACTAATGGATCCATTTGATGGGCTTTTGAGTAAGAACTCAGTCTTTTAACCCTGTAAAATGTGTGCTTCTTTGGAAGAGAATCCATATAAATCTTGATTCTTTTCTCACAGATTTATTACTTTATAATCTTCTGACTACTAACATCTGTAATTATGTTCAATGTCTTTTCAGGGTAATTGGGATACTTCTGGCAGTGAACTGAGTGAAGGTGAATTAGAAAAGCGCAGAAGAACCCTTTTGGAGCAACTGGATGATGATCAATAAATTATACCAAATATATGTTTACAGTATGATTTAAAGTCTAATTCAGACCAGGGACTCTATTTTAAGTTCAGTTTAAATAACACTGGGTTTTAATTGTATCACAGAAAAAAAAAAAAGTGCATTTAAGTATTGTTATTGTGGACTTTATATAAGCAAAAGAAATTGAAAATAACTTCTGATTCTGTATCAAGAATCATATTTTCCTACAGTCATAACTGTCTTTCTGTGACCCTTTCATAGGGCACTGCAGGATGGATTAAAGGTGGCAATTTACTGATAACTGCAAATGTCTCTACTTTGTTCTAAAGTCTTAAGTCATGAGGTGATTTGATTTACTTTTAGAAGTTGGATTTTGAAGATATATGACAATTTTTTTGATAATATCGTAGTACAAAAAAAAGCACCAGCAACCAATAAATCTGCTTTTTTGTGCACTACCCAACTGGTTACAGCCAATGTGATCTATTATGGTGAGCTTGTAAGAAATGGGTGTTTTTGATGGAAACTTGGTAGACCCTTAACTCTAGTGGTGCAATAAGCACTGCTGTAATAAAGCCACCGTTATTTTTTATGAAACATCTGACATTTTAAAAAGGCTATTGTGAGGGCATTATTTTGAGCATCTATTTTGAGGTGATGTTTAAAAAAGTTAACATCGAATCAAATTGTAAATTAGATTAAATATATTGCCTTAAGGACCTACTAAAGAATGTGCCACCAATCTTTAAGTGATAGTTGCAATATACTTGTCAAAAAAGAAAAAAAAATCAATGTTGACTTTAAAACATTTTCTTTAACAGTTGTCTTGATTTTTTTATCCAATTTTTTTTCTTTTTTTGTTTTCTTTCTCTCTCTTTTTTTTTTTCCATTGAGGAGGGCTTTTACCTTCCCTACTCACTGAGAAGTATTGACTTCGTGGTACACATTCTAAAGCATTTCTGATTTGAATATTTTTGTACATTTTTATCAATTATTAAACCTTCTCTTCTAGTGCGTACTAGTATTTATTTCTACTTAAACTGCTCAGCTCTAAAGAAATTGTATAATCATTTTAAAGATGCTAGAAATTTGCTTCATCTTACCCATAAATAGCTAGTTTACTTTCCCTTTTTAATATTTAAGAATATTATAAATCAGTGCATTTGAGGTCCCTTGATTTGTTTTTTACCTATAAATTTCCTATGGAATATTTTAGGCAATGGTTTGAAGATAGAGTACCCTTTACATGCTAACTTTTGAAGGTTGGTGATGTAATTTATACTATTTTCCTTCAGTGCAGGAGATTTTTTTAAGAAAGAAAATTTTAGCACAGTCTTTGGTATTATTGTAGGTATTATCTTTGTTCTTTTAATTTGGACACTAAGATATCCTATTTCAGGTTGAGATTTACAAGAAAAGTCTTTCCTCATTCTCTTAATGAGCTTGAAAGTGAAAATGACCAAGACAGCTCTTTCCCATCCTGCCCTATGTTTTAATTAAATCTAGTTTCCACTGTGTAAAGGCTCAATAAAAGGGGGTGAATTTTTTTTCTAAAATCCTTTCTGCCACATCATTTTTCTGCTATGAAATATGACATGACTTTGTAGATATAAAGTGAGAATCATCATCTTTGAGAAAATGTGAAATTGAATCACTTGCTTAAGATTAGTCTCTTCTGGTTATATTAGTCAAAACACCTAACAACTCTGGCAATAAAATTGCCTAGACTTAATTTTCAGAGTTCCTATTTTAATGATTGCTAATCATGTTAAAACACCTGACATGGAAGTCAATGGCCAAATCTTTAAAACATGCATATAATACTGGGAGATATACTAGTAATGTTTCACAAGAGAATTTAGAATCTGTAAAACATTGCTTTAATTATTCCATGATTGATGATTTTTCAAGTACAGTTTTCAAAAAAGTTTTGATTTTTTTATTTAAAATAAAAAGTTATTGATGTTTTAGCATGTCCTCAGAATAGATTTTTTTTGTAATCTTACTACATCTTCCAGTTCCTCCAAGATATAAATTCAATTGTAGTTCACCCATGCAAATTATTCGCTCTAATAAGTTAACACGTGGTAACTCAAAAAACACAACATCTTTCCTATAAAAGATGTGAATGAAGTGACTGATCTAGCTGCCAGAGATTGCTTATTGTCTGAAGGAATAGGTGATGGGAGATTTTATTAAAACAGAAAACTGGGTATTTTTAACTTAATAGATTAAGGTTTCAGTTTAGATAAAGCTGAAATATCTTGGTATTGGTTCTATTAGTGTGTTCAAACATAAGGCCCAGACAATGTTGAGGGTTTATTTTTCCCCTTAACATCACTATTATATGAATTACTGGATATTGTTCTTATTTTCTCCCAGTCTATAATATTTCCATGTTGGGAAAATTGAATTTGTATGAGAAGTTAGATAATTTAATCAATCAGGTATTAAGAATTTTTTGCTATCTAAGTGAATTTAAATAATGTACTCTATCTTATTTTTTAACATAAAAGTAGTTTTTATGCTGCCAAGTAAATTTGAATAATGATTAATCACAGCTATTTCTTCTTTTGACTTTTGCTTAATTGGGCCTGACTTTACCCAAATACAAATAAAAAAAGGTTTTCCTAAATTAAGGTAATTCCGAGTGGTAGGATAAACAAACTGTTGCTGTGCTCTTTTTCTGGAAAGTTCATAGTCTCAAACAATATGTAATTTATAAATTGAAAAACTAAACATTTTTGAAAGCTAAGTACTTTAGATCTGAAAATATGAAACAAAGTACTTTAATTCCTTAACTCTCTGTATTTCATTTTTCCTTTCGGATGTCTCTTTGTCAATTCCAGATATTTTTTTTTTTAAAGAGAGAATTTTTAATATATATATATATATATAAATATATTTAATATATATATATTAGTTTAATATATATATATATTAGTTTTCAGCGGACACAGCATCTTTATTTGTATGTGGTACTGAGAATCGATCCCAGGCCGCACACATGCCAGGCGAGCGCGCTACTGCTTGAGCCACATCCCCAGCCCCAGATAGATTTTAATTTAGCTATCCTTACTGCTTTACTTTAAACTGTACCCCCTGGACATGGTGGTGGTCTCCTATAACTCCAATAACTTGGGAAACTGAGGCAGGAGGATCATAAAGTCAAGGCCAGCCTCAGCAATTTAGGCAGACCCTCTCTCAGAAACAGTCTGGGGATGTGTCTTAGTGGTTCAGTACTAAGGGTTTTGTCCCTCCTACCAAAAAGATAAATAAAAATAAGCCACTCATTTTACATAAAAGCAAAATAAGGTGATTTATTTTCATAGAACTGTGTTCTAAGAGACTTATATTCTCATTCTGTGCTTTTGACAATGTTATATACCAGTCCAGTAATTCTTAGCTTATTTCATACTTTTTAAGTTTTCTAAAAGTGGTAGTCATGTAATTCATTCCTCGGCAGGGATTTGTCTTTATCGTTCACTGCTCTGTATATATCCCTGTGAAGTAGGACAGTGCCTGGCACATAATAAGCACTTACTGAATGAATGTAAAATATTAGTTTATAAATATACTCATTTAGCAACCATGGTACCCATCATGCTTATTGAAGGGCTTCAAAAGACATCACTAACCCACAGTTTAAGCCACATTGAAGTACATCTAAAATAAGGTCTAGTGATTATACCTTAACTTACCCCGTAAGTGTCCAAAAGTTTCTCAGAAAATCTTAGAATCAGTCCTGATTCTAAGAAAAACTAATCCTTTCAGGCTATTTTTGAATAGAGGTGAGTCATGGTGACATGGCAGCCATTCCCATTTATTGGAGCTAACTTAAAGGGGTGGTAGGAAGTGACAGATGGTTTTGCTTCAACTACCCCAACACTGTTCTTAGCCCTTCCTTTATTTTAGTCTACCTGATGAAAATTCAGGTTCCTTAATGATAGTAAATTCTCTTCTTAAGCTTGCTTCATAGACTTAGAAATTAGGCTTATAATTCTCAATGGGATCTAGTTCAAGGCTATCTCATGCATTGTTAGTGACTGGTAATTGACCATTAATTTGATGGTAATTACACTAGGTATAAAGTTGTTTACATTCCAGAGGAACTAGCTAATCTCTACTCCCACCCCAGTCTAGACTGAAACAGGGACTGACTGACTAAAACACATCGGATTCAAGCTAAGCCATTTCTTGATGCTATTGAATGCTACTCTTTAGGTTATCTTAGTGTATTATTTATAAACATTTTTTTCCAGTCCCGCCTACAAATATTTTCTGTAGGTATTAGTTTTCTTGCCTACCTCTATAACCAAGGAGAGGACTTACTCTGAAAGGTGAGTAATAGAAGGAGCAAGGTTTGTTTCCTATTTGTAATTGCCAGGTTTTCACATCTGTACAGTTATATATCTCACCTTTTGTAAATAGAATTTACTAGAAAAATGGCATATTTTACTAAATGAGTTGGATTCGTGTCAACATTTTTCTTTTAGCATCCTTTAGGCAGCAAGCAGTTCTCTGAGTTGTTAAATGCCCACATCCTGTTTTCTCAGTGTAATATGTTTAAAATACCCCTTTAAAAAAAAAAAAAAAAGACCTTCATGCGTTTCTTGTGTCCAGTTTTTTTCTTGGGAATAGGTGGATGTTTATTTATAGAAATGGAAAACAATTCTTCTGTATGTACTGTACCGATAAATTCATCTTTGTAGACATTTCTGATAATAAATACTAGAAAACAGTATATTAGGGCTACCAGAAGAGTTTTATCAAATATTAAAGTTACTAGGCATGTGAATTAAAAAGATATTTAAAAAATATTACATTTTCCAGTGTAAAATTAGATATTATACAGAGAAAAACCCAGTACGTTGAACACCCCAAAGCAGAGTCAGTGATGACCCATTCTGTGCCTGGCAAATTGTGTCAGGAGGGTCACTGGACATTGCAGTGAAGTTTATGGCGGAGCATGGGAAATAGGGAGGACAACGGTACATCGTTCTGAGTCATGGGTAAACATTTCTAAACACTTTGGTGAAGGTATAGCTCAGTGGTAGAGTACTTGCTCACACGTGCAAGGTCCTGGTTTCAATCTCCAGTACTCACTCCCCACACCCTCAAAACAAATAATATCTGTCTTATTTTTGAAAACTTTCTGAATTTGTGGGATACTAAATAAATACTTCAAATTTTTAAAAAAAATTTAGTTGTAGATTAACACAATATCTTTTTTTTTTTTTTTTAAATGTGGTGCTAAGGATCAAACCCAGTGTCTCTCTTCAAAATCTTTTACCATTAGACATTTGTCCTGGTATAAAGCAAAGTAGAGATTCTTATTTCAGGATTCAGCTCTTCCTCCCTTTTATAAGAATCTCACCTACATTGTATAACTAGTTAGGGTGAAGTTCACTGAATTGGGAACCAATGCTTGTACAGGTTCGTCTACCTACTAGATTTATGACCCTGGGCAAAGCAATTTTTCTTAGTTGGTTTCCTTTGTATATGACAGTGTTAATACTTCTCAGGCTTGATGAGGGGATGAAATAAGATTATTGCATATGATCTATAAATAGCCAAGTGTAGTAAATCTAAAAGTACAAATGGCAGTGTGAGAGAATTATTGATTGTAACAGCAATTCCTTAAGCAACTAATTATATTCCTCTAAGTTTATTTTAAGCCACTTGGAATATCTTCTAAAATATTTCTTGCTTCCATAAAATGTATAAGCATTACAATTTTCTGATGACGTGTTACAAATACCAGTATGCATGTGCGTTGGGCCTATTGTGGTTGGCAGGTGCTTACCTCTATATAGTCTACACATAACCTATTTGTATTTATTTTTACAATACCCTGATTAAATTTGGAGGGTGGTGTCTTTACCAAAGGAGAATGTTCTCTCTCCAGAATCCATAAGTTGTATAGAGATACATCTCTCAATACCAAAAGCTGTTTTGTTCCTACATTCTACATAGCAGGTGGCCCAAGAGTTCATAAAGCAAGCCAGGCATCTCAATGCATGCCTACAGTCTGAGCTACCAATGAGGCTGTGTGAAGAGAATCTCAAGCCAGGAGTTTTGAGAACCAGCCTGGGCAATACAGAGAGATCCCATCAGAGTTCATATAATGAAGAAGTTTTCCTAATTGCCAGTCATCTTTGGATTCTGAGTTCAAATAGAGGTAAAACTGCTACCCTCCCCCTAAAATTTACTACTGAAAGACTACAACATATTTTTACAGAATAGTAGTGTAAATAGTTTTATTTGCTTGCGTGGCATGGAAAGACCAGAAAAGTAACATGAATTGCTTTTGTAAAACATTTCTAACATTGCTAAGATGCAGGCCCATTAATAGACACAGAAAAGAACATGCCAACATTATTGTCTATTTGTACATTAATAGACAATTATTTTTTAATATGCATGTCAGCTTTGAGCTTTGGGAAATAGCTGCATTGTGGCAGGTCCAACTATTGGTCTTACATGTCATGGTCAATTTGCTATTTTCATCAAAATTAAAGTTGACTTAACCCAAAGACAAAATCTTGGCATGTTCTTTTTAAAGTAAATGTGGAAATGCTCCAGCAGGTGGCAGTTTAATCTGTAAATAGGTACACTAAAGTGAAATGTGGTAACTGATCCCTAAATTGTCCTTGTAGTTAAATATATATATTAAAAAAAGAACTATAAGTTAAAATAACATTCAGATTGTATAGCATAGGCTGATGCATTTTTAAACAATATTTACAATATTACCCAGAATCTTAGGTGGGAATTAAAGAGAAGTGTAAAAACCATAAAAAACTGCACCAATTTTATAGCAAAATATCTGTACATTTAAAAAGAGATATAACTACACATTATCCAAGGAAAAAGGATCTTCACCAAGGGGTTCACATAAGCACAACATAAAATAAAATCAGTGGTTAAATACTATACAATAAACTTTACAATTAATATACTGATGTAATGTGCCAAGAAGGTAAGCCAGAAGCAGAATGTATATTAGGAAAAATACAAATTTTGTTTCGGTCCAGTTTTTGACTTTGGAATGGAACAAGTGCCTTGCGTGAGAGGAAGGAAATAACAATGACTTAGTTGACCATTTAGTCCCATTACTTATTCAAATTTAATACCAATGGTAATACTTTTCAATAACTTAATTTTGATTCCTCATAACTGGGAAATACATGAACAATTTACAAAAGGAAAGAAAAGCCCTGCGATTGTCAGAGGAGAATAAGGCCAGGTTCCTAACTTTACTCTGCTAACAGATAAAATCTTGAATGCTTATTGATAGAGTTAGTAAACTTCTCCCTGACGAGCAAGGCACCAATTTCTATTCTCAGGATTGACCCATAAAAATCCTCAGAAATCCTACTACTGATTACTGAGATGTTAATTTTAGCGTTATTTAATAAATATATTTGCATAATTTAAAAAGCTGCCTCTAGCTTAAGAACACAGTGTTGCAAATAAGTCTTATTCAACATTTTATGTCCTCATCTTGGATTTCAAACCAGTGACCGTCTCTCACAGGGTATATGGCATTCTAGCACAGAAGTGGTAGAATGTGAAACGAGGCAGAGTTGAGTGACTTCTTGTGCCACTATAGTTGGATCTTGTTTGCACTTTATTGGGGCTTATGATAGAAGGACTTTATGTGACTCCTTCTTCCATGTTGCAAGTCCTTAAAAACTCAAAGTTGATGGATGTAGCTGTAACACAAAATTAATTCCTTAAAAGACATCTCAGCAAAGGAAGCCCCAAGCAGATGCATCCATGTTATTTACAACTTATCAGGAAACCAGGGTGGGCCATCATGGCATAAACACAATGGCAAGTAATGAATTTTAATATGAAATTTACATTTTGGTTAAAAAACTGAACAACATACCGGTGTAAAAAGATACCTAATCAAATCAAATCCTATTGCTTTGATTAATCTGAGCAGGTACTTCCATTTTTAGGCACTTGTTAACAAGGGTTGAAAAGAGAACCCATCATTTTAAAATTCCTATGTATTTGCTAATCTGAGCCCTTAGGAATTATTTTATCTGTGTTCAAGGCTGCAGCTAAATAGTAGCACATGAAATTTACATGGGCAGTTTCATTCACGCACACCCTCTATTCATGCAGGCAGGTCTTGGGTTCACATCGTTATTTCGGCACCATTAACAGAACGCAAGTTCTGATCATCAAAGCGCCTTCTAACACTTCTCCTCACCGCATCGGCTCTTCGGTATGGCTGGTTTCTAAGATCTGTAAAGAAGAGAGTGCTAGTGAAATAAAAGCAACTTTTAATATGCATCTAAGCAACACAAAGGCCAGTTGGCAGCCAATCAAAGCAGCTTGTGTAGAAGACTCAGCTAATGGGCCTTACAAACTCTTTGAGCATTGAACCAAAGACACACATTTGCCTTAAATATTTACAATCAAAATAAGATGTAATACTGGTAGGATTCTGGGACACGAGAGAAAAAACATGGGATATTTTTGTCACTGGCCAGAGTCTAGCGGAAGTCTTACTTTGAAATGTTTCTTCAAATGGTAGCAGTTGTGGCTTGTATTTTTTTCTGGAAGCCTGAATGGCACAATAATTTTAATGAATTTTAAACAGGAGAAGAGAACAGGAGGCCATTACTACAAGTAGTGTTAGGACAGGACAGTCTATTTTATTAGACTGTTTTATCTATCTTATCCTTGAAATTTTAAGAAGGAAGGAACCTCAAAGGCCTTAGTTTGCAGACACAGGTTGCCTTGTTTGTATTTCATTAGACTAGCTGAGTTTATTATTTTGTGAATTAGAAATGTAATGCTCAACTAACCATTAAATCTAAATTCAAAATAATACTCCATTCCATCAATATTCTTTCCTGCCACCCAGTATTTTTGTGTTTTATTTGCAGGGAGAAGCTGTTAGGCCCTTCTTCATTTTCCAGTTTGTGTTGCTAGAGCAAAACAATTAGCCTTACATTTAAAAAGAAAGCAAGTATTGAGTGAATCAAATCACTGCATACTGGTTCAAGAAGATACCACTCTAGTGGAATGGACAGAGGAAGTTTATGTAAGTCCTCCTAGTATGAAGGCATGCTTCCAGGAATAAGGCTGGTAGCTGAGTCAGCTCCTAGCCTCCTCTTGATGAAGTCAAGATAAATGGATAAATAAAGCAGGCTTATTCCTCTTATTTAATTTTAGTATGTATTTTCCTTTTATGAACTTAGTATTGTTGACTTCAGCTAGGAAAAAAGGTTAAATTGGTTTAATTCTGTATTTGTAGAGTTTAACCTTTTTCATGCCTTCACTTACTCAGTAAATTGAAAATGGAGCCTACAAGTCAATTGGCCCACAGAATATTTGCCCCACTTCAATCCCCTTCCCTACTTTTTTTTTTTTTTCAGGAGCCTGGGGGATACTGGTATTTAAACCAGGGTGCTTGACCACTGAGCCACATCTCCCTCCAGTCCTTTTAAGACAGGGCCTCATTAAGTTGCTGAGGCTGGCCTCAAACTTGAGATCCTTCAGTCTCAGCCTCCTGAGTCCAGGATCATAGGCATGTACCATTGTTCCAAAATATATTTATTGGACCCTAAATCAGTAATTAACATATATAAACTAGGGTTTCTTCTGGCTTCTCTTGAAATATAAGAAAATCAGTCAATACAGAGTCCAAATTCCTACATAGTACAAAACTGAAGCTGAGTGGGACCGAGACATCCTCTCAGATTCAACAGTTCTAACCAGGCCTGTTACCTTCCTGGCTCCTAAACTGTTGGAATTTGTGATCCTCCCCTATTCCTCTAAATTTAACCAAAGAATAGGCATGCATGCTCTAATCCCCTGAAGCTCCTGTACCCTGGCTCACGATGGTAAATTAGAAGGTCTGAATTCCATGTTAGATCAAGGATATCCAGCTCTGTGGTTCTGGAGTTTGCTGAGAAATTAGTTAAAAATCCTAATCTTTCAAAGGCTGTATATCATGTTACCTGGCCAGGACCTGATGTTGACCTCCAGAACAAAATGGAGTTATGTGAATAACTCAAAGGCTAAGAATAGCATAAGGGAAGGACAGCCTAGAACCCAGAGCAAATACAGTGACCAACAAATACCCTTGCCCAAGCCATCACACATAGTAGGCTGGGGGAGAGTCCAACAGAGAGGCTCAGCCTCACATCATTGGAATATGAGATACAAAGACTTCTCCCTGGTCAGATTCTCACCAGTATTACCCTTTGCCACAAATTGAAACCACTGATGTGCATACAGAGAGAGGAGGAAGCTAAGTAAAAAGTGATGCTTGCCAGCTCTGTGTATCCTCCACCACCGGTGTGCTAGAAGAAATCCTTACCCTCGAGTGAACATTTGGAAATTTAGTGATATTATTCTTCTTTAAGGCTAAACAGAAAAAAAAACAAAAACACAAAATGATGGTTAAGTAAAAATGGGATGAAAATGGAAAGCAACTCAACTTAGTGCCTAACATTCCTGGGCATATTAGCCAAAGGATAAGAAAGCAGGAGGCCATTACTACAAGTAGTGTTAGATAAAACAGGGAGACAATCAGTGTGGCTTCCCACCCAGCTCTCTGACCACACAGTTCCAAGCTGCTTTGAAGATTGGCTCCAGAAAGACAGACAGTCCAGCAGCAAAACTGACAGCAAACATAGCCTAAGCAGATGAGTTTCCAGCTGGTTAGTAAGCATTGATGGGTAAGCACACTGCAGAGCAGGCAATGATACAAAGACACATGCATAACAAGTACAATTCATAAAATAGTTATAAATACTGACCCGGTTCCATGTCAAGTAATGGCTATTTTCACACAGTGCACTCTTGTCTATTTTCTAGGCATGGAAAGAAGTCTGTTGCTTTTTTAAGTATCAAAAAATAAGCCCAAAAAGTCACCTGTTGGAAAAATTTGACCTTTTTTTTTTTTTTTAATTCTAAATGGCCTTTACTGAAACTAGGGTTTTTGTTTTGGGGGGGTTGTTTTTTTGGTACTGGGGATTAAACCCAGGGATGCTTTACCACTGAGCCATATCTCCAGCCCTTTTTATTTTTTGAGACAGGATCTCACTAAGTTACTGAGGCTCACCTTAAACTTGCTATCCTCCTGCCTCAGCCTCCAGAGACGTTGGGATTACAGATGTGCACCACCACACCTGGCCTGATGAAAAGTATTTGCTATAGTATTTCTACTAATACTACCACTACCCTGACCAAAGAGGCAGGTCCATATATGGCTTCATCACAGATGAAACACCCAGGTTGACATGGAATAGAGCCACCAGTGAAGAGGCAGAAATATGATGGTGAGGAGTGCTTTTAATCTTGTGTTTTCACTTCCCACCTTGCAGCTTTGCTCCAACATCGAATTGCTGATTGCTGAACTTGAGCATGACACTGAATAGAGATGACATGCTCAGGGTTGGGATGTTGTAAGGCTGTGAATCACCAAGATCAGCACATACAGGCTGCTGGGTTGAAAGGGCTCACAATGTGAAGCTCATGGCATGAGTTCCACATACCATGGCCTGGTAAGAGCTACGAAAGGCCCAACTTATAGCCAAGCACAGTTCAGTTTCTTCAGCAAATCATGAGGCAGCATTCAAGCCCTTGTCATTTCTGAGCACTTCCATGCAGTGGGTCATCTTATGATCAAAGCATGTTAACGAAGTACAAAAAGGGGCCAGTTTTATATATGTGAAACTATTAGTGCACATAAGTGCTCAAATGTTTGGTTTAGTAGTTACTGTTACTACATTTCGTGTTACTATCATTATGTGAAACTTTTAGTGCACAGTAAGTGCTCAAATGTTTGGTTTAGTAGTTACTGTTACTATCATTTTGTGTTCAAAGATATCAGTCCCAACATAGCATAAGCAATCTACTGATAGTTGAAGAAGTGTTCTGTTTTCTGAAAATGTCTGCAGGCAGTTCTATTAATCGTCACCCATCCAGACCGTAACGGCAACATGGACATGTGTGTGTACTGAAAGTGGCAGTGAGTGGGCAGTAATGACGGGAAGGCAAATCCATGCAGCGAAACAACACAAAATACAACATGATGAAGACAGCAGTACCATGCTGGCACAGAGGTGGCTCCAACAGACACACACAGGGGGACATAGAGGTCAAAAAACCTGTGCAACCTTTCAAGAACATCAGGTGAGAAAGAGTAATAGTTTAGTAATGGTACTCCTCAGTGAGAACAGGTTCGCAGAAAAACCGAGAGCCACGCTTGGCGGTGCGAGCAGTAAAGGGCACAGTCTTCAGCACTGCATTGAAAACGAGCCAAACACAAACAGAAGAGAGTGAGAGCGCGGTCTACTGCATTAGCACACGGTTAGTGCTCTGTTAATCACACCTGGGAGCGGGGTGCAGGAAAGGGCAAAGGCAATATACACCCCAGTTAGCTTATGAAAGTCTGGAAGAGTTAATCTGGGGGCTTGGGGAGGGACAGAAAAAGGAAACTAAGGAGAATAAAAACTGCTCTTTCACCTGCTCTGTAGGTTAATGATTTAGGTAAGGAAAATAAAAAATACACATTCCATTCATTGTATAATGTCAGGTGTCAGGAGGACGGAGGACATACTGATGACAACTGGGCTCCAAGTCTAAGTGTGCAAGGTTGCATGTCTCCCTACCTACACGTTAATGTCACTGCGGCACAGAGACCAAGAGTGCTTACCTAGGACAGAGAGCTCATTCCTGGTCCTTCTCAAGAGTGGAGTTCCTCCCCCAGTGTGGAGGAGGTGAGGACAAATGCCAGACAATGGGGGCTCAACCTGAGGGGCACGTGCAAGCTCTGCACGGTGTCCTAGGTCATACACAGTAAGCACGCGTGTGCGCCATGAGTGGAAAACACCATTTGCATTGGCCACTTACCTACCCACTCAGGATTTACACTGCTTAAATTTGGGCAAGGGAATCTTTATTGACTTCCTTTTTTATGTATCCAATCTGTCTATATATCTAACTTCCCTGGGTCTAAGCAGGTGAAAAAAATTTATGGCTTTTGCAATTGGAGATTCCTATTTATAATACTAACTAAGATACAATAAAAAATAAAAATCTAGGAATTATATTTTTTGAAAATTAGGACAACTGGGGACATGTGAACAATGACGGTGTATTTGATATTAAGGAACTATTACTTTAGGGTATATGATAATGGTACTATGGGTATACTTTTTTGTTTTTTTAAGAGTACTTATCTTTTAATGATACATACTGAAATATTTGTAAATGAAATTATAGTCTTGCCTCCAAAATTTCCAAAGTTTGTATGAGGGTGGGTGGGGGGCACAGTGGTTACAGCATATATACAACAAGATGGCCACAACTGGTAATTGTTGAAATGGGTGAGGGGTACATGGAAACCCGGCTCACTCAAAGTACTCTATACTTCAGCATATTTTTTAACCTTATCATAATGGAAAGCTTAAAGTATCTTTGAAGCTGATAATAGCATTCATGCACAAGAGACGTGAAAGAAAGGTTACCTGCTACTACCTCCAAAAGACAGTTACCCAAGTTTATCATCCTGACTAGTAAAAAGAAGAATGGAAATTCAGGAGAATTGGTTCAAGCAGCAAGCATTAAGCTAGAATTTAATCAGACAAGAACCAAGCAAAGTAAGATAATTCCTAGCTGATAAAATGATCAGTCTCTGTAAGCCTGTTGCTTCATCCAAAGTCTGAGTCCCTGATTTCCTATTGACTTCAGCTACTTTGAATTAAAAAAAAAAAAAGAGGCTTTTCAAGAGCATTCTGGAAAATCTGCATGGACTGTGGTTAGTATAGAGCTGAATGAATTTTATCCACAGTGTTTATTATCCAAGCAGTTTAGCAGGATTGGCCACAAGGAGGAAAATGGAGCATGATGACAAATCAAAAACAGTGGAAAACCATTAGAAAGAGGACTATTGAAAGTACAGTGGAAAATCATTAGAAAGAGGACTACCGAAAGTACAGTGGTGGGGAGCACATATGCTACTATATGTATACTTCAAATTGGAGCTTGCAGTCTCCCTGCATAATTCTGAATCTGAATAACATCCACTAAAGCACTCGCCAACCCTGGTCAAACAAAGCTGCCATATTGGCCTGTGGCCCAGTCTAGGTGAGGCCAGCAGGATCTCCTGGGCCACAGGGAGGAAGTGTCCTTTACCTGTGATGATGTCTTCAATGGCACCATCTTTTCCCTCATATACATGTCTGTTATCTTTAACTTGTCGTCGTCTTAACTCTGCAATTAACTCCTGCTGCTGCCTCTTTGATTTATGAGAAGGAGACTGAGAAGAAAGAAGAAGGGCAGAGATGAGGGGAGCCAGCACCCATTTGGAGTTTAAGAAAATATAAAATGTACCTGAGTTTTATGTACTTTAATAAGTAGCCTTAGTCAAAAATACATAATATCATCCCACCATTCTGTTCAATGCAGAAAAACTCAGGAAGCTTTAGGGAAAAACACAGAAACTGTCATCCAGAATACACAAGGCCCCACCAGGCAGCATGGGAAGGCGGGATTCTGCGGCCAAAGAAGTTGGAAAAATTCACGGGGAGACGTCTTCAGCTTTGAAGCAGAGGCTGCTGGCCTCTATGACCTTTACCTGTGATTCTGCCCTGCATGCAGGCATCCTCCCAATTATAGCAAAGGTCTAGCAATTGAGGTTGCAATCTGGGGTATCACCATGAAGCCCTCCAGTCTCTGGGTTACCTAGCTTGGCCTCTCTGTACACCCAGCTAAGATTTAAATCCAGATCTCTACAAACTTGGCAATGCTACCCAAGCATGCTCTAACCCTCGTTCCAATGGTTGCTAAACAAAGTGATCAGTGAACATTTCCACACGCCAAACCCCAGAAGGAAGCAACCAGGCTCCTGTGTGAATCAGCTTGTTCCCCCCTCTACCACTTGCCTCACCTGGAGCCCAGCTCAGAGATTCCTACCTTTGGGTCCTGCTGCTCCATCAGAGCTTCTTGCTCCAGCAGTTTTTCCATGAGAGCTTGTTCCTGCTTTTTCCTCAGTTCATTTTCATCTTCTGCTTGCTGGGCAAGTAAAAAAAAAAAAAAAATCACATCAATGAAAATGATAAAAGTCAATCTTCCAGAATCCTTAGAGTCAGAAATTGTAGCAAATGGAAGGAGAAGATCTGCACTTCACAAGACAATTCACTGATTCTGGGTTTCACTATCCAGCAATCAAATGCCCTTAAAATCAGTAGCTGATATTCATGTCATTCAGCAGTTTATTCCGATGATCCTCTCCCTGCTCAAAAGGCTTCTGAGCCAGAGCCCCACAGACCTGTTGGAACCCACCCTCTTGGCATCTGGGCTCAATTGCCAGCAATGGTCTTGGAGCATCTCACCTACCCCAGCACCCAACAGCTTCTGCTTGCTGAGGACTAGGCCTGACTCGAAGGAGAACTGAATCACTGTGGACTGAGGGGCCTAGAGCTATCGGCCTCCACAGGACTGTAGAGCCATCTCTACACTGACCACCCAGATCTGCTACCAGAGCCATTTCTACACTGACCACCCAGATCTGGTACCCAAAGGAAGCAGGAGACCTCTAGAAGGCAGCTGGGACTCACACCCGTCTGAAAGAGGGCACCTGGGTAAGAAAGAATGATGAGGAGGGCTTATAGGACACCCTCCTCCTGTTTACCTTATAGGCTTTCACAAACCGGACGAAGACGGGAAAGAAGACGGATGGTGGTGTTGTCTTGGGGTTTTCTCCAAAATACTTCACCACGTCATCAAAGGCGTCCTATGAAGAAGCAGATTTCTCTTGAATCTTGTTAGTTCCAACATTTGAACTAGGTGCTTTGAGGTAAAAGAAACTGAAGAAAGCAGCAGCTGCAGCCACAGCTCCACAGCTCATTGCCCCTGCTGGCTCCCTCACTCCCACTGTTCTCCCAGCCTCCATGTCTCCTCTGACAGTTAGTCGAAGACAACCAGAACTGTGTAGCAGCAGGATGTAGGACTCATCTCTGAGACATGCAGACACTTCTACACCCCACTCCCCCACACACAGAAGGAAGGGCTTAAAAACATATAAAGTCAGAACCCCTTAAAAACAGTAAGGTCAGAGGGATCTTGGAAGTCTGACTCAGGCCCGCTTCAGCACTCCTACCCAGCCCCACACTGGGGACACGCCACCTCTGTTTGAACTCTTCTGCAATGCAAGACAGTTACAAACTGGAGGCCATTCCACTGTCACAGCTTTCCAAGTTCCCCTAGCACTTCGCTTCCCCTTTGATGATGTGCAGCTCACTATGTTTTGTAGGATTGCCTAGATTTCACTGCCACCCATGTGGTCTCACATTTTGAGGTGAAGATCTACAGAAACCTGATACACCAGGGACACTGCTTAGCAGAGCATAGCTCATGTTCACACACACATTGCTTGAACCAGATACAGAACCTGTGCTGGATGGAATCTAGGAGAGAAAGGGGAAGGGGGCTTTACATAAGAAGGTGAAGACCCCAAATTAGACAAGCACAATGAGTAGGGCAAGGATATGTCAGGAATAACCTGGGAAAGATACCCCTCTAATAATTATTAGCTACATAAGAAATCTACCCTCTGCAGGCAGAGAAATGGAGCATTTCTCCCTGAACCCAGGACCAGTGCCACAAGTGGCCCCAGGGGGTCCAGCACTTGGACTACCTGTGCAATCTTGGCATCATCCTGCAGCTTCTTCAGCTTCGCCTCATTGTGGAAAATGAACTCCTTCAGTAGTGTGTTGTGGTCGTGCATGGTGTACTCCCTCTTGGTCAACTCCATGCCCCTCTGCAGCTCCTTCACATCTAGCAGAACATTCTCCAGGGAGACTAACAGAGAAAGCAAGGTTTCAATGAACCTCCACCAGGAGGGTCAAAACCACTGCATGTCCGCCTGCTCAACCAAGTTCTCAGTAGGGATCTCAGGGATCTTACTGGGGCCCTTGGATCTAGTTCCCAGTTTTTTGCACAAAGATCCTTTAATATGAATAATTGAGAAAGCACTATCGAGTACTATAATAAATTCCTTCCATGCACTGATTCAGTTGCAACATAGGCCCATTTTGCCAATAAGAAAGCAGCAAAAAAAGATCTGTGGTAGACCCTGAGTCACACAGCTACTAGATGGCAGAGAAGGAGCTCAGGTAGCAACCATGGACTCCAAAATAACTACTCCATTTCTCTCCTAGGAAACAGCCTACTGGTTGGCCTGAAGGCTTAGAGATCCTTGTCTGGGACAGGCCCAAACATCTTTTCTTCTCTATCTCTTTTGCATTTCTATAGTTCTCCAGAAGGGGGCAGCATTTTGTCTTGAAGGTCAGTTAACTGATCACTAGGACCCAAAGCAACCTTGGACAGTTTTTATTTGTTTGTTTTTATTAAAGAATCCATTCTTGCTTCAGAAAGTTTTAGCTTTAATTTTTCCATCTGCAATAAAGCTACTGTCCAGAGTGGACACACTCCTGGAACCTCCTAAGTCAGCTTCCCCATGGAGGTTGGTCCCACCTCTGGTTTCCCCATTGCCTGACTCTGCTCTGCACATAGATGAATACATAATGCAGGCTGTTTCCCTCACACTAGACTCACACTGGTTTGTCTTTGAGTACCTAATACTGCTGACAGCACCAAATATACAAAAGGTCCTCAAGTGTGTACTGGATAAATGAAGGATGAAGATATAAAGGAAGATATAAAGAATGTGTGTCAGCCCACCTGGGCACCAGAGAACAAACAGGACAGTTTAACCACTGGTTTTCTTTCTTTCTTTTTTTTTTTTTTTTTTCCGAATGACACTGTTGGGGCTAAAAAAGTACGCTAATAATTAGTAGGTAGGAATTTGTTACTTAACTTTTTTCTTAATTGGAATTAAGATGTTTAAGAACCCAAATTTAGACAAAGGAAAACTTGAAAGAAGGGAAACCTCTCCAGCAGAATATAAATTCTGCTACCTGCCTTGATGGATCTGTCCCAGCCTGTTCTTCATAATCAAAAAATCATTTCCATCTGCCTCTCAGCTTCCACTAGGGCTTCTGAAGCATCTATCCTGGCAGCCATGTACCATTTCATTCAACATTTGCCCATTTATTTATTCCCACCATCCAATCTGCCAGGGGCTGACTGAATTATAAAGATCAATGAAGCCTGATTACACCCCTAAGAACTTGAGGTTGCAATGGACATACAAACTGTTATAAAATTTGATAAATCTTGAACAAGAGGGTAGTACAGAATGCTCACAGAAATGAAAGCCATTTAGCCTGTCTAGGGGCATCATAAAAGGCCTTGCCCTAATAGTTTGAGTGTAGGAAACTTTTTGGAGTAGACCTCAGGAAGGTTGAAGATGACAAGTTGAAAACTGCCATCAGTAATTAATTCCAAGGTCAACTTGCATATCACTCTTTTTTCAAACATGATACTCTTTTGAGATGACATGACATACTCTCTTGAGAGAACATCATACTAATATAATATGGTATATTATATTCCTCATAATATACTATATAAGGAATAGAAAGACAGGTTCCAGTCTGTTGCTATCACTTTCTATCCATGTGATTGAAATAAGAAAATGTTAACCCATAACAAAGGAGCAACTAGAAAGTACTGCTAATTTAGTGTTCAGGCAAAGGCAAAAGGTTTAAAAGTGCCACATCTGATCAAGTGGAGTGGCTTGAAATAAATTAAAAGTAGGGTTTTATTGGTTTGTTTTTGGTTTGGGTTTTTTTTTTTTTTTTTTTGGTGGGGGGGCAGATTCTCAGATTCTCACTCTTATACAATAACAAAAGAACAAAATAAGCAAGACATGCACAAGGGAAGGTACACAGGCCTCCAAGACCTGGATCTTTACTGACAGGATGCTGAGAAAGGTCACATTTCACAATGGCTCTGGGGAGTGAGTAGCACCATCCCCAGAGTGTTTGGCAGCTCAGAGCTTCTGACTTCTTAGCCCTGCCTTTTTAAATGGGTCCTGAAGTGTCTATTTAGGAATGGTTCCTCCATAATTAAAGGCATTCAATACCTAAGAGTAACATTGACAGCTGAAATTAGTACCTGCAGCAGCTTTTTCCACATAATGAAGCTCATTATAGAATAGAGACACTTGGTGATATTTTTCTTTTACAACATTCGATATATAGTGCAACAGCGTTTGCTTTCGGTCTGTTGACTTTGTGTCTAAGAGCTGAAAACAAAAGGGGGTATGGGTTAGGTGCAAGAGCAAGGATGGTGGGAGGGCCACCCACCAGGTAACTTCCCATCCAGAGAAAGTAACTGAGCACAGTTGCCCAACAGGCTGGAAAAAATTATTCCCAGAGGACATTCAAGATTCAATGTATTCTTTATTGAACCACGCCACTGGTATTTAAATGACTTGAAGACATCCTCACCAGGGTACCTATTCAACATTAGGGTTTTACCCAATATCCATGAATCCCCCACCCAGCATCTACTATCCCTCCTCTCCTGGCTTAAAAGTGAGAGGATTTCAGTTGAGTGGCAGGTAGGGCCAGTGCAGGTGTACAAGGGCTTTGATGCTGCAACCTTGATACTCTGCTCAGTTCCTCTCTTACTCCCTAGCTTCTGGTGGCCTAAGACAGAGAAAGCCAGGCCACTATATCTATTTTTCTTGTTGTCATTCCTTAGACAATACAATATAATAACTATTTACAGAGCATTTTCATGGTTATGTATTATAAATTATCTAGAGGTAATTTAGAGTATAGTGGGGGACATTCTAAGATTATGTGCAAATCCTACCACATTATATAGAAAGGACTCAACTATCTAGGGATTATGGTAACCACAGGAGTCCTAGAAAAAATTCTCCACAGATATTGAGGGACAACTCTATGTGATGCTAACCATGGTCTTCTGAAGGCCAGGATTGTGATTGGACGCTTCCAGTCAGATAACCACATCTCTGCCAGCCATGGAGTCTGCCCATTGCCCTCCCTTGTCACATGGAAGCTACATAGGCCTGCACAGCCTGGACAAGGTTCCAGGGAGAATGTTCTCTAATACTATTCATATAAATCATGTGACTGAAAGAAGGAGATCATCTTCACAGATGAAGGACAAAAAAAAAATTTTTTTGTTTCTAGAAAATAGAAAGATTTAAAAAGTTGTAAAACATTTCCTAATTCCATCCAATCTCTGTTAATATTTTAATCCATTTTCATTCAGTCTTTTATATTATGTATTTACGTAGCTGGAATTAAACTGTACCTCAATTTATACTCTGCTTTGTTTCCTATACACAAAATTATCTTTTTTCTCTGAAAATTCTTCACAAGGATTCTCACAGCTGGAGAATAGTTTATTATACTATTTTTCCAGCATTTAGTCATTACCCACAATACTGGACACTTTATTTATTGCTAACTATTTGCAATTAAAAATAAAATACAGCATTCATAATCCAGACTCCTGAGGGAAGATTCCTAGAAATGGAAATACTGAGTAAAAGAGTATATGTATTTCTAAGGTTTTAAGTCCTTCTTGCCAAATGGTGTTCCAGAAAATCTATACCAACAGACCCTCACATTAGCAGAGAATATTCATCAAATCCTCCCACCCACTCCCAACAGCAGACCCCCTGCTCCTGGACAATCTCTGCCAGCTGTCTGTCCTTCACACAGCCCTCACATTTCTTCCAGTTTACTCACCAAATCTAAACTCTGAAGTTTAAATCCGTAAACTGCTCCTCGTTTACTGCTATTCATATAATTTCCAAGGGCCAGGATGATCTGCAAAAGAAAAAGAAAATCGAAGCCAATCATGACAGCTTCTCAGGCCCCAGAAGGAAGCTGACCAGTCAGCTCTCTAAAGATGTATACAAGAAAACTTCACTTGCCTCCAGAATTTTCTTGAGTTTTTGGGATGACTTTATAGAGACAGATGCTGCTATAATTGCATGCAGTTGCTAGATTCCAATCAAAGGAAGGAAGTGGGAGAGAAAAGACATGTTAAAAATGGGAAATTAATTGGAAACTAAAAACTAGCATAGGAAAAAAAAAAAAAAAACAGGCCTGCATTTTGACCTTGAAGTCTTAATGATTAGATTCTATTTTTCCTAAGCATAACAAATTAAGTTGTCCAGCTAGATCCTAGGTAACCATATCATCACATGCAAGCTCTTTTCTAAAACTATTCATAGTAATAATATAGACACTGTTTAATCACCAACTTTGTAACCAGTCTACAACCAATAAGACTGGTTAACAGGAGTCAACAGCCTCTTCTGGCAAAACTTAATTCCCTGCCTGCCATCTTTAATCATATACAATTTTTGCTTTTAAATCAATGAAGCTGCCCAAGAATGGGAGATAGGGGTTATATAATACTTTCCAGAAGTTCTCCTAACAGTTTTGAACAGACCTGCTACTATAAGTGCTAACTAACAAAAGTTTACTTAGAAACTGGGAACAAATTGAAGTTAATTTTTTTTTCCCCAAACTGAAGTTTATGACATTCATGTCTCAACCAGATTAACGCAGGGAATGAGAAAGAACTGGCTATTATTTGCACATCACCACAGACTACTGTTACAAAGGAAGAAAACTCCTATGGCAAATGTAATGCTCTGATAAAAGCTTATAAGCCTGCTCACTAAAGATACGGGATTTTTTTTTTTTTTAAAGAAACGCCAACACAGCCAAAGGACTATTATCTTAAGGAGGCAACCAAGTTTGAGAAAATCATTTTCCTTTTCCTCTGCAGTGTCTTCTAAAATTCAGAAGACATCTACAGACACAGAAAATGGCACTGACTTGGGAGAACAGCAACATAGAAGATGGAACTTCACCATTTTTCAATGTACTTTGCATACATATGTAAAAAAGATGGCAAAAATAAAATATCAATCTAGTAAGTTCTTTAGAGTCTGTTACATTGAGTGCAATTGCAGAAGAGATGCTTAAAAAAAAAAAGGAAAAGAAAAAAACAAACACTCTCTTTGCCCTCCAAACTAGCCTACTCACAGGAGTCAACATCTGAATGCTTTCAGCAAAGTTCCCAATGAAGGCCATGATGGTCATCTTCTGTAGGAGCCTCTCGATCTTACTGAACTGCATCATGAAACGGTCTTCATCCGACAAGTTCTCCAGGGGCTTCCTTTCCCGTTCATAGAGCCGAAGCACTTTTACCTCATTCTCAGTTGGCAAGAACCTCATCAAACACTCTACAAAGTCTACAGGCAGTGTTTTCAAGTCAAATCTGAAAAGAACATGGACAGGTCAATGTTAGAGAGAAAAAACCTACTCTTTCCTCTATACCTCTATCCAGTCCAGCTCATCCACTACCAACTCAGTAAGCCTCAGACGCCCAAAGTTGCACTGTGATCCCTACCTTGGCACTGGCTCCTAGGCATCGGGTACCCTAATGGTCCTTTCTGAAAATCTGCACTGTGTCATAGCTGCCATCCTCAGATTTTAGAGCTGTTTGCTTAGAACCCTGGAGTGGCTCTAAGCCTCAGGAAGTCAAGAGCAAATGACAATAGAAGAAGGTAGAATCAAGACCAAAGCATGGTTAAGTGGTTCAAGGACATGGTTTTTCAACATAGAGAAGTACCACAAATTAAAGAGGTTAACACTATACATATATTTACAGAACATCTGGTGAGTTCCATAAAATATTCAAACTAAGCCAATGGTCTAGGGTTACACTTTTCTTTGGTGCAAAAACGTGCATACAAATGTCTATACTATATGGATGTTTTTGGTGTCCACAGGAGTCCTGGAACCTATCCTCCATAGGTACTGAGGGACAACTATGTATGGAACTGACCATGATCTTCTGAGGACCAGAATATACACCTTGAAGGACATGTATTCCTTGAAGGAATGCCACATCTTTGTATATATATGCTCAATTTGAGCAAATGAAATATTTTATTTCATAGACAATCTTTTCTTGGCTTTTTGTTTTGTTTTTCCTTTCTCAGTACTAGGGACTGAATCCAGGCCATGTACATCTAACACAAAGCTGTATCCCCAGTCCTTTTTATGTTGATAAAAATAAAAACATCTGGATTGTGGCATCATTTATTGTCTTAGTCTGCTCTCTTATATAGACCTACAGCAGTAGGAAATTGTTAAATTTCCACAACTGGCTTTGAACTTGCAATCCTTCTGTCTCAGCTTTCTGAGTAGCTGGGATTACAGGTGTGTGCCACCAAGCCTAATTCTGGACATTCATTGTTCAGCAACATAATTACATTTAAATCATTTGTGACAAACAAGGTATATCAAGAAAAACTTACTATTTACATGTACAAATATGTCACAATAAACACATTATTCTGTATAATTAAAATGAACTAATAAAAAAAAAGACACAGACTACATAACAGGTTTCAAATCAAAACAGACTGTTAAAGGCACTCTGGCAAAAACATAAAATCAGAGCAAATGATCTATTAGGATCATGTGCTCCTATAATAGTTTCTAATCAAAATGTATACAGTACCAATTTGTGAAGAATTATTTCCTAAAACATTTAATAATATCCTTACACAGCCACAAGAAGAGTAGAAAGATTCTTCCAGTAGAGAAATAAACAAAATCAATGCCTTTTATACAGCTCAAAATTAAAAACAAACAAACAAACAAAAAATGTCCTGAAAATACTAAGAGCAACAGAATTCACATTCCTATTGTTAGGAATTAAAATATGCATCTGTATCATATTTGCATCTGGCATTGAACTACATCATTCCACAAATGCCATCAAATTTATATTCAACAAATATGGATAAAATCCAGATACTCCAGAGAAAACTGACATTTCTCCCTCCTCTTAACATCTGCAACACTCAGCCCAACTTTCCTTTTATGTAAGCACTGCTGTAGGCCTATATAAGAGAGCAGACCAAGACGATAAATGATGCCACAATCCAGATGTTATTCTTCTAAAACAATTAATTACTCCTTCAAACACAGCATTTCCTCAGGGAACTTCTGGTCCACCTCTCGAGTGTTGGCATCTTACTCAGCTCTGCAGTAGGACATGTAATAAGCAGAATCTTCTAAGTGTGGACATCAAAAATGGCTCCATTGTCTTAGTTCTTGCTCCACTACTGAAATATCTCTGTCTCTACTAATTCATAACTATCTTATTTTCATTTTTATTCTAAACTTACTAAGATATAATTTTCCAGAATGCTCCAAACTTACACATGAATTGCTTTACATATCTCATCGGCAGTCTTTCCAGCTTTCCTTAAAGTTATGGCAAGGTTTTTGGCCCTATTTGCTTCTAGTAATGTCACTTTGTTTGATCCCTTCTGTGTTATCTTCTGCTTGCTTGAAGAAAGATCAATGGCAGGACCTTGTGCCTTTGTCTTGAATATTTCCTCAAATTCATCTACATTTAAATCCTGGGATACAGAAGGATAACATTGGAAAACTGGATTATACTTAAAAATTAATTCATTCAACCACCATTTAGACAATTAGTTAAGCAAAGACCTTATTTTCTTATTAATTACTTGTCCTTGGCCATGGCTACCTGTTATGTTTTGGATATGAGGTATCCCCCAGAAGCTCACGTGTGAGACAATGCAGAAGGTTCAGAGGAGAAATGATTGGGTTGTAGGAGTCTTAACCCAATCAATGATTTAATCCCCTGATAGGGATTAATTGAGTGGTAACTGAAGTGGTGGGGTGTGGCTAGAGGAGGTGGGAATTGGGCCATGGCTTTGGGTATATATATTTGTATCTGGCCGGTTGAGACTTCTCTCTCTGCTTCCTGATCATCATGTGAGCTGCTTCCCTCTGCTACACTCTCCTGCAATGATGTTCAGTCTCACCTGGAACCCCGAGGAATGGAGTCAGCCTTCTATGGACTAGGACCTCTGAAACCGTGAGCCCTAAAATAAACCTTTCCTCCTAAAATTGTTCTGGTCAGATCGGTTTAGTCATAAGAGCAAAAAAGCTAACTAAAATATTATCTCTATTTTTCTGGTTTTTTTAGAGAGCAACTTCTAACACAGAGATAAAAGTGATGTCCAAAGTACACTACTAATTCCGACGAGCCGATTCAATTGCTTTAAATAATGAGCTAGCATAGACAGCTGTCACAGACTAAAACTAGTCATCAAACCAGGCAGTAAGTGTGAGAATTGAGTCCTTAATCTATCTAGTTCAATAAAGGATGTTTTTGCCCTTTTATAAATTAATAGATGGGACAGTGACATACAAATTTTGTGGCATATACTGAAACTACTCAAAACTACTCACTGCATTTTTATTGCATTTTAACTTAATTTTATAAATCTAGTATTAGAACTGCTTTATAAAATAGTATCCAATGCTATTCTTTGATAGTACTAAAGTATCTGCTTCTTTTGTACAATTGCTCTTTTATAATTATGGTATTAGGACAATCTTAAGACAAAAAACAACATACTTTAGTAGCAAAACCTGCAGATAAACAGAGCACCCATTTTAGCTTTGTTCTACGGAGAGCACCCCTCTAGCTTCTAACCAATGAGAAAAAATACCTCCAGAATTCGCTCATCATCAATTTCATTGAAGACTGTGCCATTGATCTGATTGGGCTTCAGAGCAACCCAGTTAAACACCGGCATTCTGAACTTTGTCTTGATTGGTTTCTTAATTTTCACAGCTAAAGATGTCAAAGAGAATGAAATTAAGATCCAAGACTCCGTAATCCTCAGAAATGATTAGACAACAGTCTCTACAGATGACACTTTAACACTGGAGGAAGGTTAGCAAGAGGCACCCAAAAATTTTGTTTCTTGTTACGAACCCAGAGCCTTGTGCGATACAGGCAAGAGCTCCACCATTAAGCTGCAACAACAGCCTTTTAAAAAAATTATTATTACTTTATTATTTTGAGATAAGATTCCTGCTACATTTTCTGGACTGGCCTCAAATTTGTGATTTTTTTCCTTCCTCAGTTTCTCGAATAACTGGTATTATGTGTATGTGCCACCTTTCCCAGTCCACATGTTTTTAAATGTGGAAAAGATTACATATAGCCTTGGCCAGAGCCATTCAATAACTCATTTGGTTGAATGTCTTAAAAGCTGTCTTTAGGACCAAGATTTGGGGTTTTGTTTATTTTTATTCAGTAAACTGGATTGCTCCTTTATAGTTATGGTATTAGGACAATCTTAAGACAAAATGCTAGAGAAAGCAAAAATTATTATTGTTATTAGACAGCAGAGAGGACAAATCCTGTCGAGTTCTGACATCCTAAATTCTTACTTCTAGAATACATATTTATAAATAAACCTTAAAGGATGATCAGAGACTGTCTAAACCACCAGGAACATGACACACCAAGAAAGCTAACTTTCAGCCAGGGGGATACATTCCTACGGGTGACTTCAGTAATAGATTATACTGGCTGCTGAGTTATTTCCAAAAGATAAGGGACCATGAATGGCCTAAATCAGAAAATGTCTAAGAAGACAGAAGGGGTACTTAGAAAACACAAAATTGTGTTGCTGCTCACAGATGGCCACAGCACCTTCTCCCTCTTTTTAATAAGCAAGTTCTCACTAGGAGTCAGCTATATTTTACTAGGTGTCATCAATGAAGTCTCTTAGTTGAGAGGATGGGATTCTCTTTCAGGGACCTAAGGGAAGTGCCAACTCTACTCACTTTAAGGAATGAGCTTAAAAAAAAAAAAAAGTAATCCATTCAAAATGCTATTTTAATTCTACATCATAAGGAAGTCTTCCTATACTACTTATATACATTCTGTGCACCACTCTGTAGCCCAAGGAACTATTTGTGAGTTTCACTCTTTGCCATTATTAGCAAGGGAGGGAAGGAGAACTTGCACCTCAATGCAGAAAAAAAGCCAAACACACCCAAGTGTTTACTGGATGTCTACCTGTCTGCCTCAGTTGATGTTTACTGAAAAAGGGAGATTGATAGTGCCTCTCATTCCTCCAGAGTTATGAAGGCCATAGGAAGAGCAGGAATTCATCTGATAAATGCACACAGAAGCATGCAAGAACACAGAGACACAGCTTCTGCCAACCAGGACTTTCCACCAAACATGGCACCCTCACCCCTAGGTGTGTCAGAGTCCTCCTTACACTTCACTTGTGTCCACACTACCCATGAAAACTGGATCCTCTGTGGGACAAAGGAACATACCCTACTCTAGGCCGCCACTTTAGCAATGTGGGCAGAAGGAGACCACTGGGGGGTGGGGGGAGATGTGGGGAGGAGCAGTAGGGACTCCTTTCAAAGGGAGGTGACAGGCTGGTGCCATTGCTTTCTACCTTTCCTCCACAGATACTACAGGCTTAGGCCATTCACTACCTGTTATTCTATTTGCAGTCTCCCTTCTTGTGACTCTTTAGCCAGATAAAGAACATGCCCAAGATCAGAACACAGGCAAGAAAGCTCTGGGGCAAGTTTTCTGACTTTGGGGATGGAGTTGGGGAAGAGCAGGAGGGTACACAGGTGACCATGATATACACTGCATCCCTAGGGTACAGACCAAAGAAAGTGGCTCTGAATGGATGGATGTTCCACCAAGTGAGCCATGGGACGAGTGAGAGGGCACTGGAAAGGGGCACCCAGTAGCTTCTACTTATTCTCCATGTTTCCTTAGAATAAATCTAAAATCCTTTTAGAGTCTGTATTGGACCCAACTATGACAATTAAACAAAAAGAAAAGAACATTCCTTTTCTTGGAGGAAAAGAAATGTGGCATATGAATCCAGGATTCCTGCCTACAGGACAATCATGTCTTCTACAGGTTCAACTGAAATGTGTGGGCAGACCTGGAGTAACAGTCAGCCAACACCCAGACTTCCCGCAGATGCAATGTCAAAATGCAATGGGTCAAAGTAAGATGGAGTGGAAAGATGTCAAGGCACAGTGCGACCAACAGGAACACATGGCAGATACTCAACACACTCGGTGAGGAGCAACCTACAGAAAAGCTTGATTGGCCCATCTTTTGTGGAAGCAGAGAGAATAGAGAAAATAAAAAAAAAAAAAAAATTAGATATGGTTAGAGTCAAGTGGCTCAGTGGTTCACACACTCTTAGCATAGAATTTCATGCTTCTTGGACACACTTCACAAGGCAGCGTGGAGCCAAAAATTCATTTCCATTCAGGACTGCCTTGAAGATGTATTATTTTGTTTTGTGTTTTTTCTTTTTTTAGTCATTTTAAGAGGAGGGAAAGAAAATGTTTATTTCATTGTAGTGGTCCCAAACAGCCATACTGAACTATGTTAGGTATTTCATAGGATTTGAACAATTTAATAAAAAATAAACATCCAAGGTCCAACTGCTCATTGAGAGGATCTAAGCACATCTTTCCAAAGACAACAAAGGTCACAGGCTGCCCAGCAGTCCATCACAGGTGACCTACCCCAGGAAAGGGAGCAAGATTGTTCCATCATAGTCTTGAGGAAGTAAGCCTTATACTTTAAATGCCTATTTCACAATACTAATATCTTCTTTATAAAAGAAAGAAAACTCTAGAGATAAACTATGTGAACTTCCTCCTGGTCCCATGTTGTGACAACCAAGAATATAGTATGCATTTAAGAGATAAAGAGATTCTGTCACTTGTGGATCTAGAGGTTCAATGACATCACAGGTCTCTGACTTCATGGGAGCCCTGGGCATATCAGCTCAGCTCTGTCACTAGTTCTCTTGGGACACTCTGAATTTGTCTGGCCTCTTGGTTCCAGAGACAGAGCTACTGAACACACTGATAAAACATCTCACAAGACTGGCTTTAATCACTACCGAAAACCAAACTAAAAATGAATAGTAAAGAGATTAAAGGCTTTGCAGAAAATGCCCAATCTCAAGCTATCAAAGACTCATAAGATCTTGTAATCCTTACATCTTGTAAGACAGAATGTCTCTTATAATCACTGAACAATGGTATGGAACTAAAAAGGAATTACTTCAATCTCACTTATAGTCTTCTAAAGGGCATAAGATACAATGGGACAACTTCCAACTGTGGTAAACCTGAAGGCAGCATCTGGTTTTCAGCTGAGCACAGAGATCTACACCTTAAACTTGAAGTAATCAAAAGAACAAACTAATTTTTAAAATGAAGTGGTGCAAAGTACCCGGGGCGGGGGGAGGGGAAGGAAATTTAAAAAAAAATAACAATAACCAGGCAGGACATGCTTCTTCAGAAGGAAGCCCCAGACCTACACACTTTAGCCTCTGGCTATCACCTGCCAAGGCAGATCTGAATTCTGTGTTAGGGCTCAGGTGAATGGAAGTGGATGCTGAATCACACATTAGCTTTTGCCAGGGAGAAAGAAGCAGTTCCAAATGAAACATCACGGCAGACACATCACACAGTGAGTGCTCCTCAGGGACTATAAGGAAAACTAATCAGGGAGCCCAGGTGCACGGGACAATTAGGGGTTTCCACACTTGATCACTGAGAACAGCCTGGTGATGGAATGGATTCCCAAGGCTTGTTATGAGGTTTGTTTATTTACATTCCACAATCCAACAGTTCCACGAAGACATTCCTCCAACTTTTCTCTTCAGAAGCAATAAAAGGTCTAGAAGAAAGTGGTAGATGGGAGGAACTTGAAGGGTAGAAATAAACCACCAATATACTATGAACATTACTCTAAATGGCAATTTGTTTGTGTGCTAGGCAGTTTAATAGAAGTCTAGATGGAAGTAACACCATGGATCTGAGGTAGAACGAATGTGGTAAGAGCAGCTTTCAGGTGTCTACAAGGGCTCCAGTCACTAGAGCCAATTAGCCCTACTAACTGGCTGGTAAAGCTGCTGATGGCACCCTTGAAGGGATAGAGAATAGGACATCTTTATAGCCAAGACTATCTTTCAGACCTCAGGCAAAAGTCTCTGAAAACTACTGCAGCCTCAGAAGTGGAGGCTGATAGAGCAGTTGTTCACAGCAAATAGGAGAATTCATAAACTAGACTAGAGTGAATGAGGAAACAGTTACCCAACAACAAAGGATGGCAACCTCAGAGCAGTCCTGAATGTCTGGGAGACTGCTTGTAGCATTATAGACAGAACAGAAATTCATTTCCAAGAGTCAAAAATAAAAACTTATATCAAATAATTAAAGTAATGCCCTCCTCTCACTGGCCAGCCCCTGGTTATTTCTGGTGAGCCAGGTGTTACACTCCATCTCCTAGTTAGCAGGACAGCAAGAGTTATTATGAAGAAGCCTTTCAAGGCACTGTTGTTGGCAGCACTTCCCCTTGAAGTTTAATCTGCTTCTGCAAATTCTGATCTCCTTAAATGCTCAGAAGACATGCGTGGAAGCCTGTGTCAGGCAATTACACATAAAGGCATTTTTCCATTTATTTTATATATGACATTTCAAATTTCTTAAAAATGAAAAAGAACCAGAAACACTTAAACTCTTTGCTTTAACCACTACAAGTGTTTAAGAAGTGTTTGCTGAACTCGCAAAAATGCACTGGTCCTTATGAAGGCAAGTTGTCTCTCTTCTTTCAGTTGAAGGTGGGAAGATGAGGTGAGAGATCAGAACCTCCTGCTAAGGAAGAGTGTGATAAAGGCCACACAAAGGCCAATGCTGCCCATGTATGACTAATTTCAGCTACACTACCAGAAATGTTCTTTTACTAAGAGAAGGTCCATGTCATTGCAAAAGACCTATCTTCGAAAGAAAGGCTTTAACTCTCTGGAGGTGGGCAAATGAGCACTTCTTACATGAATACCCTGGTTTTAATTATGTGCTCTTACCTGCTAATCCTGAGTTGAAAACCACTGTGGGTGAAGATGTTCCAGGCAGCGGGGGTGCAGAGGGAGGAGGGGGTGGTGGCAGAGGAGGAGCTGGCACAGTCTCTGCTGCAGGACCAGGGAGAGGAGGAGGTGGGGGCGGGGGAGGAGGAGGAGG
>NW_026000037.1:41044486-41118519 GCF_001458135.2 Marmota marmota marmota | reverse complement strand
AGGTGGAGGCGGAGGAGGCGGAGGCATAGGTGGTGTTACTGGGCCATTTTGCACTAGAAGAAAAGAAACCAATTGACTTTGAAAACAAAAATGGTCTTCCTGCAACATGTTGTGCATAGAGACAATATAAAAACACTTAAAATGATAAAGGTTTGCTTTCCAAAACCATAAACTTCCTTATCAACAAATGGGGAAATACTTGAATATAAGTGAAATGAAGATTTATAACCTTAATCTCAAAACAAATAGTTCTTAAAATCAGTAAAACAATGTGCCAACAAAAGCAAAGGACAAAAATGGACAACTAGTAAAAGAAGAAACACAGATAACCTGATTGTATAAACTTAGTTCTCCCACATGGCTTCTTACCTGCTTCAGGTGTGTCTGATGATAGAGGTAGTGGCGGGGGAGGAGGAGGCAAGGGTCCCGAGGAGGCAGCCCCTGAAACTGGTCCCACAAAGTTACCCGGTGCTGCATCTGACCCCATGGACATTGTGCCAGAAGCCACAACTGGCAATATAGCAATATCCCCATCCCCTTTCTTCTGAATTTTAATGGTCCCTTGTTTCTCCAGTTCATGAATCTTTTTTTCCAGGGTAGACTGTCTTTGAATGGCTTCTTCTTTTTCTTTAACCATTTTTCTTAATGTGTGAACTTGGGTATTTGCATCTTTGTAAATTTCCTGCAAAAGAGTTCATGGCTAAGAGTTTGTCTCCGCATGACATTCACATTTATGACCATCAGATTGGCATATTGAGGATAAAGGAATTAACTAAAAAGAGAGAAAAAAGGACACTGAATATGAATAAAAGTTCTATGAAATTCAGCCAGAACTTATATGGTCCCACTAATTATGAATTATACTACTGGTACATGCAATATACTCCAGCAACTGTTATTGCTAATTAAGTTCTTTCCATTTAATGAATCCTGCTAACTCAATTTTCCCTGCAGGGGGAAAGGAAGAGAGCAGAGATGACTTTTATTCCCAAAAGCTGACTTTGAAATGTCCCGAGATGTTCTGCTGATGTGGCATGTTTTCCTTTCACTAAATTTCAAATCCATCTGTAACTCTGAGGTACGCATATCAGCTAATCATAAACAAAGGGCCCTAAATCAGACTTGGATAGAAGTCAGACTAGGATTAAAAATCCGCAAAGCATAGACTAATCTATTCATGAGTAACCAGGGGCTGACTGTTCTTGAATGGGTTTCTCTGGCCCTCATAATGCCCCCTTGACCAATCTCAGGACAGCAATTGTTGTAACGTTTTTCTTTTGGTAATGCAGTTAACAAAACAGGCCTGAGCTTCCCTCCACTAATTACTTATTTCTGTGTAGGTTTTTAGCAGAAAACAAAGAAGTTACAATTTTCAATTCAAAGGCTGCCCTGGTTTCTTTTATTAGGGGCCCATAGAAGTTCCAGTGAAAGGAGTTTTATGGAATTGAACTTACTTGCTGGGCCTTGCACATGTGCTCTCTCACCACAAACCTCTAGGAGGCAGGGAAACATTCTTCACACCCTGTCTATTATTAATAATCTAAGAGTCTGAACTTTGAATTGAGTCCATATGCTACAACTTTGTCTCAATGGTGTGCCAGAAAATAAATTTCCAGAGTTAACTAAAGGACATGTCAGAATATCAGGCAACACACACAGACATGATAACCATCACATAAAATGTGCTGCTGCATTAAACAGTGGTGTAAGGGCAAGCCATTTGCCCAAACCCCCTCCAGGCATGTTGGTGCTTTTATGTTCTGCACAATCCCAAGCACACGGATGGCACTCCATAAATACCTGACATGTAAGGTAAAACAATGCTACAGCCAAATCAAATAACTGGGATTATCTGATAATAAAATGAATTGGCTTTGCTTTTTCCTTTTTTTCTTGGTGAATGTCACCAGGTCTAGCCTGTGCTGTGATTCACGGTTTCCACAGCAACCACCAAACCCAGTTCTGAGTAGAAGCAAAGTAAAGGAATACAATGAAGTCCAAGTCCTAATAAAAATAAATAAGTGGCATGAATTAAATCCATGCCATGTTTTTATTTCCTTCTAAATGGGTGAGCCTCAGAATCAACTCATCCTCCTCCAAATGGGAAAACTGTTGATCCCAAAATCTGTGATAAGGAAATCCTGAACCTCCAGTATATGAGTGCATGCACATGTGTACACAGACTCTGACTACGTGTACTTTCCATTGAAGGATCACCTCTGAAATGGCCCGAATAAACATGCTGCATCAATGCTTTCCTCTGAAATGAACGTGCCCCACATTCAACCAGCCCAAAGCTGGACCACATCTACCATCACTCCACCTGGGGGACTGTCATCGTTACACTTACTCGCACAACATCCAGTTCCTTGTTCCTCTGCATGAGCTGCTTTTCCAGTTCCACAATCTTAGACATGGCTTCATTTTCTGTGTCTTGCAGTTTCTCAGATAACTGTAAAATGTTGAAAAGGAAACTGTGTCACGACACAGGATCATTTAGACCAGGTCCTTAGACCTCAGAAAGTGTAGCTCTAAGACCTTTAGGGGCCCTTTAGAGTCCTGCATGTGTTATACAAATTGTTTAATGGAAATGTTAGTATTTATAATATGGTTCTGGAAATATTTTTGTTTCTCCCAAGAATAATTTATACATGATCTTTAATAAAAACCTCAGTGTTTAAATATCCAATGTGTCTCCCTCCCATCCTTTGGAGCTAGCAAGGGTTGAGAACAGTAAGGTGAGGGAGGAGGGTCATCCCCATCCCCAAGAAAGAGATGTCAGGTAAAAGCTTTTGAATATTGTTGATGTAGTTTGAAAAAAAAAAAAAAAAGCACTACAGATTGTTTGAACACAAATTATTCAACTAATAAAAGCTATTTGGAGGAGCCATTCAAATAAAGATGGCCTGCTACAAAGTAGACTCTATGGTCATACTAGCTGAGGCTGAATAAGAGATGGTGGGGGGCAGCGGGGGAGAAAGAACATGCACTATTTACTTAAAAGGAGCTTTCTGCACACAGCTGTATGATTAAGCAACTTTTGATTTCTTACATCTTACTAAAAATGATCAGTAAGTAAAGGAAATCATAGAGAAAATGTAAAGAGGAAGAGTGAGATTTACACTAATCAGGCTCAGAACAAAATACAAATCTCTTAAGGGGAGAGATACTGGGCTTTTAAACTGTTTGGTAAACGCCAACTAGCTCACTGTAGTATTTACAAAAGGAGAGTTGGGGGCTCAGCACAAGCCAGGTAGATGCCCATTTTCAAAGTAATGGTAAAAGGCAAAGGAAATGACACACACCCAGTACTTAAAAATAAAATATGGGGAGAAATATGTGGGTTGTTCAAAGGGCAAAATAATATTCCCCCAATTGGGGACAATTCACTTCACAACAAAGAAAAGTGGTAATCAATTCAGGCCAAAAATTTGGTTCAAAATTCTTGGGTTTCTCTGTTTGTTCTTGTACTCTCTGAAATATTTGTTTAATGAACAAATAAACAACCTCTGAAGACTGTTAAGACTCTTATTCTACTTGGTCTGTGGTAGGAGGATCACAAGTTCGAGGCCTGCCCCAGCAACTTAGTGAGAGCCTGTCTCAAAATCAAAAGATCTGGGGATGTAGCTGAGAGGTGAAGTGTCCCTAGTCAATCCCCCGTCCTACACACACAGAGAAGATCAGATCACTACCCCAATATAGAGATGACACTGTTCTGAGAGGATAGTCTTCCTCAACGAAGATGATATTTGGGAGAGCTCACTGATTTCCTTAAAAAGGTCTACTGCTAAAATGAAACTATTAAGTGATTAAGACAGGAATATTTAGATAAGCATCAAAAGACACTATTTAATTATCTCTATGGGACTGTGTGGACGTTTTGAGAAGAAGGTGGCTAATGTTCAAAAAATACTTATTCATCTCATGCCAAATTCCCATATTTCATTCCCCTCTAATCCCTTAGGTAATGCCAGTGATTCAATCCTCCTGTGCCTGTAACTGATTGTCAGGACAAGCAATTTATTTTGCAGTCCTGAGAGGTAGGTCAGCTGAGGCAAAGAAAGGGGTTCCATTTTGCTTTCAGTAACACATCTGCCTTCTTTGAAAGAGCCCAGAATGGTTTATGATAATTCTCTAACCCAGTCACAGCTCATTTCTAGACTCTGATTCTTTTAAGTTACTGCCACAAAAGTGTATGTTAGTTCTACTTTGCACCCAGAGGGAATGCCAGCAATTTTCCCTTTTCTGAGATGTAGTTACATGAGAGATGTTTTCTTCCAGTTCTTCCACCCTCTCCAAGGCTGCATTCTTGGTTTCTGCATCTTCCAGCAGAGCTCCTACGTCAAACACATTGTCCAGGTAAGCCTGAATCTGTACTTGCAGCTTGTCACTCTCTGTGTGTTTCAGCTTCTAAAAATCAGAATTTGAGAGGTGACATTAGCTTATCTTTAGAAACAGAACATACTTACCCAACCGTCTACAAGGTTTGTTTCTTCCCAAAGTCCAGCCTTTTCCAAAAGGTTTAAGACATCATCCTCCTTAAGACAATGATGAAGTGACTATTTAAGAAGGTAGGATCAGATTGGTTTCTTACCCATCAAATATTTACATAGCTATGTAAATATTTAATGTGCACACATGTAAATATAAATATATAAAATATACATATTTACATGTGTGTATTTACATACACGATTTTCCCCCCAATACTTCCTACCCCATGTAGTTATACTCCAATCTAAAACAATTTGATATATGTGAAATCAAGAAAACAGAAGAACTAAAAGTAGCTTTGAGAGGGAACGGTCAGAAGCAACATAAAACTTAAAGGGGTGTTGGGGTAGTAGAGGAGATTGTAGTAGGTGCACCTTGCCTGGATAGTGATGGTGGACCCAGGTGGGACACAGTTATACAGGAGGTGACTTGGGCATTAACCTTGGGTTTATTTATTTTTTAATTTAAGTTGTAGATGGACACAATACCTTTATTTTATTCATTTTTATGTGGTGCTGAGGATCAAACTCAGTGCTTCATCAGGCAAGTGCTCTGCCACTGAGCCACAATCCTAGCCCAAATCTTGGGTTTATTTTAGTGCAAATTTCTAGAGCTCACTCTTCATGAATGCTTCCCTAAGGCAGTGCCCCACATCAACAGCTCAGGGCTTCCAAAGCACAGATCAGAAAGCTTTCCCCAGTTCACTGTATCCCTGATCAGGGATCCTGAAGGAATTCAGATACTACAAAGATAAACTTGCCTCAGAGAGGGCCAAAAAAATCAATGAATCTTCTCTACAAGAAACATTAGTTATGAATTTTCCTGAGGATAAATGAGTGGCTTGAATAATATCTGGCACATGGATAATGCCAATAGCATTTTTGAACAAATCAAAGTCTACATGCAAAGCTGCTTCTGTAAACTAATATGGTATTTATATGTTATGTATTCATCATATTACTTTTCTAACTACCTCTATCTATTAGAGTGCAGAACCAATATACTTACAAAGTTCAAGAAATAGAATTCTGATAAAATTTAAAAATTTTAAGAGGAATTCCACTTCATGTAAATTCTTGGAAAAATGGGTTTTCTGCTAGGTTCTAACCTACAATTTAGCTTATTTTGAAAGAGGGTATGTTCCACCACAGTTCAAAACAAAGGCCAGAACAGAATATGATGAAAATGGTGAAGAAATTTCTTGTGATTTTTCACAAGATTCACAATGAATAATAGGTATTCACTGATAGGTCACCAACCTGCCATTACACATTGGAGTATAAAGCAAGATATCACAAAGCCAAACCCAGAAAACCATTAGGAATTTATGTGCCCAATTTTTGTTCAAACACTGTTGCTCTGAACATATGAGGAAAGAGGACAGATAAACTTCAACATCAATACATAAAAAATTCCTTTAAATACAATATTCCAAAAATGGCATCGGTGGGTCTTTAAATCATAGGAAAATAATTCCAACATGTCTTTAATGGAAATCCATTGTGTCTCTCCCTGAGTAGAGACTTTAGACATTAGGACAGTCTACTCCAGGGTAGCTTGGTTGCTCTGGTGAGCAAGGCCCCTCAGGTCAAGTGTAACCATCTCTGTGATTTTTCCCTCCCAGTGCTGTGAAAAGACAGTGCTTGAAATCTCAACTTCATCCCTCATGAAGATGGATAGCTAAATATCACAGTTGTCCAAGGGAAGAGCTCCTATCATCTCTATAGCTAGAAACAGCCTTGAAATTGAGGTCAGCAATTCCTGCCCAATCTTCCAAATTCAACTGGACCATTCCTATATGGAAAGAAAAATAAAACTGTCTAGGAGTCAAAGGACATGCTTCGCATGCATAGATTCTCATGTCCATTTATGATTTGAACATCAACTTTCAGTTTCTTAACTGAAGAACTTCAGGGAACTAGCTGAGCACTTCTGCAAGGAAACCTGGAAAAGAGAAATTAAACACCCCTCTCCCAAAACCCAAAAGTGGAACTTCTAAAGCCACAAACCCTTCAAGCAAAAATTAACAGTTTCAGGAGGAAGTTTCTAGTCTTCATTTCCTCATTATTTATCCTCCGAGCATTTCTCTTCACTCTACAGCAGTCTTGGTTTGATTTTCCCTGCCTAGATGAGGCCCTCAGAGTAACCAAGAACGCAAACTGTGCAGCAGTTGGGTGAGTGATGCAATGAGACTTGACCCAGACTTGAGCTCACAAACACAGGCAAGCTGCAGCCGGACTGCAAGAGGTCATCTGGCTCCTGTACTAAAAGGCTGCTGGCAAAAGACTGCCAGAGGTCCCAGAAGGTCTACAAGAATCCAGTTTCTCTGGCAGATTGCATCACTTGGATTGGTTCCTTTTAACTACACGACAGTAGTTGACTATGCAGAGCTTTAAGCATTCCTTAGCCACTATGGAAGTGCACCGAGGGTAAGCAATAAATCAATTCTTACACTGAAGCCAAAGGTTATAGCTTTACTCACATCCAAATACTCATCCAGGCCTAATTTGGTGAATTCATATTGGAGGTGAACTCTGAAGTTCATATCTTCTACTGAATGAACTACAATATTAATAAACTGCATCGAGGCCACCTGAAATGAAATTGCCAAGGGATTAGACAGATGTTAAACTTTTTTCTCATTGAATCATAGGCATATGCTTTTAATACACAAATTAGGCTCACTTACCAAGTCCTTCATTTCACTGGGTCTTTAATAACATTTTACAATGTTTTTAATTTAAAAAGTCATAGAGTTACCACAATAAGATACTACTTCATAGCCACTAGGATGACTGATAATAAAAAGAAATATAGTAAGAAGTGTTGGCAAGGATGTTGAGAAACATGAAACCCTCATTCCTTGCTAGTGGGAACATAAAATGACGTAGTCACTTTGAAAGTGAGACAGCTCCTCAAAATGTTAAAGTTACCATGTGACTTATGTAGCGAAAAGAAACATATACACATAAAAATTTGTACACAAAAGTTCATAGCAGTATTATTTATAACCACATGAAAGAACCCAATGTCCACCAACTGATGGATAAACAAAACGTGGTTTATCTACACAATGGAATATTGTGCAACAATAAAAAGGAATGAAATGGCTGATACATGTTATGGCATGGACAAACTTGAACATATCATAGTAAGTGAAAAGAACCAATCAAAAACAACCACAGAAGAGTTGGGGATATAGCTCAGTGGCAAGGTGCTTGCCTAGCATGCATGAGGTCCAGGGTTCAATCCCCAGCACAACACACACACACACACACACACACATTTTATGATTCCATTCATTTAAAATACCCAGAACAGGCTAAACTATAGAAATAGAAAATAGATTGGCGATTGCCTAAGGGTGGGGGTAAAATAAATAGAAAGTTGCTGTTAACAGGCACAGAGATTCTTTGGGGGGTGGGGGGTGACAGAATGTTCTAAATTGTGGTGATGGTTAAAAAACCTACTATACACTTTCAATGGTAATGTGGAAGTTATGATAATCATATTTCAGTGAACCTGTTCTTAAAAAGTCATATAGGTACACACCGCAAATCAAGTAAATTAGTACAGGTATATATATATAGCATAAAAATATGAAAACTATTGCAAACAACAACATTTAAATCACTTATAACCCTCACTACAAGGTAATTTTTTCTAAACATTTTCTCTGTACTCCAGCCTACCAAGAGAACAGGAACAGAGCTTTGGCCCATCTTTCCATGCAATCACCCTGTTTCTATTCCATGAAAGCTTTGATTTGGTGCTTTCTCCTCACAATTGCAGCAGTGGCCCTAAGATCTGTCCCAGAGAAAACTAGTTTCCAATCTAATAAATAATAAAACCGAATTCAACAGATCTATTTTGCTCTTGATAGTGACAGTCTTTTATGGTGGAAATATCTTGCTCAGGCTTTCCCTCAAAGGCAATGACCCAGCAGAAGCTCCAGGAGGAAGGTAAAATGACTGAGGGACTCAGGTTCATAATCACCAACCTCTTCCCCAAGACCAATTCCCCCTAGCTATTTTTTTTGTAGTTGTTGATAGACATTTATTTATTTGTTTGTTTGTTTGTTTATATGCAGTGCTGAGAATCAAACTTAGTGCCTCATACATGCCAGGCAAGTGTGCTATCTATCAGTAAGCCCCGGCCCCAGCCCCTACCCTTAGCTTTTTAAAAATTGTTTTTACTGAGTTAGAGTCCTCTTGGAATGTTATATACTGGATATCTTCGGAAGATGTATAAACTCTCTAAGTTACAAGGGGACTCTACTACAATTTACCAAAAAGTATTTCAAGGTCTACGGTTAAATGAACTTAAAAAATCATTTTGACTGTTTTTTGTTTTCTTTTCTCCACAAAAACACAGAAAAGGGTCTTAAACTACATATAAAAAAAAAGTTACATGTTATGAGGAATATGTTGTTTGGGAGATTGGGCAATGTAACTGCATTCCCAATTTATCAAAAACCTCATTTTCTGGAGGGAATATGTGGTTGAATTCTAGCATCTTCCCATTTCTCTTCTGA
The DNA here is from genome assembly GCF_001458135.2 of Marmota marmota marmota. Taxonomy (NCBI): domain Eukaryota; kingdom Metazoa; phylum Chordata; class Mammalia; order Rodentia; family Sciuridae; genus Marmota; species Marmota marmota. The sequence goes on along the minus strand of NW_026000037.1, from coordinate 41,109,491 downwards.
AACATAGATCTAAATGATCTGCTGACTTTATAATAGACCTAAAAGACAACTATTTTTATATGACATAGAATCCAGCAATAATAGTACTTGGGGTTTGTTTGGGGGAATTTTCTTTGTTTGTTTTTATAGTAAGAATTGGAACCCAGGGACATTAACCACTGAGCAACATCCCCAGTTCTTTTTACTATTATTACTTTTTTTTTTTTTTGCGTGACAGGGTCCTGCTAAATTGCTGAGGCTGGCCTTGAACTTGTGATCCTCCTGCTTCAGACTCCCAAGTCACTGGGATTACAGGTATGCACCAGTGCCCAGCAATGCCCAGGAGTTGAATTCTTGCAGCCTGTCAAGAAGGTACCTTGCATGTGTGCATATGAGTAAGTGAACTGACAGGAACTGGCTCCAATCTGTAATACAACGGTATATGTGTTTTATTGTTGTTGTTGTTATAGTTGACAAAAGAGTGTATTTTGACATATTATACATACATGGAGTATAACTTCCCATTCTTGTGGTTGTACATGATGTGAAGTTACACTGCTTGTATATTCATATATGAACACAGGAAGTTATGTCTGATTCTATTGTCTTTCCTATTCCCATCCACTGTCCCTTCCTTTTATTCCCCTTTGTCTAATCCAATGAACTTCTATTCTCCCAGTCTCTTTACTGTGTGCTACCATCCGCATAATACGGAGAGCATGTGGCCTGTGGTTTTGGGGTACTGGCTTATTTCACTTAGCATAATAGTCTCTAGTTCCATCCATTTATGAGCAAATATCATAATTTCATTCTTCTTTATGAATAAGAAAAAAGTATTCCATTGGGTATATATGCCACATTTTCTCTATCCATTCATCTGTTGAAGGTCACCTAGGCTGGAATGTTATATACTGGACATCTTTGGAAGATATATAAACTCTCTAAGTTTTTAGAATTGAGCTACTATAAACATTGATGTAGCTAGGTATAGATGTTTTAATGGGCTTATAATTTCAGCAAACTCAAATGACAGGGTTAGCAGTTATCATAAATAAGTAAGATAGGTCATATGTAATACAATAATGGACAGTGAAGATTGTGACAAATTGGAGATAATATCTTTACAGAAATGGGGGCCTAATGTTATCAGACATTTTTAATAAAAATAAAAAATCAAAATCTAACATTATGTTCACCAAGCCTGTAGCATGGTTTCAGTCTGGGGCCTCCAGTTTGCAACCTCAGCTCTAATCAAACAAGAAAGTTCCTCCTTACAAGGAACAGAAAAGAAGCTGGTAATGTAAACCAAGGCCAGACCTCATATTCATTACCAGTGCCAGCATTCGCCTGAACTTCTCCAGAAAATCCTAACAAGAATATAAAAGTATGCATTGTTTCACATACATGTTTTTTCATTTTCCAAAAGCAAATAACATGCTTTATGGAAAAGAACAGTTTCTCTATAAAAGATTTCATCTTTCTCACTGATTTTGGAAGGAGATGAAGGCTAGGGATGCATATAAAATTTGAGGTCCCAGAAAAAAGAAAATTCACATAAAAGGGTTAGAAATCTGAAAAGCTCTGTTTTACACTTTATAGTCACTAAAGCAATTCAAAATAAAACTTTACATGACATCCTAAGTATAGGCTTTGCAATGTAAGAACTGTTTGGGATAATTGCTCCAGGTTAGGTTAAACTCAGTTAAGGATCTCCTGGGTCCAGAAGATCGCTAGAGCAAGTGGATTGGGTCAAAGGCTACAGCGGTGTATAATGTGTCAGGAAATTCTCTATGGTAAATCCCATCTCAGTCCAGAAATAAGATTTGGGCATATGGATTCAGAAGTGCTTAAATGTATTTTGCTGTGCTCACCTGAGAACAATAGCACTGCTATGAAACCAAATGTCCTGCATGTGATTTAGCCTGCTAAGAAGATGTACAGTATGATTATGCCATCACAGAGTTACTAAAGGAGGAAAGAGATTGAAGGAGGGGGAAATCACTGCTGAAGAGTCAATTCTACAAAGCAAAGTGCATAGTTTTTGAGAATACAGTCTGGAGAAGGGCAACTGACTGGAGTCTGCAAGAGTCAAAAACATCAAGATTCCTTACACCCTACAAATATTATGTAGTACCATTGGTAGTTCAAGTTGGCAATTGTAAGCATTTGAACCAGGTCTCAATTTCCTTTTCCCCAGTTGTGTGGCTTCCCCCTTTATTTGCCATACATAATCAGCACTCTTGGTGTTTACTGAATGTGTTTGAAATGAATAAAACTGTAAACAAATACCACAAAGAGAAAATACAGATGAAGAGAAACATTCTAGAAAGGATCTATAGCATATTAAACTCAATTTTCTGTCTGTCCTGTATAACACATGTGTATGTATATGTATGAATATACTTAGGGAAAAAGTGCTGAAATTGAGTTTGCTTTATTGAACGTAGTATTAAATAACTCACCATAAAATCTATGTTATTGTCTTCATTCCTGAAATGTTCCATCAACTTCTCGAAGCGCTGTTTTTCTCCACAAACCTGAAACATACATTTTTGTTGCCATGTCACATTCCAAACACAAGCATTCCAAAATTAGATATGGAAATTTCAGCATTAATAATTACTTCCAGAATATCTTTGTTTTTCCTCTTCCTCTCTCACACTGTTTCTCTCTGAAGTTAGTTAATTCACAAATAGCCACCGGAAATAGGACTAAAAGCTGATCCTTGATTTCTTTTACATATTCTCTTGATATTTTAAAATTAATATCAAATATGCTCTTAACTCATTGTTGTGTTTGCACACCCAACAATATTTTAAAATGCATTGAGAATCCAAGATCATAACTCATGGCAAAAAAAAAATGTGTGTGTATGTGTGTATGAATCACAATAGCTTTCCTTTTACCAAATTACTTTTAAGGCAGACATACTAAAAGATTCAAATAATTTTTAAATTCCTTGAAAGCAACTCAAAATTTTCATGTCTAACTGTATCAAATAATTTTAGTGCATAAATCACAACACAAGAGTAAAGCAGACAATTTGGAAAGCTATATTAACCCACATAAGGTGAATATAGAAATTTGTGGAAATTCGTGAAGTAGTAATTCAGCCCCAAGGCCTGAAACATAAGCATTTAGCTCAAATTAATGCTTTCATTGAACAGGTGAAATAAACAGATAAAATAGTGGGAACCCCAGGGCTCCAAGGTATTTTCACATACATGGAAATAAATATTTAAATACATCAAGCTAAAACACAATGTCAAAGGAAGACTTTATTAAATACTAGTCCCAAAATAAAAAGATGAATTGCAATTCTGTCACTGTCCTTGGCTACCTTTTAAGTAGCAAAGTTCTACACCTACTGCTTTATACATTCTACCTCCAAAAAAATATTTACCTGAACTATGAACCACATGCTGAATTAGTAGAACACAGTCCCCAAGTTAGCATTTTGCAAATTAAATGTAGATTTCACAAGCTAAGCTCTAAATTTTGATTCCATTTATGATCTTAGATATAGCCAGCAAGGCTAGTCCTGAGGAATTATTCTAAAATAGTATTTCATAATGCTACAATGCAGTCATTTAATTCAGTCATGTTAAATTCCATGTGAATATACATATGTACTGATGAAGAGAAAGTTCCATGAAGGCAGGACTTTTGTCTGTTTTATTTACTACAATATCTTCAATATTCAGATCAATGCTTAGCACATTGTAAGTACTCAATTATTTGTGAATTGCCCTGAATAGAAGATAAACAAGTAATTGTGTTAATACTTCACAAAAAGGTGACTTATTTACTACTAATCTCTATCATGTTTTAGAGTAAAGAGAGAACCATTGAACCACTATAGACAGGTGTCAAAAGTACATCTGTAGGGCTGGGGCTATAGCTCAGTGGTGGAGCACTTGCCTAGCATGTGTGAGGCACTGGGTTTGATCCTCAGTACCACATAAAAATAAAAAAATAAAATAAAATAAATAAAGGCATTCTGTCCACTACAGATGTACTTAAAAAAAATTTTTTTTTAAGTACATCTGTAATGATAGTTCCTAGGCCTAAACCCAACCCTGGGAATGAGAAGGAAACAGCCTCTAACCTGTGAGGGTCTTCTAGTCTTAAAGACCAAATTCTTCCAACAGAATAAGACCACAGTTTTACAAAATTCTGTTGATGACTCTCCATTTATTTATATCTGCCTTAATTAAAAATAGTTTCAAGAGGCAGAGGAACATTACATGAGCCCAGACAGGAGGAAGAAGAGTTGGTTTGGAAGGGAGAATTGACAGCCTTTGAAAAAATCTGCTTGTCCAGTTCCACTCTGAAGAGTCTGATTCAATAGTTTTGAGTGGGGGTAGGGTGACATGGACATGCACGATTTAAAAACACTATTACTTGTTTTGATGCTCCATGAAGGCCAAGGACCAGAAACCTAAGGGGACATCATGTTCTGCCCCTGCACTCAGCCAAACCCTCAAGCAAATATGTGGCAAATTCCTGGAAACAAAACATTTTATTGAATATAGTGAAGCACTCTAGGCCCTGCTCTCTATTCTGACATCAGTTACATCTATATCCAAAAGGACAAGCATCCTCACCTGCAAAGAGGGTCCAGTGGTTGAAAATTGCCAAGGGTTGGCAGAGAAAGGGTCAGAATCACAACCGCAACTTTATTTTAGCACACTCCCCAACATAAGAACTTGAGGAGAATGACTGGCTTCAAGATGATAATGGCAAGAAAAAGAAAAGGAAGAAAGGCCCTCTTGGATCTGGGGACAGACACCAGCTCTTCTAAGAAGTAGACCATGATTAATGTTCTGTTGAGCAAATAGGCAGGCATTCACTCCTTTAGAAAAGGTAAGAGCCACCCAGTGAACAATGACAACAGACACAATTGCTAGTAGAGCAAAGCCCTTCAAATCAAAGAATGTTAGGAAGCTGAAAAGTGTCTTGAATAATCTGATGCCTTTGTTTTATGAATAAAACTAAGTCTCAGACAGATTAAATATCCCTAACCTGATGGATGGTCAACAGAGTGGCAAAACCAAGACGAGAATCAGTCTCCAATGCCCACTTAATGATCCCACTCCCACATAGCCCAGAATGCTCAGATCAACATAGTCCATTAAAGAGGATAGTTACACCCTTCCAGAATTATCTAAGAGACCAGGAAAAAAAAAAAGTAAATTTAAAAATCACAACCCTTGCATCACACACATAATACTTGACATATGTGCACCAGAATTTTCCACAAATTTCTAAATACAGCAGACTCCAGGGGTCCAAGCTGAGAGGTATTGAATGAGAATCTGCACAGATGGGATTAGGAACTCAGGCTTTTAAAAAGAAATCATGGTTTCTGGACAAACATTTAGGAACTAGTGACTTATACAATATTAGACTGACTCAGCCATTTTGACTACCAACTACAAGACCAGTTGAAAAATAGCTAGATAATTACCTTTCCAGTTTATTCAATTTCCAACTGATCAACACAAAAGAAACACACACTGCTACATCTGGGTATCACAGGAGTGCAGCACTATGCAGCCACCTGGTCCCATTTCTGCCCTCATAGCCCCTCACCTCCATCTGTGTTGGAGGTTAAAGCTGCAAAGAAGGACAGTTGTAATAGGAAGGACCCACAGGGGTAGGCAGGACAGGAATTAGTACACTGACCCTGAACAGGTATAATTACTAACAGGATAACTCATAAATAATCAAGGATTGCATCCAAGGTATTACAGTAAATAAATTTTAAATAACAGGGGAAAGTGCATGTGGGCAGTAACAAAACAAACTACACATAGCCAGTTAATAAAAAGAGATGACGTCAAATCAAGTATAAGCAACACCAGATTAATTTCATGATGGGTAAATATTTCCAAAATGATATTGGCTTGGTAGGCAGGACTGAAATAGACATTAAGAAGAGTTCCCACTCCATGTATTTCTTTACAAATCCCTCATTCTGTCAACAGACAAATTCATGCTGAGAACATGTGTGTCATGAAACAGAGAAATAGTTTTCATCTTCAAAAGGAAGAGATTTATATTTCTCTTTATAGTTACTATAAACTTAGTGAAAAATAATTCAAATACACAAAAGGACAGATTGCCAAGATAAGAATCCTTGGAAGAATCTGAGTGACTGCTCTCCTCTCTCAATGTACAAACCAGAACGACCCCTCCTATCAGATCCACCAAGCCTCTCTATGCAAAGGATAACTAACACTGCTTCATTTCTATTTCCAGATAATGGTCAGTCCTATTTTCTGACATTGCTCCCTAGGAACAATCTGGGTTTCAGAGGCCCCCTTCATTTCTAAGGAAAGGAAGCATGCTAACCAGATTCACATTTGTTTCTATGGCTCTAACAATCATTAAACAAGTGTAGAATACAACCCCACAGGAAACGGGAAGATATGTTTGGGGAAGTTGGTAAAAGTTGTGTCCCACATCAAAGGAAAGTTGTCTTCATTCATACTGCTCACATCTGGACCACCCCACATGCTTGGTTAAAATGGAACCATCATGGTTGAACGAACATACCCATTCTCTCCTTTGAACTGGCCTTGTTTTAGAAAATTGGTGGGAATGAAGACACTCATTTTCAGAATCTACACATGGGCCTTCATGAGAATATTCTCAAGGGCTTCATCAAAATGAAATCAAAATGAAGCCAGGAGCACATTTGCACATACTTTACTGCACTTTACGTATTACTACATGTAGCTTCCATCTGCGAACAAAGGCTCAACAATATAGGAGGAGAAAACTGAAATAAAATTGTCAGATTTCTACAGCTGAAATTTGTCATTCTTGACTTTTAAATTCTCTGTATCTCTCATGACCCTATCAGCTCTACCATCAATTTCCTATGCCCATAACAAGAGCCACTGGAGTAGGTGGGGTGGAGAGCTAGTTTAAGAGCTACAGTGACACCCAGCAGAGCCAAGCAGACTAGAAAGGAGCCCCTTTTTTGGATTGCACACCTCTTTCAGAACTTAGTGTTCCAATAGTAACACATTTAGTAACACATTTTCCAATAGTAACACATTCCAATAGTAACAGGTAGGCCTACCAGAACTTCAGTAAACCAGCAGGCAAATAAAAGTCCATGCACTGGAAAAGCATGTGTGCAACTGTAAACTAAGAGGCAGCTTCATTGCAAATCATTTATGTACCAGTTTCTTGTGAATAAATTGACCAACCTGGAGTAACACTGTGTAGAATGGAAATGTGTAGGCTCCGGTCCTTCCCATCCCCAGAACAACTGCCCCTTTAAGCTCTAACGCTATTGGTGTGAAGGGTGAAGACAGCAGATTGGGACTATGTGGCATATTATATGGGATCGTAAAACTCAGATTTCAAGTCAAAGTTCTGCGACTCTTCTGCTGTTAACTTGGACCACTCTGTGAACATCTCTGGACTTCATTTTCATATAGGCTGAGACATGGTAATTCTAAGTTGCCCACTGGCCTCAAATTTAAAACCCTCCTGCTTCAGCCTCCCAAGTAGCTGGATTATATGAGTATAGCACCACACCAGGCTCCACCCACATTCATTACCTTGAGAATCTAAGATTATATTGCCAATTTTCCACCTATGCTTTAAGAAGCCATAAGTGTCACAGAGGAATTAAGGGTGAAGAAGCTGTAAAGATTACAGAGCTTCAATGGACTCCAAAGGTCAAAGGCATAGCCAGGAGGGGAAATCCCCAATAAGAAAGATTCTTGAGACATCCCCTCCCACCTAGCCACATTTGACTAATTCTACTGAGTTGCCTGGTAAGATTTCTTGAGTGAGAGGATTTTTTTTTTTTAATCTCATTCAATATTTTGAAGCTCTAACATTCTAATCTAGCATACCAATATAACATGATATTCCCCAACTGACCACCATGGAAATTCCATACAACACAAATTCAGAGGGATGCACTGGGATGCACTGGGATGCACTGGGTTGTGCAGACCATCAGTACCAGGCTATAAGGGCCGAACCACTGCTATGTCAGCTTGGCTGGTTCAAGCCTGCTTGCAAAGCTGATAAATCCTGCACTGCCCAGATGAAATGGGCCTCTCCCTCAAAAAGAAAGATACATTTTCACTTAAACAAGAACTGAAGGAAAAGTACAACTCCTGCCAAAAAAACAACTCAAGTATGTTCTCCAACATCTGTGAAATGCATTTCAGAACAGTATCCCAATGCATTTGGATAGACCCAGGGCCCTGGATGCAAAGGAGACTGTGGTTAAAAGTGTCTCTGGGGTGGGCAGAGGTTAGTGGATGATTTCCCTAAAGGCTCAGAGCAGAGAGAAGATGGCTATACAAAAGCTCTATAATAAAGAGTATTATCTTGCCAACCAGATGTTGAAATTAACAGACTCCTTCAGCCACCCCTGTGTCCTTCAAGGTCAGTGGCTGTGTCTCTGGCTTCCCCAGCAACAGCTCCCAGGGAAAGCCAAGTCTTCAGGAAGAGTAAGGCCCGACTTTAAGGAGGGGGTAATAAATGCTTCGGGGTTAGTTATATAAAAATTAAAGGCCCCTTGCTTAAGTGTTTCCTTCTTACGCTGTTGCCTGGTGCCTGCCTCAATACTTTCTTTTTCTCTCTTCACAATAGGGCCCTGTGAGCCAAGGGGCTCCCTGCAGAAAGGCACACTTTTAGAGGCACACACTGTTATGACTGATTAGACTACCCTTCTCGGGGCCTGCCTGAGAACAAAAGTTCCATTTTCTTTTCAGGGCCTCATGAAGTAAACAATTATTGCATCATTAGTCCTAGGTGAAATGCATCTTTTACCTTCAGTTGCAAGCACCTGCAGTCTGAGGATTACTGATGCCATAATGGCCTGACAAAACTACTTTTCTGGGACATTCTATGGTTATTGGGGTCTTTTACATCATACACAGACACCTAATGGCTGCCGTGACAGAAGTGGACCACTGGACCTGCTGCTGGCTCTCAAGTCTCTTTGGGATTAAAAGGCGGAAATGTTGATCTAACTAAAATGCTCTAAAACTAAACAACTTTATTTCATTCCAGTGTGGGGTGGTGGTGGGGGGGGGGGAATGAAAACTAAGCAACTGAATATATTCTGCAATCTAATCAACCCTCTCTCTTTATAAATTAATATAACATTTATATCCAACTTAGCCAGGGGCGCTTCTGATTATGAGCCGAAGGTTTCATCTGAATAATGCTAAAAACCCCTGTGAAAACTTCAGTCATTTTTCCAGATGGTTCCAAACATCCAGATGTTTGGCAGCAGGCACACAAAGCATCCAGATGATTATCTTACTTTCTATGCATGTATCTTGCTGTACTGAATAAAGAATCCTGACACAGAAGCAAATGGATAGTAAATCCCCAAAGGACCATGCGTTAACATACCACAGTTTAAATAAGAAATGTATCTTTTACCACTTCCCTAACCAAAGATGACCTTCATTAAATTCTAGAGCATAAGGATCCACAACATTTTATAAATGATTTCTTTTTGGAAATAGTCCTAACGTCCAACTTGAATCTCTCTAGCAAGATTCACATCCCCTGGTCATTAGAAAGGATATACAGAGATTGTTTCAAGGCTACCTGGGACCATTAATTTTGTGTCAGCTTGCCTGAGCTAAGGAATGCCCAGACAATTGGTAAGATAATGTCTCTGGCCATGCCTGTGAGGATGTTTCATAAAAGACGAGCATTTGAATGAGTAGACTGAGTAAAGAAATCTGCCCTCACCAATGCTGTGGGCTAATTCAATCCATTGTGTACCATGAGAATCTGGAGGAAAAGTGGATTGTCTTTCTCCTTAAGCTGGGACATGCATCTTTCTCTGCTTCCTCTTGGTCCTTCAGACTCCAAGATTTACAGCACTGGCGCCCCTGTTTCTCAGGTCTTCAGACTTGGGTTGAATTATACCCCTGTCTTTCCTGGGCCTGCAGACTGCAGATAGTGTATTATAGGACTTCTCAGTTTCCATAATTAGGTGTACTAATTTCCATAAGTCTCCTTTTAAATCCATTGCTATACCTATTGATGTCCTATTGCCCCTCTTTCTCTGGAGAACCTTAATACTCTTCTATTTTTACCAGAAGACCAAAATACTTCCAGTTCTTCAAGAAAGACTAATATTTAAATAGCTACCTGAAGATGCAGGCCTTCTGCCATCTCTAGGGTGACTCACCAGCCAGAACCTTCAAAAGTGTAAGGCAGCCTAACACTGCCTTTTGTTGTTGTTGTTGTTATTGTTGTTACATTTGTGAGCTATATTTTACTTCTTTTGATTTATTTTTTTGTTAAATCCTTTACTTTCATTCATTTATGTTTATCGCTTCATCCTGTAAGCATATCCAATTAGGTCAAGTAGGGAGGCACAATGACACATCTTTAGTGGTTATCACATGGCCTCTAAACCACAGCAATGGCATTGGTTGCAGCTGTTTAAAGCCTACAGCACTTTCATCACGGACCTTGGGACCCATTTGGGAGGCAGCTGTCAGATCATGCTCTCCACCGGGCTGCATTCCAACAAATCAAGTTAACCCATTTGTCCCATCATCTACACAACAAATAATTACATGCATAAGAATGTAACCATACTGCAATATAATTATAATGACATTAATATAGTAATATATAAGTTCTAGATTGTGATTTCCAACCCATTTTAGTGTATTCCTGTAAATTTTATTGAAATATTCACAGAATTGAAAACTTGGGACTTCATGGGTTAAATCAAAAATGGTGAATCATGAATTCAAAACCCATGAAGACAATAACTCATTATGTGACAGATCAAAGACCTCAGGAAAACTACAGGCAAATGCCTTAAGTTTGTCTACCACTTGCTTCTATCTCTCACTTCACATCTCCTTTCTCTCGTATCTTCTCCAAACTCACCCTAAAACCTATTCTGGGTCTCAATCGGGAGGAATTTGCACTTAACCAACTAGAAGGCCCTGGGTTCAATATTTAAACTGCCCCAGGCAAAAAGTTACCTATGGAAAAAAAATTAAAAATCATAACACCCATACTACAAAGCAAAAGTGAGGGATGGGGGGCAAATCTCAGAGCCCAAAAGCTTCACTACTACTAGATTGGAACATAGCCTCTTTATTTCTACAAAGATGATGAATTCCTAAAACAAAAGCAAATAAATGGATATCTAATAGCAAAATAATTCAAGAATCAACCATACCATATAAAGAACTCCTAAACCTGTCATCTCTTCATAAAGATCAAGGCACATCACACAGACAGGTGGACTTCCCTATACAGAAAGGGGCTTCCACCACTTTACAAAGTACAGGGGTGTGGGGGGGAAGACTTCCCTTCAGTTCTTTTGTTTAACAAAACCAAGTACAATCCCTAAACTTCACCAGGTTGGACAACAGCAATCCTAAAAGTTCTCTGGTTATATTTGGGAGTTGCCCACACTTGTCACATGGTCACAATGTGGACTCATTGCAGGACTAGACATCCTCTCCCAAAGCCAAGAGAATGTTAGAATCCAGGCAAGAATGAGAGAAGCACAGAAACAGTTCTCCCCGACCTGGGAGAGAAATTTAGTACAAGCATTCTCCAAAGTTCAGGGAATGGGACTCAATGAATCCACAAGTAAACAGACTTGTCCTGGGATACCTGACATGCTCTGATATCAATCAAGAACAAATATGTGAGGAACAAGAGGAGTATTATCTTTTACCCACACACTAAACATGTCCTTGACACCTACCACATAGAAAACACTACTTACTAGTTTTACACCTATTCCTGGAAACTACTTCAAAATGGAAAATTCAGTGTTTTTCTTGGTGGTGTACCAGTAAATCTGGGATACCACATGTGTTGCTGGTATGTTTATTGGTGGAAAAGGAGCCCTCATATCCCACAGTCAAAACCAAACTGCCAAAAACAAAGCAAAGCCTATAGCTCATGTTACCATGATTGGCCATTTCCACCCTCCAGTGACGCAGAGCTAAGGGGGAAATTCTGTCAGAGCGCGACTGCATGATGAAGGGGCCTGACAGTGATTGTTGGACCATAATCAGGAACCACTGGGCCATTTTCTTCTACTGAGTGTGTTTCAATTATGAATGAAAACTAAGTATGACCATATATCCTTGGCACAGTGATATACAAAATGAAAGAGTTGGGCAGGAGCCACAAGCACTACTGTGGTAAAGGAATAAAGGATGAACATTGAACTACAGTGTGCAGAAAAGAGTTCACGATGTGACAGGGAACTGAGAAAGAAAAGCTTAAATAATGACTCAAAAACTGAGTCTTTGAAAAACTACACAAACCAGGAATGCTTCCAGAGGCAGACCCTCACTAATGGCAAATACCAACAGCATGACCAGCACACTTTTCTGGCTAGGGAAGCAATGAAGTTGTTAGACATGCTACAGGTTTTTTATATATATATATATTTTTTTTTTTCCAGAGACTGATAAAACCACCTTGAAGGGGGTCAAAAGGGAACTTGGGACTAATGTCAATGATACAGGCTGCTATACTTCAGATGTTGAATGTGCCTCCAAAGGCCCATGTGTTAAAGACTTGGTCCCCAGGGTGGCACTATGCGAAGTGGTACTATGGAACATTAGGAAGTGGGTCCTAGTGGGAGGGAAGTCCTTAGTTCATTGGAGCTTGCCCTTGAAGGGGATTGTGGGACTCTGCCCCATTCCTTTCTTTGTCTTTTCTTCCTGGCCCGTGATGTAAACAGTTTGCTCCACTGTACATTCCTACTATGATGTGCTGTCCTCACCAGAGTCCCAAGTAAAGGGGTCATCTGATCTTGGACTAGAATTTCCAGAACCATGAGCAAAAGTAAATCTTTTCTCTTTATAAGTTAACTGACTCAGTTATTTTGCTATAGTAACAGAAAGCTTATTAATAAACTTTCTAAAATAACAGCAATCTAAAATCTTGTTACTATTGCCATCTGGCCTTGGTCATGTGAGTTTTTGTTCTTGTTTGTAAATGAAGACATCAGCCATTTTTATTGTCATCTGCAGTCAAAGAAGCACTTAATTTCTCTTAGATGGAACTATATGAATACATACACACAGCTGTTATGCACACAGGCATTTATAGAGACAATATTAAATAGACTTATAAAATTCTGGAATTGGAAGGGATGTTAAGAACCATTTGACGAACTTCTCACCTAAAGCCAGAATGTGCACCACAAGATGCCAGACCCGGTATCCCTCAACTTCTTGACCATCCCTTTGTGCATACAGGTCTCTTCCAAGCATCTCTGCAGCCCCTTCTAGCTTTGTCTGGTTACTGTTCTCTTTCTAGAATAGAGTCCCTGGGGAAGAGTTCACTTCTTTGGTTACAATCCTCTTCTATCTGGATTATGCACTCACCCCTCAATCACCTCCAATTAAGCCTGTTCTCTCACTTATCTTCAGTGCACAACTAAGAATTTGACCTTGGGCATTTTACCAGTTATAAGCAATCAAATTTAATAAAAAACAAATTTTATTTTCTTAAAAAAAAAAAAAAGTACTTCCCAGACTATTTATCTATCATGGTTGGGCTACTTTCTTCTTAACCTAATATATAATATTTGAATAGATTCTCCTTATATGTATGTCCATCCCCCTATTCAGTGGATCATCCTATTTCCTGTGGACTCTTCTTCAAATTCCTGTCTTCATATCCTTTGTCATGGGCATGAGCTTGGTCCAAATTTGCCCAATTTGACAACTGAACCACCTATCTTTGAACTCCAGCATCTCTCCCCTCAAAGGAATTTTATGCAGAACCACAATCCTTACAAAGATTTATCTGAATTACATAAAAATCTTTATCAGATTTTCAAACTCAATCAGAATATCATAAAACATATATATATATATATATATATATATACACACACACACACACACACACACATATATATATAAATATTTCATAAACTATAAAGTACTGAGTGTACATTTCTTTCCCCCTTCTACTTTTACCTATCTTCAAGTTGAGATTTTGTTGTTGTTGTTGTTGTTATGCAATTGAAGTTGGGGGCTTAACCACTAAGCCACATCCCCAGCCCTTTTTATTTATTTTTTATCTTAGACAGAGACTCACAAAGTTGCTCAGGGCCTTGCTAAGCTGTTAAGGCTGACTGGGGACTTCCCATCCTCCTGCCTCAGTCTCCCAACATGTATGTGTCATGTCACCATGACAGGCTCTCAAATTGAGATTTTTTTTTTCTTTTCTGAGATTGAACCTAGGGGTGCTTAACCACCAAGCAGCATCCCCAACACTTTTTATTTTATCTTGAGACAAGGTCTGAGTTGCTCAAGGCCTCACTAAATTGCTGAGGCTGGCTTTGAACTTGTGAACCTCCTGCCTCAGCATTCCAAGCTGTGGGGATTATTGGCATGTGCCACTGCAACAGGCCTCAAATTGAGATTTTTTAATCACAGATTTCAAATCTTTCTATGACTTTCCTGTGGACCTTAATCATGTCATGCTCTGTTCTGTAACACAGGACTCCAGGTATTTTTCTTTTGGTGCCAGGGATTGAACTTGGGGGCATTTAACCACTGAGCCACATCCCCACCTCTTTTTTGATTTTATTTAGAGACAGGGTCTCACTGAGTTTGCTTAGGGCCTCCCTAAGTTGCTAAGGCTGGCTTTGAACTCATGATCCTCCTGCCTCAGCCTCCCAAGCTGCTGGGTTTATAGGAGTGCACCACCGTGCTGGGCACTTATGTTGCCTTCTGAGGCAAACTTCAGGCCAATCCTTTTGTGCCCAGAATTCTCTCTACCAGATCAGGTCTCTTCCCTTTTTTGACCCTACCCAGACCCACACCTCTCAATTTGAGGCCCCTTCTAACAGTCCAGTCTGCCCTGAATTTTACTGCTAATTTCAAGTGCTCCAATAAATAACCCAATCTATATCCATTCCCATTAGGTTTGGGTTTCAGTGAAAAGTTGGGGAAAACATATGAACATGTGTGGAAAGGGCTTGAAATGTGATGATATGTTATGTAAAGTTAAATGGATCTAGGTAAAAATCCCAGAACTTTTATTTACTAGAGCATGTTGGTAGGCCCACTTAGTCTGTGCCTCTCTCTTATTCCTACTTCAGAGTATATCTGAGTATTAACAAAATAATATGCACTAGCTTGTTGGCAATAAGCAAATAATAAATTTAAATATTTACTAAATAAAAATAGTAGTCATACTATTTCTACATATATATTCCCTTTTATATATAAGTGTCTTAAATTTACTGATGAATGTCTATAACACAGGAGAAAATGTAACAGATTCATGAATCTGCTCATGATTTCTCTCTGAAGATGATTGTTTGCTAGTTTAAAAAGAAAATAACCAAACAAAACCCATATGTATTAACTGTGGATTCTACATATATATAAAAAAGGTACGTTTTACAAGTTTAAATTATATTTGGCAATAAACATATAAATATAAGTAGATTCTTAGAGTTTGTAATTAATGTTCTTTTATTGTGACCTTAATATACATTTGGTCTTTAACAAATTACTTATTAAAGTCTGTCTTTCTCAAAGCAATAGAAATTTTTGTGGTATAAAAATGATGCCTTTTATTTTGCCATGCTAAGAAATATGTATGTATTGGGTCAACAGCTTCTTAAAAGTTTCAACAAACTTTGATTTTGTTCAGGAGTTCTGGGGGGGGAAGGTGATGATGATCAATAATACCCTTAGTTTTGGAGAAATGTTACAGAAAAGATAATTGAGCTCTTGAGAAAAGAAAATAACTATCCTTGTAAAACATTAGTAGGGAGAACATCTAACCCTGCATAAAAGGGGCATTCCAGCCATGTAAGGAATTATTACTTCTCAAATCTCTCAAGCAACAGAAATAAACACACAAAAATCATAGCATCGTAGTATCACTGCCATTCCAAATCTTTCCTTTGTTTCTTTGTGGGGCTTACTGTGCTTACTTGCCATATAAAACATATGTGAGTTATCTTATTCTTCTTCCTAGTTAATACATCTAGAATTTCAGAACTATTTTAAAGAACAGAATGAACCTAGATTCATATTTAATAAGATGATTAATCTAGCCATATGTTTGGAGCTTAGCACTGGATTTAATGATTGCTAAAATAACCTATAATCCAGAATTCTTTGACACTTAAAAACAAGTATTTCTATTTTCACTTAATATAAAGCTACTTTAAAAGGCAGCTAGAACAAATATGGAATACTTAAATCCCAAGACACATCTTTTTTTTTTTTTTTTTTTAANAGGAAGGAAGGAAGGAAGGAAGGAAGGAAGGAAGGGAGGGAGGGAGGGAGGGAGGGAAAACAAAAGCAAACCTATGCCATCTGCTTTACAGTTGGCAAAGGGCATAGGTATTAGAAGTGGTATTTTTATATAAATAAAAATAACAAGGAAGCACCTCCCCACCCCTTTTTTTAAAGTGGCTGTTACATTCAAAATGGAGAATGAGGCCCCCTGCTGTATAAAATTGTCCTTAGACCTCTAGAGAGAAGGGATGGGTCTAACAAAAGTCAAGCTAAGAAGCAAAGCATTTCTGCAACTGCTCACCATGTCACAAGACACCCTGGTATGCCATTGAGTACCATTAACCTCCGAATACCATAATGTTTTCCTCCAGGCTGACAGGAAAAGGAATATCCTAAAGATGCCAGAAGTCAATGAAAAAACGACTCCTCAGTCCCTGCCCTGTCAGAATTGTGTGGTTCTGTCTCATCTTTGGTCATGGTAGTCCAGTAGTCAGTTTTCCTAATAATTTTATTAAAGTCCTGTTAAAGATCAAACTTTGTGTATATGGTGGTATATATGGTAGAAAATTGTGAATTTGGTAAAAGTTGATCCGCATATGAAAATATTGGAACTTGATATTCTGTGAAGGAAAATTTGCCTCTACATTGGAAGCTGGAAAGCCACTGGAATGGTGAAAAAGAATCACAGTATAGGTTTCTTAGATTTTCAATACCTACATTAAGAACTGTGTAAAAAAGTGTAATGTCTGTGTACAGATTCTCAATACAACCAACAAAATCTCAATTATGAAAGAGGAAAAAAAAGTGAATGAAGTGAGCAATTGAGGAAGCAAATGACTGTCAATGGAGGAAGAAGCCCAAGGAATGAGAAATATGAATGGCAGAATTTCTGAAATGAATCTCAGACCTCAAGTTCAGCCTGCTGTGTCAAAATGACCTCATGCTAAGCCACTCCAACTGACTTGAAGCAAAAGAGAAGAACAATTTCTATACTAAACAGAGTCTAAACAGCCAATCACTGCGGGATACAATCCTTCTGCTGCTCCTTGCTTCCTGGAGCTTGTAGTAACAAAGACTTTGGGATAAGCAATGTGGCCTTTCATAATCTGCCCCTGACATTCAATCCAAACCTTTCTCATATCCTACCCCTTTTAAGAGTGTAAATTCAGGACAAACTAAAGTCCCTGAAGTTTTAAAACACCATCTTCTTAGTATCCAATGACATCCTCACTCTCTTTACATGCTATGATCAGAGTCAGAGAAACTAAGCAGATATAGCAACAGAAGCAAACACAAGACACTATGTTGCCTATTTTTAAATTGAAGGAAGGGGCCATAAACCAAGGAATGTAAGTGAAGCTAAAAAGAGCAAGGAGATGGACTCCCTCCTGGAAAGCTACCACCCTATTGTCTCTTTTTATACTTCTGATCTATGGAATTTATAAGATAATAAATTTGGGTTCCTTAATTTAAGTTTGTGGTCATTTGTTACAGTAACAATAAGAAATTAATACCTGGTTAATTCTTGTTCAACCTAAACTCAGCTCAGGCACACTTTCCAGGATACCTTACCTGCCTTGTTCTTACCCTACCTGCCATCTTCCCTTTACTTTGCCTTGGCTTGCTCTTCCTCCTCTTTGCAAAGCACCTTGCATTTACCAAAATGATTGATCCCTCAATTAGCTTGAGAGGCTTCCTTTTAAGAGTAGGCCTATGGGTTTGTTTTTTTAATTTTTTTTTTTTGTAGTTGTAGATGGACAGAATGCCTTTATTTTATTTGTTTATTTTTTTATATGGTGCTAAGGATCAAACCCAGTGCCTCAAACATGCTAGGCAAGTGTTCTGCCACTGAGCTATGCCCTAGCCCCTATGTTTATTTTTTATTTCCATTGTTTATCAATGTTTCTGGTTCAGAGAATACTCAAAAGGCTTTCAGTAAATTAGCATGACTCACCCCTTAGTAATCAACAAGATACCAGTGTTCATTTCCTTACTAGATGATAAAGACACTGATGACAAGTAGCTAGTTCGTTACCAGGAAATGAACTTGGAAGTACTATCAATGGCTCCTTTCTCCTTTAGCAAGGCCTTCACAATGTCATTTGCCCACTTCAAGCACATTTGCTTGAAAGAAGTTTAACCATACTTTCTACCTCCAAACAGAATGTTCATAAAACTTTCAGTCACAAACAGAAACTAAGTATCAGGTTGAAAGAAGAAGACAGAAAATAGAGGTTAAAAAAAAAATAGAAAATATATTCATGATTCTTGTATAGTTACGGAGGTGAACTGTATTTTCCAAAGACAGCAACATCTGTCCCTCTCATGTGATGTTCTACACTGTGACCCCAATACTTCAATGATCAAGAAATGTTCGGGGCTGGGGATGTGGCTCAAGCGGTAGCGCGCTCGCCTGGCATGCGTGCGGCCCGGGTTCGATCCTCAGCACCACATACAAACAAAGATGTTGTGTCTGCCAAAAACTAAAAAATAAATATTAAAAAAAAAAGAAAAAAGAAATGTAGCCATTGCCTTCCCCTTGTACCTCAGTTGGCTTTTACCTCAGTTGGCCTCAGGGCTTCACTGGTAAGCAACAGAATGCAGCAGAAGTGACAATGCATGACTTACACGACTACCTCAGAGGACATGGTGTGATTTCTGTCCCTTTGAGCACTTGCTCTCCAGATGCTCCTCCCTGGGGCACCCTCTCCTAGAAGCCAGATGCAATGCTGTGAGAAGCCCAGGCCATGTGTAGTTCTTCAAGGAGGCACTCTGGTTGGTAGCACCAGTCAAGCCCAGCCTGGGAGGCATCAGACTCAAAACTAGATACCTGAGTGAAGAAGTCTCCCAACAAATCCCTGTCCCCAGTCAATGATATCTTCCCTGAGAGATCCTCCACACAACGGAGCAGTGACAACCCCTGCCATACCTGACTTCCAGACCTGCAGAATCCATCAGACTAGTAAGACTAAATTTGGGGTACTTCATTATCCAAGACAATAACTGCAACAGTTAATAAACAGACAAAAATACTTAGCAGTATTACTATCGCATAAAATTGCGGCTTTGTTTCCTGTCCTTAGGAAGACGGACCAGCCAGAAGTGTCTTAGTGAATTAAATCAATTTGATTCTGGCCTAAAAAAAATACATACATGCTCTAGGACTACAGCTCCCAGAGACTTTAGATTTAATGGAACCAAACAGTAAGTACTCTTCCTTCCACATCTAAGATTTCACCACTTTTAGATTTTTTTCAATGACTTTGGGATTCATAGTCCTATGTCCTCATATGTCCAAGAGGTTAGATTAGATGGGATTAAATTCAAAAGGGTGCTGGAAGAATACCAGAATGTCTGCTCTTCTTTCTGTCCAGTTTGGAGCACTGTAAATAAAACTTGACAGACCTTCTTAAGTCAACTAAATAATGTGTAGCATGAGTGTTTTCAGATACCCAGGAGCTAAACCACATTGGGTTTCTTAGGAAGCCTTCTAGCACCAAGTGAAAAAAAAAAGAGCAGCTACTGCCAAGAGGGTTGTGTACAAGAGAGGTGGTGGCCTTGAGAGACTCATTTCACAAGACTCCAAGTATCTATACTAGAAGGTCAGAAGTGGGAGGCAGTGGGGCCTTTAAAATACAAACTCAAGCTATTTTGCTCAAGCCAGATGCTGCATTCTGGAAGCAGATGAGAACACAGTTATCATTAGTCTGAAATCCTGATGAATTCCAGGTGTACCTCCCAGCAGCCTGGGAGAGCTATGGCTCCAAATCCTCAGAGAGTTTTGTCATTCATGTCACAGAAGGCTATTCCACTGCAGTTTATGGGGCCTCGGTACTTTTCCTCTTTGATTTCAAATATAAACATTTTTGCCCAGACTTTTGGGGATACTTTTTAAAGTAAGGCAATTTCTCAAATATATCAAAGAATGTAAGGGAAAAAAATAATCAAGAAACAAGATACGAAAAATTTGAGGAGAAGATGATCTAGATCGAAGACTTCAACATTCCTATGAGAAACTGGATTAAATATAGTGTTTATAAATCTGAAGTGGGTGCTGGTTGACTTCTTTCACCAAAAGGTGCAGTTTAATGACTCATTGGATTGCTACCTGTGGTCCCTGTTGCTGGGGAGAGAAGAAAAGGCATGATCAGAACCGTCAACAATGTTTATGGGGGCTCAGTCTCAACACAGTTTAGGAACGCCCATCCACTCTCCCATCCTCGTTCTCTAGGCTCCTAGTCAATCTGTGCATTCCTCAACATCCTTCTAATCTACCTTTTCCTATCTGTTAGAGTATGTTTCTGCTCCTGGCAAACAGGACCCTGAACCAATTCAAATACCAAAATAACCACACGTATTTCCAAAAGCAACCCCTCGCTGAATATGGGAGGCATCAGACTCAAAACTAGATACCTGAGTGAAGTAGAGTGAGTAGACTCCATTCCCTCTCTCTCCCTCTCTTTCACTCACTCTTCTGCATTTTAGACAGACAGACAGACAGACACAGACACAGACACACACACACACACACACACATACACACACACACCATGCAAAAAAGAAAGAAGAGAAAGAAACAACTTAGGGAAGATGGTTGTACGTCCTTCTACATGGCTAAATTATCCAATACAGAAAAACAGATGGTTTCTTGTTCTCACCCTGGTCCTCCTTTCAGGACCATAAATTTTCATAAGAAGATGTTTCGACACCAAAACCAGATGTGTTAATTCCCCTTATTTAAATTTTCTTACAAGAAAAGAATTCAAGGAACACAACATTGACTGTTAATGATCTAGACTTCATCAACTCAATATACTGATGTTCTGATGCATGCCACAACTCACACAAACTATAAGTTTACTGACTGAATTTATGCAACTAAAACTCATTTATCATCACATACTTGGAAGCAGCATATGTGCTTGCTCCCCAGCTTACCATAAGCAAGGCCTTGGGCTAACATTCTTTCCACTATCAGATACCATTAAATAAGGGGGCCATCACTTTTCCTGAAACATGTACTTCACATATTGCACGACTCATAACAAGATTCTTTGGGGGAAAACAAAATAGAAAACAAATTTGCTGGGATCTTCAATATTAACCAAAACATGAGAAAACAATGTAATCATATATAAAAATGTATTAAGAGCCAAAATATACCTGATGGATTTGTTGGCTCTGGAGGGGGAGGGAATAAAATTCCTGCTAAGTACTTAAAATGAGTGGTCTCTAAACTTTTCTCTATATCTAGTTCTACATGAAGGTGGTGTGCTCGACTGAGTTCTAACAGTAGTCAAAACCCAGAGGGTCTAACTACAAAAAGCAGATGCTGAAATCCCCTGATCTACTCCCTGCAGAAACAAGGATAACCTCTTCTTCCTTCTCCTAGAAAGAGTTAAAAGCTTTAAAAACAATCTTCATAAAGGCCAATGGTCCTTTGGTCCTATGTCCAGTATCCTCTCCCTGATCTGGTACTCCCTGCCACAAGTGGCTTCTCACTGACAAAAACCCTATCTGTCAGTCTTACTCACTGACCAAAACCCTATCTGCACAATAGCATATCCTTGTATTCAAGAATATATACAAGGATAGGCTGCGAGGCTCCTTGGAGCCCAAAGATTCCAGTGACATTTTTGCTGAAAGCATTAAAGAACACACCCTTCACTGTGATTTATATATTTTTTTTAAAAAATCAACTCACATAAAGAGGGAAGGAAAAAAAGAGAGGGAGGTAAAAGACTGAGCTGTGAATGCCATTACATTTTTTAAAAACAAGATGATAGCAAAGTAACGCTTTTTCCACTCCAAGATAGGATAAATAGGAATAGGTCAAAGAGGCATCAACCTAAGAACAAAGTTTCCCAGGGGCATGTTCCTGCCTTGTCCCTGTTCACATGGCAATCAGGATAATCCTTGGGTTTGGGCTGTCTACAAAAGGCTACAGCTAGAGATAAATGCAGGACCAGAGCACATAGCTCTGGCCTTGACCTTTCTTCCACATGGCAAATGCCTATGCCAAGGACAAAAAGAATGTAAATAGCACCTTCCCTCTTAAGTAATTACAGAAATGAAGCAGGTTTTGATTAAAACTCTAAAAGCTCAAACTTAAAGCTAATTTGGATGACAACTAGATAGCTATTGATTTAGCGGGACTATGTTTTTCTTCAACTAAGTACATATGATGCCCTAAATGGCTACACCATGGGCAATTCTGACACCAGACAGTTAAAACTCAATTGTGCAAAAGTTTGTATGCCTGCTATGCAAAACAAAGAGATTCTATTTCAGCAAAAAGAAAGCAAAAACCAACGTTAATCTCATGAGTTACTAGCTTTAATTCTGATTCTATACAATTAAATCTTTAGGATATAATTTGACCAGCAGTATAATCAGATGACAGTCAAAACACTAGTTATAACAAGGGTCACTGATATCTGCACTGTAAATGCTTTCAGTGTAGAATGTGATATTTCCAAATATGATCTAATCATAAATTTTTATAAGTTATACTAGCAGTATATGCTATTTATTTTTCCTTGAAAAACCATCCACCCAAACATACAAACATACCTCCTTATTTATAAATGTAAAATTTATATATTTACATATGATGTATTATTAAAACACTCAGAGAAAGGCTTTTCTTGTTTATAAAAATCACTTGTTTTGAAAGCAGAATATGAATTTAAAGATTCACTCTTATTCTTCATCATTGTCTTAGAACCTGAATATTTTTTCACAATCACTAGGGCCAAATAAATTGAAAGAAAACAAATCAACTCTTTGATTCTCTCTGTAGTCAGCAGTAACAAAGTGGATAAAGTCAAAATCTAAGCACCAACTGGAAGAAGAAAGGTGACATAAATAAGAGACAAGAGGAGTGTTTGTCCAGCCCACATGTTGGAGGCTCCCCACCCCATGTGGAGCATCATAGAACCACTCTCCAGTACATATGGCAGCTGGGGTGGTGAGTCCAATTAGGGAGGTGAAGGTAGGGAGGTTGGCTCTCTGGTGCTAACTCAGTATTTCCCTTATTTCTCTGAGAAGTTCACACACAACTGGGCCCACACTTCAGCATGGTTTCATGGAAGTCTCTTGGATCAGGAACACCAAACCCTAAGCCTGGCTTTTTGTGACCACAGGAAACCCTCGATTTGAATTTTAGTTTATTCTTTTATATAAAGGAAATATTAACAGTTCTTCCAAAGATGCTAATATAGAACCAGATAATTTCCTGTGTGGAGCTGGTGCAGCCCTGGAATAGAGTCGGTGCTCAACAAACACTATTCATGCTCTCCTCCTCCAGAGGCTTGCAGCAAAGACAACAGAAAGTGTGGAAGTCGCTGTGAGATCTGGACTATAACACATCTTAAGTCTTAATCCAGCAACATCTGGAATTAAATGGGACTGCCAGGGTAAGTCACGAATCTGAGGGTCCTCAAGAACCTGGGAACCTTGGAACCTGGGGCTCCAAGTGCCGTCAATATTCTCCAGAAGTAAAGTCATTCTTGACATCTTTTTCCTCAAAGTTGCATTGAATGTAGGCATATACTGAGGAATACGCCTACATATTCTTCTAGGTCATGTAACTGTTCACTACCCCTAAGGGAGACTGGTATTATCACAGCTGAGATGTCTTGATACTTTGGGACAGAATTCTTGGTATCATATTATCAATGTGTAATGGTTTCTTTTTTTGAACTCAGTCTTCACATTCAACAATGCATGTCCACTACTTTATAATTTTGTGACAGGACCACTTAATTAGTAAAATCACAAACTCCTGAACTAAGTGTCTATATTTATTTGACAGGTTTTTCATAGCATCCAACAAAGCAATTATAATAAAATACTATTTGGGAGAAGCAACTCTGATGAAAAAGTTCATAAAATTCATAGGATATTATCTACATATTTTCAACCCTAAGGAAAACCATATGCATGTAACAAAATCTGTTTTCAAACTGGCCATTTCATATTCCTCAAATGAAAATATTGTACTGCAAATATCATTAAGTTATGGTAGAAACAAAACACCCAAATTTAAGATATATAGGCTAGCTTCACGCCTTTCCTCTCGGTGATATATTAGAAAATCAGCGATTACACTCTTAGGATCCTAGAACGAATGAAGAAGTAAAGTCATTCTGCTTGAGGATATCCCAATATGAGCTCTTTGAGTGAGCAGGCTTATTAAACTGTAGTGCATCCTACCTCCTTGAAGTTATCAAAAGCTGATAAAATGATTTCGTGCCCTCCTCTGACAAGACAAACGGCTGCCAACAGTTCTAAGACAAGGGCTTTTGTTCTGTCAAAACAAGAAGAAAAAAGAAAAACACAGATCGGTGAAAATGACATGGTGAGTCAGCTACTCCTGCCTCCAAGATGAATATGAGAATAATCATCATTTTCCCTTGTGCTTTTTAAACCTTTATTCTGTTCCATAGTTATATTAAATCACTTTTTGAAAACTTTACCGACTTTTCGATATGTGCTTTGTCTAAAACAGCAAATGTGGAAGGCAAGCTTCCTACACCCAAAATTTATGAATTTCACTAATAAAAACTAATTCTTTCAGTCAAATTATTGGGTGACTCAGAGCAACAGAGCTGAAAAAATTTTACTGATGAGCTAAAAACAATAGGAAACATGAGAATACACACACACAAAAGTACCAACTGAATATTCTTCCTGGTTTTAGAGTCAGAGGCATAACATGAGAAAGCTCAAAAATCAACTCAAATTTATGTTTTACACTTCAAATCTGCTCACATGCAGATAGATCCATTAAAATCCCATATGACCACACAAGTTTCTATCACTTCTTCATATGCAGGAGATCTGGGAGGAGTTGCATTACAGCTGTACTAGTGCAAAAATATTTTCTCTGACTCAAGAAAATAAAACTCCATCTGAAATATTTTTGAAAGGAGAATCTAGAGATCATTCTAAGTTTGTAAATACAGTGTCGAAAAAGAAATGGCATTGTTTCTTCACCGTAAGATCACTTTAGTATTTCATCTTTGTTCTGGAATAAAAACTATTGCCAACCTCTTAACAAAGACTGTTCTGATATTCTACAATATCAACTGTCTTAAGAAAAATGAATAATAACTTTTCTATAGTGGAAGGCAGAGACATGACTAGCTAGGATTTTAATAAAGAAAGTAAGAAATCACTAAGTTGTAGATTTATTCAGGGGAAGTTTTAAGAAATACTACTCAATATTTAAGTATTCTTTACACACTGCATTACATTCCTAGAAAGGCCTAATTTACAATCATATTTTTAAGGTGAATTAACAGTTTCTAGATACTCAGTTTATATATTGTATCTCAGGGAAGGCAACTATACATTTGAAACAGAATACCTCACCAGGTTGGAAAAGCTCAAGATAACCAAAAGAGAAACTGTTGATGAGAGACTTCTTTGGTAATCTGTAAGGCAATTAATCTATGTGTCTGGTCTTTAAAGAAAACAAATATTAAAGAAATCTGCATATTTGTTCATTTGTTTTTCTATTTGTTAACTAAAGGTACGTATGTAAAGTTAGGAAGCAAAATGTGGATAAGAAATGGTGGTTTTAATTAGCTATTAGTATTTTAAGACTTTCCTAGTCCCCATGTCTGGACACACTTACAACTTAATTCTCTCCACCAATTTAGCAGCAAAGATGCTTAATACCAGACCTAGAAAGGAATAAAAGCTTAAGGAGCAAAGTGAATGGCTAAAGTTGTCACCAGGTGCTCAACTCTGCCCCATGTAAAGATGTAACTTGGCTGAAAGGAAAAAAATCCACACAGCCAAGTACTTTACAGTCAGTCTTATTTCAGCAAACCACACCTGAGAGTTTCAAAATTTTAACTTTTGTTAAGTGTTGACTAGCTCTAGTTAGATTTAGACTTACAGTACAAAGGAAGCTCACCTGGGATTCTTGTTGTTTAAGCTTAGTGCAATCTCATTAACAGCATGTGGATGAGACATGACCATGTTGAAACCATACTGAAATGTGG
Organism: Marmota marmota marmota; assembly: GCF_001458135.2. Taxonomy (NCBI): domain Eukaryota; kingdom Metazoa; phylum Chordata; class Mammalia; order Rodentia; family Sciuridae; genus Marmota; species Marmota marmota. The sequence continues at coordinate 41,083,222 of NW_026000037.1, read as the reverse complement.
GAGAAAAAAAACAAAAAAGCATTAGGAAATAGGTTAGGAGACAGTCAATATTAATTAAAAACAAAAAATCTGAAGGTTCTATCTCATGTAACAATGATACACTATCATAAATGAGGTCATCATAAATGCACATTATTGTCAAAACATATTTCTGTATTGAAAATATCAGGGATCCCATCATCAAAGGCTTATCTTCCCATATATACATAAGTTACACATTTTTTTTTATTATTAAAATAGTGAAAAGGCCAGGCACAGTGGCACATGGCCTGTAATCCCAGTGGCTAGGGAGGCCGAGATGGGAGGATCGAAAGTTCAAAGCCAGCCTTAACAAAAGCAAGGACTAAGCAACTCAGTGAGACCCTGTCTCTAAATAAAATACAAAAAAGGGCTGGGGATGTGGCTCAGTGACCAAGTCTCCTGAGTTCAATCCCCAGTGTCCCCCACCCCAAAAAAATTAGTAAAAAAGCCCTATCCAAGGGATTCTCAACTCAGCCTCCTCATTCAATCCTTTGAAAGGCAAAACAAAGCACTAATTGATTCCCCAAGATCCACCCAGGTTAATTTGGTCTGAATCTCAATAACAGAGCCCTGGAATCTAAAAATTTTTAAGCTTCCAGGGTGACTTCACTCAGCAGTTAGGAATCGCTCCATCAAGTCCCTTCTCTGGGCAATGGCTACCAGAACCAAGGGCCTAGAAAACCTGTCTTTCTCTGAGGTATGTTATATCACCCTTCTACACAAAGAACAAGCTTAAGTCCTAAAATAGCTTCCTATTTTAAGGAAATTTTACTTAAAAATCTGCATTTGTATCTCAATTTCACTTTTAGTAAAGTATAACAATAAGTGAAAGCTCATATTAAGTAGCTTGCTATAATGATCAATTTTACATGTCAACCTGAGTAGGCTGTGGTACCCAGATACTTGATCAAACATGATTCTAGATATTTCTTTGAAGGTATTTTGTTTTTGGATGGGATTAATATTTAAATCAGTACACCCCAAGAAAGTAGATGGGCCTTCATTATGTAAGTGGGCCTCATCCACTTATTTTAAGACCTTAAGAAAATCGCTGACCTCCCCTGAGAGAAATCTGTGGATAGACTGCGTTTTTGAACTTGAACTATAACACTTTTCTGGCCTGCAGATTTTGAACTTGACAGTTTCCATCATTCCTTAAAGTAAATCATTCTGTGTGTGTGTGTGTGTGTGTGTATGTGTGTGTGTACATATATACACGTATATACAAACATATCCTATTGGTTCTGTTTCTCAAAAGAACATTATTTTCTGGAAAACATGAAATAAATGAAGAAAATGTAATTGTATTTGTACTCTACATTATAAATACATATGGTCATTAAAATACTAATTGTGCAGGAATATAGTTAAAATGTCAAAGTTGTCATGAAATATTTTAAATTTATAAAATTTCCAAATGAACCTAAGATTACAGAATATCTCTAAAATGAATAAATGAAAAAATATGAATAAAAAAAAAAACAAAACAAAGAACAAGCTTAAGAAATTTGATTCTACTAAATTGAGGAATTACCTTCTCTCTCCTAAATTTACTGTCAGCTTTTGAACTATTTCCTCTTACACTGAGAAAAATGTATGCAATCAGAAAATCCTTCCAAAAGCTCCAACCATATCACCCCCACACAAAGATCTATGGTTAACCTCCTCACCTCTTTCCACAAATGAACTCTTCCATGCCTTCATTTGAGGCTAATCCCTGCACTTAAGTCCTTGATTTCATTCCCTCTCACCTCCTCAAAAATATATGCTACAGAAATTCCTCCACTCACCATCACCTTTCCCTGTCTACTAATTCATTATCATGAACATAAAAACATCATGAAAAATGCTCTTATCTTAAAATGACTGCAACAAAACCCTCTTTGATACCACAATGAGTCTAGCTGCCTCCTCTCGTTTCTGTTATCCTTACAACAAAATTCCCCCCAAATACTCAGGATCTCTGATTCCTCTCATTTGCTGTTGAATCCACTCCCACCAGGCATTTTACTCCACAGCCCACTTGTTACAGTTTGGATGTGAGGTGGTTCCCAGAAAAGCTCACAGTAGACTATACAGGAATGTTAAACAAAACAATGAGATTATGGCAGTTGCAACACAATCATGGATTCATCTATTTGTCGGATTAGTAATTTGAATGGATTACTGTGTAAGTGTAGACATGGGACTTGGCTCGAAGAAGCAGGTCACTGGAGGGAGGGGGGGTGTCCTTGGGGATGATGTACTTGTTCATGGCTCCTTGTGCTCTCTTGGCTTCCTGGCTGCCATGAGCTGAGCAGCCTTCCTGTGTCACACCCTTCCACCAGATGTTCTTTCTCACCTCAAGCCCAGAGTAGTGGAGTTGGCCAATCATGAACTGAATCTATTAAACCATGAGCCCAAAATAAACTTTTCTACCCTCTAAGTTGTTCTTGTCTGGTCTTTTGGTCACAGTGATGAAAAGCTGACCAACATACCTCTGAATCTATTCTTGCCAATATCACCAATGACCGACATTTTGTTAGTCAGTGGCCTCACTCATCTTACATGATTCAGCAGCAACATTTTTCTTCTTTCAGTAATAGGGATACCAAACCCGGAACCTGGCACATGCTAGGCAAGCATTCTACCACTGAGCTATATCCCCAGTCCCAGTCTCTTTTGTTTTTTAATTGGTAAACAGTGTTTCACCAAGTTGCCAAGCTGGCCTGGAACTTGGGATTCTCCTGCCTCACCCTCCCAAGTCACTGTATTATAGACATGAGCCACCACACTCAACTTGGGAGCATTAGACAAAGTGGAGCATTCCTTTCTCCTTGAAACATGGCCTTCAGATAGCTCTACCTTCCTGGCTACTTCTCCGGTGAACTAGTTTTTCCTCATCTCTTAAACATTTAAATGGAGTGTCCCACGGTTCATAATTTGGACCTCTTTACTTCTCTGTTGGCCCCACAGATTTCATTCATACTCCTAGTTTCCTAAATGCTCTATGTGCTAACTAGTCTCAAATTTGTAGCTCAGTGGAGGAGCACTTGCCTAGCACTTGTGAGGCACTGGATATGATTCTTAGCACCACATATAAATAAATAAAATTTAAAAATCCATTGACAACTAGGAATATTTTTTAAAAAAATTTATATCTCCAGCCCAGACCTCTGTCTTGGAATCTAAACTAACATACTCAACTACACTTAAATCACTATTTGGAGGACTAATGCATATCTCAAAGTTAAAATCTACCAAATGGAACTCCAAATGATCTTCCTCCAATTTTATCATCCTGTAGCCTTCTCCTTCTTAGTGAATGACAACCCAATCTTATAGGTACCCAGGATGAAAGCCTTAGTACCACCTCCTCTCCTCGCCTACTCTCTCACCACATACTTAATGCCACTGCCTTTACCATCAAAATAAAACCAGAATCTGACCATCTCTCAACTCTGCTCCTATAATCCTGATTCATACACCATCAATGCTCACCAAAATTACTGCCAATAGCCTCCTAAATGGTGTACACCCCCTTGCCTTTGCCCTCCAAGGTCAATTCTAAGCACAGCAGCCAAACTCATCATATTAAATGCAAGCATCATATTTACTAGCTTTTCCCTTTCAACAAGACCAGTGTCCTTTCCCTGACCTATGAAGTCCTACATAAGCAGTTCTCTGATACTTCTGTCTTTACCTTCTACTCTTCTCGTTCCTCATTCTGATCCAGCCAACCTGATCTCCATTCTGCACCTTGGGAAAACCAGATTTATTCTAACCTTCCCTTTGTTGCCTAATTCAAGTTCTGATTAAATGTTATCTCCTCAGTGACACTTTCCTAGCTAGCTTATTTAAACATGCATATACATCTTAAGAACTTCCTATTTCCTGATTGTTTTTTGCAATGCTTAGTAATGGTTCTCTGAGTTCAAAGCCTAACCTTGCCACTTATTTGCTTTATGATTTTGGGAAAATTACTTAACTTCTGTGTTTCAGTTTCTTTGTAAGTAAAATGGGGAGAATAACACTATCAATGATAGTATCAATGATAAGGGTGCTTTGAGATTTACTTGGGTTCATAAGTTTAAAAGCCTACCTTTGTAAAACCATGATTCAGCCTTCATTTCACTTTATCATCATTATTATATGAAACACCATATAATTTATCAATTTATTTTGTTATCTGCTCACTCTCTCTTAAAAGTTAGTTCCCTGGGCCACTAATTCACTTAATGCTGTATTCTCAGTGACTAGAACAGAGGCTCTGTCTGACAAAATACAAAAGCTATCAAACTTGAAATGGAACCACCATTTGATGCAGGCATCCCACTCCTAAGTTTATACCCCAAGAACTTAAAGTCAGCATACTACAGTGATACAGCTACATTAATGTTTATAGCAGCACAATTCATAATAGCTAAACTATGGAACCAATCTAGATGGCCTTCAATAGATGAATGACAAAGAAAATGTGGTATATATACACAATGGAATATTACTCAACCTTAAAGAAGAATAATATTATGATATTTGCCAGTAAATGGATGGAACTAGAGAATATTATGCTAAGTGAATAAGCCAATTCCAAAGAACCAATGAGGGAATGTTTTCTCAATATGCGGATGCTAATTCACAATAAAGGGGGAGGGGAGCATTGGTAATTTGGATGAGACAGAGGGGAGTGAAGGGAAAGGAAGGGACATGGGGATAGGAATAATTGTAGAATGAATTGGACATTACTGCCCTATGTGCATATATGATTACATAACCTGTGTAACTCTACATTATGTACAACCAGACAAATGAGAAGTTATACTCCATTTATGTATGATGTATCAAAATGCATTTTACTGTCCTGTATAATTAATGAGAATGTTTGTGTGTGTGTGTGTGTGTGTGTGTGTGTGTGTAAAAGATATCTACTGATTTAGAGAAGGAACAAATGAATGTTTCCCTTCTTAAATTCAATTCAGCAACCTTATGTTGGGTTTGAACACTAACATGGATCCTCTAGTTGTGTATTTGTTTCTATTTCCAATTGAACTTACCTGTGGCATCCATATCAATACAAATAAAATTTCTTTTTATATTTGAACCCTACTGTTTCTAATGCATACCCTTGGTTTGCTTACCTACACATGTAACCCTGTCAGTTCACCTCGGGTCCTCCAGGCTCTACCTTCCTCTGTACTGTTAGGATTAACTCAAACCACAGGCTGCACTGCTTCTAAGCAGCCTCAACCTGTTTCACTACCACCTGAAGGGGAATCTGTACTTTTAACAAGGATCCACCAGGTGCTTTGTATAAAGATTAGGAACCACTAAGTCCAACTCCTTGTAACTTCTTGTTCACTTTCCAGCCTTTGGGAAACACTGACCCACTCATAGTGGCAGGTGCTCTTCCATTATTGTCTACAGCCAGTGGTTTACTCTGTGCTCCGTGATTACAAGCATTTACCAAGATATCTAGGCAACTCGACCACTATAGAAGAAAATCACCTTTCCTTTAAATAACTAAAAATTATAGGCCAGGCTCAGTGGCACACACCTGTAATCCCAGAAGCTCAGAAGGCTGAGGCAGGAAGGATTGAGAGTTCAAAGCCAGCCTCAGCAACTTAGAGGCCCTAAGCAACTTAATGAAACCCTGTCTCTAATTAAAATATAAAAGGGGCTGGGGATGTAGCTCCATGGTTAAATGTCCCTAGGTTCAATCCCTGGTACCAAAAATAAAAGAGGAAAAAAAATACAAATTATAAATACTAATTAAAATATCACAGCAATAAGTTAAATCTGGAGCATTAGAATGAACCAGACCTCTCTTTTTTAATAGCTTCTCATCAAATCATGATATTTACTTCAGATAGAAAGAACACAGAGAAGCCAAAGAGAACAAGACCCAAGTCTGATGAATTCCGACTTCTTTCAGGGCCCAGAAGCACAAGCATACCTGGTAATTCATGATGGCACGTAAACACATGATGCAGACATGAACGTCATCTTTCTTACTCACTAATCTTGAATTCTTCAGAGTTCTTCTGCTGGGCAAAGTATTATATCTACAAATAAAAACAGAAACACAAACATAGGTTTCTTTCTTAGCATAGGCACGTGTACTGTAAAAAACGGATATTATTTTCTTCATTAACCCACACTTACATAAGGACTGCGGGTTAAGAACACCAACAACAAACCCATCACCACAAAGCTATTTCCATAGACTGTGAAGCCCACATGTTTCTGAGGACTGGTGATGAGATTTTCATGCCAGATACCTACAGACAATGAAAGACAACCCCTCTCACAGTAATAACAAATCAAACTGTATGTGAGATTGAGTAACAATCCCAGCCTCCTATCAGCAGGCCACACGAGGTATGCATAGGCAATCTCTGCTATTAACAAGGGAGGGGGTGACACTTAGCTTAGACCTAGGCCCCCAATTATTTGTCCTAATTATAATTGCACAAACTACTGCTTTCAGGTGTCCCTGCTTTGGGAATTACTCCTAGACATTTATTAGTGACTTTAAAGTGTCACTGTGATATTAGATTGACAAATTAACATGGTGCATGTAGAAAAGATGATAACATTGAGAGCTTTAATACAAACTTTAAATTATTTAAAGAGGAGGAGGAGGAGGAGGAGGAGAAAGGAGAAATCTCTATCAAAAGTCTAATATTGTATATTTGTTGACTGACTGTATGTCCTCTTCTGCTAAGTATCTGTTCAGTTCCTTGGCCCATTTATTGATTGAGTTATTTGGTTTTTTGAGTTTTTAATAGCTTCTCATCAAATCATGATATTTTTGAGTTCTTTATATATCCTGGAGATTAGTGCTCTGATGTGCATGTAAAATTTGCTCCCATTCTGTAGGCTCTCTATTCACCTCACGAATGGTGTCTTTTGCTGAGAAGAAGCTTTTTAGTTTGAATCCATCCCATTTATTGATTCTTGATTTTATTTCTTGTGGTATAGGAGTCTTATTAAGGAAGTTGGGGCCTAATCAACATATTTAGCAATTAGAGAAATGCAAATCAAAACTTCTCTAAGATTTTATCTTACTCCAGTCAGAATGGCAGCTATTAAGAATACAAACAACCAACAAGTTTTGGTGAAGATATGGGGGGAAAGGCACATTCACATATTCCTGGTAGTACTGCAAATTGGTGCAGTATGAAGATTCCTTGGAAAAATTGGAAGGAAACCACCATTTGACCCACCTGTCTCACTCCTTTGTTATACCCGAAGGACTTAAAATCAGTGTACAACAGAGACACAGCTAATGTTTATAGCAGCACAATTCAAAATAGCAAAATTGTGGAACCAACCTTGATGCCCTTCAGTAGATGAATGGATAAAAAAACTGTGGTGTATATACACAATGGAATATTACTCAACATTAAAAGAGAATAAAATCACAGCACTTACAGGTAAATGGATGGAGTTGGAGAATATTATGCTAAGTGAAGTTAGCCAATCCCCCAAAAAACAAATGCTGAATGTTTTCTCTGATATGAGGATGCTGATCCACAATGGGGATGGGGGGGGGGGCGGAATCATGGGAGGAATGGAGAAACTTTAGATAGGGCAAAGGGGATGGAGGGAAAGGAAGAGGGCATGGGGGCAGGAAAGACGGTGGAATGAGATGGGACATCATTACCTTAAGTACATGTATGAAGACACGAATGGTGTGACTCTACTTTGTGTACAGCCAGAGACATGAAAAATTGTGCTCTATATGTGTAATGTGAGTTGGAATGCATTCAGCTGTCATATATAACAAATTAGGATTTTTTAAAAAGTCTAGGGGCTGGGGTTGTGGCCCAGTGGCAGAGCGCTTGTCTCTCACACGTGAGGCACTAGGTTTGATCCTCAGCACCACATAAAAATAACTAAACAAAGATATTGTGTCCATGTATAACTAAAAAAAAAAAAAATTTCAAAGTTTAATATTGTTTGGCTGAACAGAAATTTCATTTTCTATTCAAAAACTACCAAACATGGATAATTCTTTCAAATAAGGCTGGTAGTGAACCAAATACATTTTTGAAAAGCACTTTGATCAATCACTTGTCTCACTAAACCTGAATGTGTAAAATGTAGTTTGCTCACACTAATTTTGAGAAGGTAGCTCCATTAAGGGACTTTCTGCTTGTTTTATATTTTGAAATAAAATCTCAGCAAAGAAGCTGACTCCACTCAGTTCTGAATGCAAAAGCAAAAAAATTGAGATTAAACAAACAAGTTGGGGTTTTGGTGTAAGTAAGACCAACTTCAGCATCTAAAATTCAACTTTAAAATGTGTCACTCATCCATAACCCAGCATGACTGTTGACACATGTCTCGGAGTCTCACACACAGTGGCACAACTTCTAAAATGTCCATGCAGCCAATCCATCCTAAGCCTACATGATGCTCTTAGATTCTTCCTTTCCCCTACATACAGTTATTTTAATCTCAGCTTTATATTTCTTTAATGGAATCACCTATTATATACATGTTAGTTTATTTGAAGCATAGTTTTCATTTTTAATTAAAGGCAACAACCACTAACCTAAAATGAAGTCACCGGAAATTTAAAAAGCAAAGAGGATTTCAGATTTCCCTTTGCTAAAGTATATTTATGCATGGTGATGATTATCAAAGCAAACTACTCTCTAAGGAAGATTGGTTAGTTTCCTCTATACCTTTCTTTATTTCTGCTTCACTTCCCCGCGCCCCCCCCCAAAAAAAAATCTTAATTAAAGTTAAGCAAGCCTACACATTTCATTGTTTCCTCAAATGTGTAAAGTAATATAGCACATTCATTTCTTTATTGAGCCAATTCTTGATATATGCTGTACCAAATCTCTAAGAAGCCATAATGTATTTACCACTATTTTTCACAATGCAGAAACCACAAAAAATAATTAGAATAATATACTACATACTGCATATTACAGAAAAGACTTCCACATGTTGTATTTTGTGGCTAAGCCTCAAATATATTTTTCTGGGTCAAGATAATATATTTAATATGCAGACTTATTCATATTTAAAGAATTTAGAAAATATACAAGACATCAACAAAAACAATGAGCGTTTATGAATGATATTTAATGCTAAAACAATACAGCTAAACTTTTTCTAAAATGAATGTTATTTGTTTTCAAAATTATTTTCTCAGGCTGAGGTTGTGTATCAGTAGTAGAGCGCTTGCCTAACACATGAGGAGCCCTGGATTCGATCCTCAGCACCACATATAAATAAATAAATAAAGGTATTTCTCCATCTACAACTAAACAAAAATATTTTTTAAATGTTATTTTCTCTAATTTTTCAATTATAGAAAAATAGACGTACAGTGCGGCACACGCCTGTAATCCCAGCTGTTTGGGAAGCTGAGGCAGAAGGATTGTGAGTTCAAAGCCAGCCTTAGCAGCAGCAAGGCACTAAGCAACTCAGTGAGACCCTGTCTCTAAATAAAATACAAAAAAAGGGCTGGGGATGTGGCTCGGTGGTTGAGTGCCCCTGAGTTAAATCCCTGGTACCCACCCCTGCCCCCCATCAAAAAAAGAAAAGAAAAATAGAATAGAAATAATAGGGAATATCTGAACTTGTATGTTTAAAATCATATCATTACAAATTTTTAAAACCCAACGCCACAACCAATAACAACAGAATCATAGTACTGACATCCAGATGAGATCCTTATCATTGACTCTACACCTTTTCTTATACAGATAAGTAAACTGAAGCCCTAAGAAGTTACATCCCCGTGGAAAATAAGAAGAGTTTTGAATAGACTCCACCCCATGACTCCCCACTAGGAGTCAGGGCAATTACTTTCTACAAATTGTTTCTCATCAACTTGACTCATCAACAATCTGCTGGGTTATCGCATAAAAAAGCTACCGCCTACAGCCATCTGTGCAGGACAGTTTCTTCCCTAACATTCCTATCCAGTCATCCTGACAGCATTTTCTACTTCAATCCTATATAGATGTAATTTCCTGACTTGTCTAATTATTTTACCACAAAGGATTAAGACTTATTTGATGCAAACAGATCTGATCATCTACTGCAGAACACAGTGGATGATCAAACCATTTTGTAAGCAAGGTTTTCTTTTCAAATCTTAATTTCATACATCACTGATCAGGAAAGTAGGGATGTATTCTACATTTTTGAATCCTCATTATAAAAGAATTTCCTCCTGTTAAATAAAAGCATCCTGGAAAATGCCATAATTCTTTACCGCTAAAAATACAAAGTATTTTCTAGGAATGCAATTTGGGATTATGTAAATAGATACAGATATCAGAGAAAGCCACGAATTAACGTACGTCAATCTATTCTTTAACATACACATCCTATGGAACTTCACAATCTTTGTACTTAGATATTTGGTTTGTGTGCTTTAATTATTCTTTCAGGGCGAGTGGGGGGGGTGCAATTTTAAATTTAGTTTCAATACACGATGTTGATACTATTGAATCAACACTTCCCTTAGGAGATAGTTTTAATAGATCCCCCAAGTCACTCACAATTTATTGGTCACTTTACTACTTTATCACTACAAAGACAATTGGACAAGGTGAGCAATCTAAAGGAAATGGGCTCTGGTTCCCTCCATCAGTCACAGAAAGTCAACCCAAATCTTTAAGTTGGTTTTATTAAACACCTACTGTTTATCCTAAACTCTGCAAAACTGTCAAAGAAAAATGAAAGATAAGGATATTGCTTCTGTCCTCAAGGACTTATCATGGAGTTTAGGGAAGAATGGGTAAGTACATAGCTAGTGCCTGTATTGAGATATGCTCTGTCCACAGCCTGCCTATTTCACTGCATTTAGAAAGTGATGCATATGAACCCAATAACAACCCTTATATACCCACCAACACAGGATAACATGGTGGAGCAATGGTAGTCACATCTTTTCAAGTGAGAACACTATTTGCAAAGCACTGTCCTTAAAATCATCTCATAGTCAACCATTTCTTAATCAAGATAGATTTGACTGAGTTAACACAGACCTACTCAAAAGTTGTTTTTAAATGGAGCTGTCAGTCAACAACTAAATATGAAAGGAATAGAGAAACTGAGAGACAAGTATCATAAAGTTGACATGAAAATGGGCATAATCATGAAATATTACCAATGTAGATTTAAAATATCCCTGTCTTATTCAACAGTAGAATTATAAGTTACTTTCATTTGTGATTTTTGTCTATATTTTTACAGGCTAAATAAAATGGATGTGTATTAATTTTCCAAAAAAAGAAAAAGCAAAGTATATTGAAAAACTCTTTTAGATGGTCTAGGTATAAATCTACTTTTCAAGAGACAGCTAACAAGCTACCACAATCATAATGTCCTTCCTACCCCAAGCACCTGGCTCCTAGAGAACTCTAGGTAGAAGGTAGTCCCATTGTACCCTCACGAGCAAATTTTCAGATTTCTATGAAGAGACTAAAACCTATAACAACACATATGACAAACGAATCAAGTATCATTAGGAAAAATCAGCTTTGAAAATCTTTTTTTCCTGGCATTGTAAATGTCTGCCTAGATGTTGATAGGCTGAACACAGTGATTAACTGTTTCTACAGAAAAAGGATGAGGGTAACTGACTACCAAGTGTGAGTCACACTGATTCATTTAGGCAGGGCTCGAATATCACAGCAGTTATCTGTCACCCATTAAAAAAATTCCAACAGCTCAAAAGAAACCAACAGCCAAGTAATCTATACAAACTACTATTTCATAATTAAGTTCATATGATTCAACACACTATCTTTGAAAGGACAGATAAGGTGGCCTGCATCCGGTGCTATGTCACAGCCCTTTAGGCTAAACTACTAGTCTTCTCCTTTCATAAGCAGTGATCATCCTAGTGGAGATTATGGGGATTAAGCAGGTGGCTCAGTGGGAGGTATGGGGCCTCTGTGGTAAACTAATATCTTTTGTATGTATTCAGCTACTTAATTACCAAAAGTGAAATCCATTACTATATTTTCTTCTGAAGCTATTGTGAATCTTCATTTAAAACAGAGACTATCTGAACAGAATCAAATTGGAGATTGTCCCTCCAATTCATTGTGATTTATTTATAAATAAATAAAGTGAGAAGCATCAGTTTCTCCAAGTCTCCATGGATAATCGAGGCAAATAAGGTTTATTCAGAACCCTCCTTTGTAATTTGTCTTGCCTGATCCCAGACTCTGTCAACAGCTAATGGTACTCTTTCCCTTCACTGAGATTTGAAATTGGCTTCTGAGACAATACACTCCCCTGGGTCCTCTTTCTCTTCTCCAGTAGTTCTCAGATCTCACATACATCACAGCTTAATGGAGGTGGAGGAGGAGGCAGCAGAAGGGGAAGGGGGAGAAGTATGGAGAAAAGGAGGGGAAGGGAGAGGAGAAGAGTGAGAGGGGTTTTGAATGAGCTCCCACTCCATTCAGTTCCCTGCCAGGTTGCAGGTTTCCACTGTGATGGCAGCTCCTGGCTTACAAGGCTACTGTGAACTAGAGAGAGAAGGGGATGGGAATACAGCAAGTCAAATGCCATAAAGCTTGATGTTCTTACTGAGATTCCAGGTTTTCTTTTCTGGTTTTTTTTTTTTTTTTTCTTTCCTTGCAGAGATACTCCCCGTTGCCTCAAAACTTTACTTAATTTCTAAACTTCTGAAAAAGCTTATTCTGGCAATATTTTTTTAACCTCCTTCCTCAACATTTTTATGGAGGAGAGCATTTTCAAAGGCCCTTCTTCAACCTTTTCCATCCTAACAGACTTTCAGAGATTGTGTGCTGTCTGCCTACTCATTCTGAAGTGTAACAATGCTTTCAAGTTGATGGGAGAAGGTGGAAGAGGTACAGGAACAACTAGGTCTCTGGTGACTTGGAGCAGGTTCCCTAAGATGTGAGGATGTCCCAGTTTCAAAGGGAATGTGATACTGACAGAGGGACTGTGAAAACCCCGAAGCCCCAAGGCTGATTAGATAGTTCACTCTCAGAGCCTTTCTTCTCCTAGGCTGGCAAGCAGAATTTTAGGGGTCCAGATGCCTATGTACAAAAAAGCGGGGGTGTCTCCAGAAGCAGAAAACAGCCCTGAATTTAATTTTTGGAGGCCCTACCATATGAAGGAAAAGTAATAGGGAAGAGATATTTAGGAATATGGAGGAAAACTAACAGCACCAAAATTCTCAGGCTTTCTTCAGTATCAACTTCGAGAATTGCCTGCTATTTCCCCAAGGACTAGGCTAAAACCATACATTTTATCCCAGCATTTAACCACAAGATCCTGTCTTGGAAGAACTGCCATTCAGAATTCACAAAGCCTTTTGAATGTGGAAACATCATAAAACTGAAGATGAAAACCAAACTGAAGCTATTCTAATCACTTATATTAGTTTTAAATATATTTTAACATGCACACACATGTAACTACTTCACACACAGTACTTAACTTTATGTGAAGTAATAATTAATGAACAAGTGCTAAGTCAATGCAAATAAGTAGGCATAAGAAACAACAATCTTTGTATACATCTCTCATGTAGCCTATACAGAATATTTCTCATTTGGTACTATGGTGGCATTTGCCACCTGCACCATGTACTTCATAGTTGACAATAAATCTGCCAAGAAACACATGGCACCAGCAGCACATACTACAAGGAAGGAAGGTATTTCTGTTTTGAGAGTCCTTCAGAATGACTGATTAGTGAGCTCCCACCAGGCAAGCCAAACCTAAATTTTTGACTCAAGATGACAAAAGGAAGTCCAGACCAGCCAAGAAAACCCAGAGACATAGCTCTTTTGGATTTGCTTAAATCTGTCAATGGAAAATAATAACTGCTTTGAAGAAACAAGAATGACCATGACCCAGGAACACAATCTCAAGTTAACAACATAAGCTCCCAAAGGACATGGTTCTCTCATCAAGAGGCTATATGCCCCAAAAGTAGGCATAGTCATCAGGAAAATAAACTACAAAACAGTGGGAAAATCTTATACAAGATTCACATGTTGCTCTCAATAAAATTGGGAACATTTCTACAGGATTCAGGCACCAGCTCATCTTAATACCAGCCTTAAGGTTGGGAGAGGTTAACATACTATCAAGCTTAACATACTATCCAGTGCTAGGTCAGACACAGAGGCCAGCGAAATGGCTTTCAAAAAGGACCAAAAATACACCAACTCAACTTTGTCTTCCCAATCTACTCCATTTCTCCACAAGGTCTGGATGTTACAATCAGCAAAATTCAAACAACCTGGAAGCACAATACAAAAGCAGCCTTTATAGAGTACTTGAGTTCACAGGTAAGGATTAGATACACAGAAATATCTCTTGCCAGATACAGGCTCATAGCCTGAATTCATTATGCTCGTTAAATTTCTGGTTAAAGCCATGTCTTCCTGTCCTAAAACCACTATCGATCAACAGTCAGTCCAACAAAGGAAGTTACAGTAATTTTGAGCTGCTCCCTCATAGGAATATAAAGCACACTGATAATAAACATAAGCCTAAGTGATAAGCGGTGTGCATATGATAATCTGGGAGCATAATAGAAAAACCTCCTCAGCAAAAAGCTTGGTAAGAAACACTGAATTTGTTCAGAGATCTAAATCTATAAAGCCCCAAGTACTTAGTAAACACTAAAAAATGGAAGCTGTTCTTCACCCAGAGATGACCTAAGTCTTGATTATCCATCTGCTGTCTCAGTAACACATATATATTTGCAGGCATTTAGGCAGATTCTAGTATGGAGTTATGTACACATCTGTCTCTCCCTCTATACTTCTACTGCACAAAGACTGCATATTACTGTAGAACCTTGAATAAATGTTTCCTGAACTGACCTAATCATGCTCTCCCAGAGTCTGGCAAAAAAAAAGTTTTCAAAAGCCTTTTATAGAACTTACATGTCAACATTTGTGAGATTCATATTATCTAGGTCATAATGGCAATTATTAAAAAATGAGTCCCCCCACCCTTGCAAAAAGTATTTTCAGTCTTTCAAACTATTCAGATAATAAACTAATATCTACCTATAAATATAGTAATTAGATCTCTCTTGGAAGCTGATGTAAGGGTTGAATCCAACTGGAAGGCAACACCAATGGGGCATGTCACACAATTTGGCAGAACTGTACTAGTTATTTATGGTTCCAAGGTCTGGGCTAACAGTACTTTCACCAAGATTTGAGGTTTTAGGTTTCCCCTCGCTTACCCTTCAGACATGACATCACTTGGGCATATTTTTTTCTGTCAATTAAACTCATAAAATATATGATGCTTAAAAATGAGCCAAGTATTTTTCTGACAGTCCTTATAGCCAAAAGAAACACAGTTGAAACCGTTCAATCCAGATAGTTCAAAGCAGGGGTACAGAGAGACAGATACAAGGAAAGAAGGGAGAAACAAAACTCCTAGTGAACTTTTTTTTTTTATCAAGTATGAAAATTTTCTGTTTGTCTAGATTTCCCAGTAGAAACCAGATAAGTGCTAGAATATTCTGTAATCAAAGGTCTCAAAGATACATGCTTTTTTAAAATAGATTAGGTGAAAGAACAGGCTGCCAATCCATCATGTGAAGAAAGAGTTATTATAAATCTGAATTTTTTGATTTGTCACCTTTGTCAAAGGTGTTTACTTATTGAGAAACTAAGCATGAGTTATCCCTATACAAAAATTGTTTAGGGAATCCTCCTATGACCTTAAAAATTAAAATATTTCTATGTTTCATCCTAAATTATCTCCTCTTTTCATAAACCTTCTAAATCATTGCCAATAAGCAACAATGATAAATTCACAACCTGGCCTTGAAATTATTACATCTACTGGCTCTAATCTACTCCCAGCAAGATTCATCCACACATTGCTAACTAAAGGAACCATACACGTACAGTCTTCCCACGCAAACACTGCTCTTAGCACTTTCCCAACTTCTCCCTGTTCCCAGCCACTCCTCCAAGGCTTACCTCTCATTTCATATCCACATCAAGTCTCATCAATCTCTCCACAGGTTTTGCCATTGACCCTAGTCGCTATATTTCTACATCATTAATTTGGGCGTATTTTTATATGATATTTAACATTTAGTGGACACTTTTTTTCAAATTGCAGATAAAGTCAGAAGACTTTGGTTAGAAACTCTGGCTACTGAACTTAACAGCGATTCACAAATTCTCAAAGCACCAAATTCCTCATCTGTAAACTGGGCCTAAAATTCTTGACTAACTCCCAATAATTTATGAAGAGATAATGATATGCTGGGTGTGGCGTCACACACCTGTGATCAATCTCACAGCTTAGGAGGCTGAGGCTGGAGGATCAAGAGTTCAAAGCCAGCCTCAGCAAAAATGAGGCATGACATTTTAGAAGCCTTTGTCTAATATAAGATAACTGTAATTATGTGGGTTTGTCTCTGTGTCCTCTATTCTGTACCATTGTCTACAAGTCTATTTTGGTGCCAAAACCCTGCTGTTTTTGTTACTACGGCTCTGTAGTACAGTTTAAGGTCTAGTATACTGATGCCACCTGCTTCACTCCTCTTGCTGATTGCTTTAGCTATTATGGGTCTCTTTATTTCTCCAGATGAATTTCATGACTGCTTTTGCTATTTCTATGAGGAATGTATGTCATTGGTATTTTGATTGGAATTGCATTAAATCTATATAGTGCTTTTGGTAGTATGGTCATTTTGACAATATTAATTCTGCCTATCCAAGAACAAGGTAGACCTTTTCATTTTCTAAAGTCTTCTTTAATTTCCTTTTTTAGCATTCTGTAGTTTTTGTTGTAGAGGTCTTTCACCTCTTTCATTAAGTTGATTCCCAAATATTTTAATTTTTTTGAAGAAATTATAAATGGGGTAGTTTTCCTCATTTCCCTCTGATTTAAGGATGCTGGTTCATAATGGGGTTGGGGGTGGAGCACTGGAGAATTAGAGGAACTCTATATATAGGGCAAGGGGGAGAGAGGGGAAAGGAAGGAGCATGGGGGTGGGAAAGATGGTGTAATGAGATGGACATCATTACCCTAAGTACATGTATGAACACACGGATGATGTCACTCTACTCTGTGTACAACCAGAGATATGAAAAATTGTGCTCTATATGTGTAATATGAATTCTAATGCATTTTGCTATTATATATAACAAATTAAATTTTAAAAAAAAATAAGGTGCTAAGCAACTCAGTGAGACTCTGTCTCTAAAGAAAATACAAAAAAGAGCTGGGGATGTGACTCTGTGTTGAGTGCCCCTGAGTTCAATCCCTGATAACTCCCCCCTCAAAAAGAGAGATAGTGATATAATATGAAAAAGTCCCTTTCTAGCCACCAACAAATAAAAATATGATTCAACATATCTTTCTGTATCCCTAGAACTTGGAAAGGTACCCTTCACAAATTGGGTACATAGTCAATCTTGCCCATTAAGGGACTAGCCCACAGCTGTAGGAATTTGCTGAGTCATCTTCAGTGTTTTTCTTTATCGTATACTATAACATTCATTGAATACTATTGTGCCAGGCTTTTTACAGAAATTATAAATTTAATCTCAACATATGAGGCAGATCCTAAACCCCATCATGTCCACAATCTAAGAATCATGAGACAGATCTCCATCAATGCACTGACCAGGTGACCTGTTTTTCCATTTCCACAGTCTCTCCATCAATTTTCCATTGGAGAAAAGACATACTGAGGGGCTGGGGATGTGGCTCAAGCTGTAGCGCGCTCGCCTGGCATGCGTGCGGCCCGGGGTTCGATCCTCAGCACCACATACAAACAAAAGATGTTGTGTCCGCTGATAACTAAAAAATAATAAATATTAAAATTCTAAAAAAAAAAAAAAAAAAAGACATACTGAAAATGTGCTAAAATATATTTTACAAATTTGCCAATATTGTGCACACACAAGCTATATAATTTTAGTGGTCTCCATTTTTGCTATTAGGGTCATTAAAACAAGTTCCCAGCTGAAAAACTGGAAGGTACTTCCCCCACCCAGTACTAGGGATTGCACCCAGGGGCGCTCTACAGTGAGCCACATCTCCGCTCCCCTTCCTAATTTTTGAGACAAGGTAACACTAAGTTATCTAGACTGGCCTCGAACTTGTGATCCTCCTGCCTCATGTCTCCAAAGTTGCTGGGATTACAGGTATGCACTACTGCACCCAACTGGAATATACATTTTAACCCAAGAACATTTTTCCCTTTTAACAACTTCAAATAAACAAAAAATACAAAACTCTGAAACATAGCAATACAACATTCTGATTATTTCTGATTGCAAATGTACTATAAAGAAAAATGAAAAGTTTCTTTAGTTGGATTATTTTTGGAAAGTCTGCCAAATTTAGAAAGACTTCATTTTTTTCTTATTTTTCAGCATGCACACACATTTCTAATTACTAGTGCATATTAGTTTTATAAAATGGGCTATTTTGTGACATTTTCATACATGGATATAATATACTTTGAGCATATCCACCCTCCCCATTACCTTCAATTACTTTCTTCCCTCTCCCTCTCCTAATAGTCCCCCTTCTACTTTTATATTGTCATTTTTTTGTTTGTTTCTCCTAGAGTCTACATATGTGAGAAAACATGTGATACTTGTCTTTTGATGTAACATGAAGATTTATCTTATCTTACTTAACATGAAGATTTCTGAAGACTTCATTTTTTAGATGATCACTGCAATTTCTATCATCTCAAATCTTTAAATCAACAATGCATCAGGTTAAGGAGTATCTCCAATTTTTCTTTCCCCTTAGAAATAATATTCAGGTGTTTCCTATTTCTCACTATTCCTTATTTTTCTACTCCTTTACAATATCTCTATTCTTTCAAATTAGGTGCTGAGAGTGCTACTTCACTGAGTGACAGTTATGGGGTGACAGGAAATTCAAGCCTTGAGAATAATATTTTTCTTAATATCTTTTTTACCTTTTAAGTCAAATTTTTCAATAAGTATCCTTCCAGACAAAAACTTTTGAATAAATGAGGACAAGAAGAAACACATGCAAAATAGAACATAGGTGATGACTCTTACTGATGAAGACCACTAAATCAGAGCAAATTTTACATAATTAGGGGAAGGACAGAAAAGGTCAGGGAAGGAGATAATGATCATCTCAGAACTCAAATTCCTAACTTCTGTAAACTGGAAAAGGAACAAAACCAAGTTCAGCCTCCTGGTAGTAAATGAAGATAAAAAGTGCTTCAACTATAACTGGTTTTTGGGGGGAGGGGAGGCAGGGGCGGTCCTGGGGATTGAACCCAGGGTCTTGTGAATGCAAGGCAAGCTCTCTACCAACTGAGCTATATCCCCAGTCCTTGAGTTTTTAACATATAATTCAAAGATCTTTTTTATGTGCTACTATAATGGTTGAAATTAAGAATATAGGTAATTTTCCCCCTCAACAATTAAAATTGAAAATGTGACTTGTTGAAATTAAAAAAAAAAAAAAACTTGGAAGAACTTCAAAGAGATTAGTTCTTCTAAATTATTTTTATAAAGCAAAACTGGTAAAGAGTTGGTATCCCCATATTCTTTAATAGGATGACTGTTAAAGATATCATGAAAATAATTCTGGTGTGAAGAAAAGTGTTGACTGCAATAAAGGCCAATAAAACATATAAGCCATTAGCTAAAACATGAAGACAGATTTGCAGGAAGCAGGTAACACACTGGAGAATAAGACCTAGGAGTTAGTCCTCATCATCAAAAAGAGCACTTGACCTAAGCAACATTTGAAATTCCTTCCAGTTTCCAATTTTTTTGTATGTATTAGTACTTCTGTTTCTCTTCTAATCAATTATACACAAAGCTTTCTTCTTTGCTTTACCTCTTTGACCACCAAGTCAGTTTTTGAATATTAAAAAATATTCTTCACTGGACATTCTAAATTTCAGGGAGCCATGTAACTCAGATCCAAGCCTCAGTGACCTTGGCAATCTTTTCCTCTGATATTCAGTGCCTGAAAAGTCAGATCATACCATACAGTTTTCTCGCTGAACTGTCTACACAATAAAAGCCAAACTCCAAAATCCAAGGACTTTTTATTATCTGGCTTTTGCCTATCTGAGCTATGGGCATATATTCAATGTATACGTCCTAAAGCACCACAGAAACAAAAATGTGAAAAGCTTACACATAATCTCCTTCAGCAAAAAGCCAGTTTCATTTACTAAACTTTCCTTTCAATGTCTTCACATTTGCAGACGTGTAAAGACAAAATTGTAGAAATAGAATGTTTTGTCTTAGCCCCTGTTGTTTATTTAGGAAATATTTCTCATTTTTACATAAGATTTTCTTTTCTAATACAATAATATCTTCTAACATACTAGTCAGATTCTATACTACTTCATATGACAACCGAGTGAACTAAAAAAAAAACACAACTCTAAGAAGGGATAGCTGAAGCTTCTCCTGTAGGGTGCTACAGGCCCAGGGCTTAGCAAGCAGAGATCCCCTCTTAGGGAACAACCTATGCGAGAATATGTGAACACACTGATAAGAAAACAGTATACATATATTTTTCTTTTCCTGTGCAGTTGGTCTCCTTAGTCATTGTTCACAAGACTCCAACAAGTTGTAGAGATATGCAGGTCTTGACTCGAGGCCCAGATTCTTCTCCAGCATTGTGCTAAGGGACTGTACATCACAGGGCAGAGACTATGCTCCCTTAGGTCACTTGGACAGAGCCCAAAGAAAGTGACTTCCCAGGGAGTATCCCCGTTAGAGCAAATAGGATATTTACTTGGGGCATAGAGTGCCCCTATGAATAAGCAGGCAAGAAGCAGAGTGGGAGAACTGGAATCAGGCCACGTTTATTCAAATTCTATCTCCTTCACTTACTGTTTGATCTACTAGGTCCTACAGTAGCTACCTCCAAGAGGCCTTGAGAAATAAATCACAGGGGCTCTTAGCACAGTGTCTGGGACAGAGCGATCATTCAATAAAGTTTTCTCTCCAGTAAAAATCATATTAATGACATCTATATCTTTGTGTCATTTAAAAACTCTAAAAAAAATTATTACCATAAAGATATTATGGTATTATAGAATGATGGAATGGGATTATTGAGTTAAAATATACAAATAAGGACCTAAATTTGAACTTTTAATTTTTTCACATAAAATCAAGTATATAGGTGGTAAACAGTCATGAACTGCCATTCCACATGTAATAGTCCTAGGAAACAGTAAAATTTCATGTGGGGGGAGGTTAAGAAGAAATGTTAGTCATGGTTAACGTATGAAAGGCAATGAGGACTTGGGGTTCTTCCCCATAGTGGGAAGGGTCAGCCAGGATGACCTAGGCCTTTCCAGTTCTGCAATCTATGAACCCATTTCTCCATGCCATGTCCTTCCACCTCCGTTACAGCACACAGCTTGTCCCCCAAAGAGACAGATTCCTCCCTCTTTCTTGAACATGCCTCATCTCTGAAAAAGATTTTGCTCATCTCATGTTCTTTCACCTCACCTCCACCTGGAGCATCCAACCCCAGCCATCCTCAAAAAGACCCAGTTTGCATCTGTCCCTTCCTCCAGGTCCTAAGTTAGTATTCCACTCATCCTTAAAAACTCAGAGCATTTATTATGTCATTCCAAGTTTAATGGCATCAACCGTCTAAAAACTTAAAAACTACTTTCTCTTACATATGAAATAATACAGCATTGGTCTTCATAGATCTAAGGTGCACATATGTGCATATACTGCATCATTTAATTTAGCTGGGTCTATGGCCACATTGGCAGAAGTCTATCTCAACCAGGATCTGGAGACAAACCAGGTTTCTACTGCATTAATATCAATATTTTCCTTCTGGTCAAGCTGACAAATGTATGGTAATGCAAAATTCAATAGTTGATACAATTCAAGGTGTGTGTTTATTAATCAATTCTAAATAGTTAAAGTCTGAATACAAGGAGGAAACTATATGTTAACAAAGTTTATTTAAAAACTTTGTGTTAGAGCGCTTTTTTTTCTTTAATTAAGCCTCATTTATGAAGTGTTTTAAATTTCCTGAAATCCCATTATGGTTTATAAATTTAACCAACCCTTTTTGCCAACTGACACTGGATAAGATCATAGCACATATGTTATTATCTGGGGATTAAGAAGAGGGGACTGAAATACGTATTTGGATATAGAAACACTTATAAATTAAACAAAGTTACCAGAATAAATCATCTCTACAGAACACAAACATTAAAAAAAGTCATATAATATTAATAAAAGTATGATATCTTAAAGTTTCAAATTCTTAATATGAAGAATCATAATATGATAACAGTGTGTGAATCTCTAATAGGCAGTGAGCTTTATACGGGGATAGTAGGTAGGTGCTAAGCCATAGGTTATCATATTATAACATGGGGAGCAGTTATGGGACCCTGCCCCCATGCATGATCCCAGTTCTCTTGGGTGTTGCTTTCACCCATGACTTACGAGGTTTTCCGGTTTGAAGCCTCATCATCAGTGTGTAAAGAGAAGCTGCTCCAGAGGCAACAGGGGGAGAAGCAGCTCTGGTGGCATTTGAACTGGAGATACTCAGGCAGAGAAACCAATCTGGTGGTGGTGTAAGAGATGAACAAAACCAGAGGATGAGGAGAGAGCAGGACAAGAAAGGACAAAGTAGAGAAGACAATCAGAAATGAAATGGCAGAAGGAAAAAGGAGAAAAAGAAAAGTCAAAACGTGAAGGCAGTGTGGAGAGCAGAGGACAAAAGGGGAGAGGAGGAGGAGGAGGAGAAAAAATGTAAACAATCTTTGGGTATATGAAGAGCAACATGCCCGTACATCTGATTGCTGTTTCTGTAAGTCACAGACAATATTCAATGACCCCAGGCACAAATCCATGAACCACAAGAGCTGAATATCATCACTAAAAAGAAAAATCTAAGCTTCCAGCGAGTAAGGGCATGAAAACTACTGCCATGTTGACTTTCTTAAAATACTAGAAACGATGAAACAGAGTCCAATGAAATTCAATTATTTTCCTTCCTGAGCTTGAAACTATTGAAACAAAATTGAAGAATGTGATGTTGGTTTCTTAGATGATCATCTTCCAGCACACCTGCCAATCAGAAAAGTCATGTATTCTTGTGTTTCTCCAGATACAATTCCCATCATGTCTAGCTTCATACTTTTGGTCTATATTTCCAATTAAAAATGAATGGTAGCAGGATACCTTGAGCAGCTCAGGCTTGGCTTTGATGACTGTACCTAACCTTCCAGGATCCAGGGTCACGTCCCTGCTTGGGCCTGGGACATTTCTTTTATTTTCCTGATTCTTCCATTTTACTGGAAAGTATGTGTTCATAAGGAAAAGTCTTCATTAAAATGTTTTTAATCATTTAATATATTATTAGTCAAAAAAATGAATCTTGTTAGGGTGGGAGCTGGCAGATATAAGATACTTTCTAAGTAAGGAATAATAGAAAACCAAATTAAAATGTTCTTTGCAAATTAAACCCATATATATAATTATAGTTAAACTAGTGGTAAGAATTTCCATTTCAGTACCAAGGTGATTATGAAATTCTTTAGGCACAGTTGGCTTTTCTTTAACTTCCAAATCAGACTGTATATTCTTCTGCCCACATTTGAAGTTGATGCAGACTAGCAGGTTATATTGCCCTTGGCCCAATGCAAATACCAGGAGGTGAATTGAAACACCGCTCTTTAATCATTTTTAATTAATTCACATTAAACTTATAGGCATTTTTGGCTTTTCTAAACAGGAAAGTTTCATATGGCTTATTGGAGCCATCATAATCAAACATCAAGTCCTTCAGCAGAACTGAACTTCATTGTAGAGATTTTAAGTTTCTATAATCAAAACCAAGTCAAAGGGACAAGTTAATTAAAAGGCAACCAAATGTGACAGGTATGAAAGTCACATTGTCACTAACTGTAACATGACACTCAGACTCTACTACAATGACCCAAAAGACACACTAATGTTAATAAACCCTTAGAGAATTAATGTTCCTTCACCACATCACGCTTAAAATAAGTGAAAGTAAATTATTAATCTACAAAGAATAAACAACATGTGGGAGTGAGGATCTTATTAATAAGTTTTTTTTTTTTTTTTATTAAACTCATGGACCATAGAAACCTCCGTGTACTTGCTCCAAATGATATCTCTATCTTCACAGGCAAGAGTGTTGATTTACTTACAATGTAAATTAACTCTGCATTATCTGGCAACTTACAAAAGCTCAAAAATATTTTTCTATTGATGAATGATCGCGAGTATTAGTGAATGAACAACCTCACTGACATTACACCAATAACACATATAGGTGGTCAGTATCAATCCTCCCTCATCATGGTGGTATTTCAGTGAGGAAGGATTTAAGAGAAAATCTTAAGGAGGAAATATAAGTTGATGACTGAAGCACATTTAACCAAAGGAATACTGCCTAAACATTTAAAATCATCATCATCATCATCATCATCATCATCATCAACAACACTCAAGCATTCTACACCAATGACTAGAACACAGACCTGAGCTTCACAGACCAGTGGAGGAAAACAGGCCCAGAAGGGTATGAAAAGCAACAAGGGGATCTTTAGATGCTCAGACCTCAAAGTGCTGCCTCTATCCTAGAAAGAGTGCCTACATCATGATGTCAACAGCTACCCAGTTTCAGAAACTTACCTGCTATGAGGGCTACTCTCTTCTATCATGTGGCAGCAGAATTTTCTGACTTTCTGTGCTCAATCAAAGTATAGTATTTCCAGGAAGATATACAGCACTATAGAGTACAGGCCAAAGTAAGAGCCCATGAACTCCTAAAGAAACTTTCATTAGCATCACTGGAAATGGAGTGCTATGCAGCATGATGCACTGTATCAGTCTGATACAGTCCAGGCAGTGAGTGTACCACTGCCCTGGATCAGCAGAGGAGGGAGGGACCCTGCTGCACCTGTGCATCCTACCAAAGCTGCTTCCTGATGAAAGGCACTTACCGCAGTGCCGAATGTCTTCCAGAACGGGATACACTGTTGCCCACGGGTGATGGCAGGTTGCTCCCTCTGTGCAGGTCCTCGATGGACCTACTCCAGGGCTTGGATTTGTCCACCGAACTTTCCACTGTACTTTCCACACTTTCGAAGTCAAAACTAAAACAAAAGAGGAATGTCATTGAAGACTTAAAAATTCACTTTCACACATGTACATAGGTACATTTGCTGTGTATGTATACATTTATTTACATCTTGGTATGTATTTGCAGACAGAACTAAAAAGGAAATACAAAAGAATTTCTACGGAGTCAGATTGAAAGCACAGATGACAAATACTAGGCTGGCAAAAGAATCATGGAACAACAAACAAAAAATTAAATAGTGATGTATTATTTGTATTTTAATATAGGGTTTATTAGCTTACCAATTGCTAAAATGCTATGATAGAAATGGGGGAGTCCTACAGCTGTCTTCATTTTGCTTTAACAAGTCAATATGTTAGGCTTATGCTAATTTATTCCTACCCATCAATTTTCACTGAGCATTCTCTCCTAGTGTGTTGGCAAGTATACTTTTCCAACCATATGTGATACATTAGTAGCGAAGTTATGGATTTGCTTTGATTTTGGAATCTTTTCCCAATGTGGTGCTTTTAAAAGCAAGACTGTTGTTTCTCTGACATTTTTTGAGGTTATTACTCATGCTAACCATGTTAGAATAAATGGCAAGTTAAGTTGCTCATTCTTGTACAGTTTTAGGAACAAAGTCTTTAAACAGACAGACCTTTGTGTTCCATGAATCTTTTTTCCTCATAAAATCAGTAGCTCTGCTTTCTCAAAACCAAAGCAGCAGCAAAAACCACTGTATTAATTATTTCTACCTACAATTCCACAACACCTGATTGAGCAGTAGAATAAAGGGAGCTATAATTAATATCTCCAGAATATCTTAGAAAATATTGCAAAAGAAAAATAACATATACTGGAAATGATTTGATGTTTTTTTAAATAAAAATATGACTGCCAAAATAAAAGTATCATTAGAATAGTCATCTGAAAACTAGGTGATACTTTTCCAGCTATTAAAGCCTGATCCGCAGAGACTGATGCACAAAGCCACTGCAGAGATCTGATGAAAATGTTGGCATGCTTTTTGAAGCAAGAGAAATACTCAACAAAAAAGAGGCAGAACAGGGTAATCTAAGAAAACTTTTGCATACAAAAAAGAGAAAGCTATCATTAAGACTAGAGGTTTAAGTCAAAGCGATCACTCATGAAATTGACAAGCTCACCAGATCCCCCTGCAGCCCTCGAATCATTCAGCCATCCAGCATCTATCGCCCCTACTCTCACATGGAAAAAGGAAACATGCACCTTAATGAATGCTTCTATTTTAGAGATAGGATCTAAGCCTATTGTTTCACATTCTATAGGCTGGGAAACTGAGATATGCCAAGGAATAGAAGGAAATTTTTTATTTCATTAATACAAAAGACCAACTATATTATGTAATTTATTATCTAAGTAAAGCAAAACCAAATGAAAGCTAATAGCAAAAAGTTTAAAGCTAATACCAAAACAAAATCCAAATTACAAGATTAGGAAACAAGAACTCTTTGAGTTTTGAACTTTTGTGGGCTACTGTCTTACGCTGTAGACTACAAGAATACCAACACAGCACCACAACCTTTGCTCATTCATCCTATATGAAGGCACATCTGGGAAATCTAGTTTACAAGCTGCATTGTCATATATAAAGCATTCGTTATAGCAAACACAGAATATACAACATGGTATTCTTATTCATTATTCCTGATTTTTCATAGCCCTCCCTCAATTCCATAAACATTACCCTAGAACTTCAAAATATATGAGATTATTATTATTCTGCTTTATCAAATAATATGAAGCATAAAAAAGATTAGCAGATTTTGATAGCACAGAGATATGTAAGAAATACCCTTTGATAGAACATGCTATAAAAACCAGGATTATGTTTCAGGAACAATTTCTCAGGGAGATAAGAACTTATCTGCTGGCTTTTATTTATTTATTTAGTCTATTCCATCTAATATATGACAGGTAACAAAACAGAAACTCATGGAGCCAGTTTCAGTTAACATTTCAGTTTCTGCTTCTGTAAGGTGAGAATAATTATTTCCTTTTCACATATTCTCAGGGAAGTGATAGGGATTATATGATAACATCTGGTTAGGTCTTAGGACTCTTTCAGAGTGAGGCAATATAAAAAAACAAGTTACTAATTTTAAAAGAATAGTGAGGGTGGAAGAAGTACCACCTAGGCTGGAACATCTTTCAATCAAATTAAAACTACAGTATTATTGCCTCAATCTATGTCAACAAAACCTGTGGATGCTGGGATGTGTCTGACTTAAGGAGAAAATGTGAAGAGAATTTTTCAAATGTACATGCTTTAGTCCTATTCTAAACCATTTCAAAAGTCAAGAAAATGGGAGAATTTATGAAATAATTGGGAGAATTTATGAAATAATACAATCAAGGATTCATGGTCTGCCCCAGTATTTCCACCCCGCCCCCCTTCAACTTTTGGGCAAGAAATCAAAACAACACAAATACATATAAAGTAAAAAGAAAAAGGTTTTTTTTGTTGTTGTTGTTGTTTTAATGGCAGGGGTGAGGGGTGTCCCTCTAGGTGCACTATCTATTTCTGCAATTGTTTTCTTTGCATGTACTAGCATAATAAATATACATCCATATACACATATACATCCATATACACAGCTTATCTTTTTTTGGAGGGGGGAGGGTGCTAGAGATTGAACCCAAGGCCTTGCACATGTTAGATAAGTGCTCTATCACTGGCCATACCACCAATAACATTATTTTTAAAATTAAAAGATGGCCTGGGCATAGTGGCACACACCTGTAAGAAGCTGAGGCTAGAGGATTACAAGTTCAAGACCAACCTGGACAACTTAGTGAAACCCTGTCTCAAAAATTAAAAAGATAAAAAAATAAAACAAAGGTTGGGGATGTACCTTAGCAGTGAAATACTCCTGAGTTCAATCCCCAGTTCTAGCAAAAAACAAAAAAGTTGTGGGAATCATTCAGTGGTAGGTAAAGTGTGCTTGGCATGCATAAGGCCCTACTACATACAATCCCCAGCACCCTGAAATTAAATTTTTTTAAAGAAATTTTTTTTAGTTGTCAATGGACTTTTATTTATTTATTTGTGGCGATGAGAGTCAAAGCCACATGCTAGGCAAGCACTCTATCACTGAGCTACAACCCCAGCCCCAAAATTAAATTTTAAAAAATAACAGTCACTTTTCTACATCTTGCTTTTTTCACTCAAAACACCATATTCATCTTTCAGTAACTTCTAGAGCATTCTACCATATAGCTATCTGTAACTTCATCCATCAACAAAGTACTTCTTTGGGGCTATGGTGAAGTTTCATAGCAGAATGCTTCTCTACTATGCATGAGACCCTGGGTTCAAACCCCAGAACCACATACAAACACAAAGTACTTCGTTTTGAAAGCAAGGTTCCTCTGAAGGTGCTTTTTACTCAGCTTATTTCTCCCCTAAAAGTGTTTCTAATATTAATTATGTGATTAGTTTTTAGTTATTCAACAAAAACATACCACCTTAAACCCCTCTCACATCTCTTTCTGGTTTCCTGCCCTGAATGTGGTATATAATTTTACCATTAAACTGCATATTCTGTGACCACATAAAATTCAAATGCAAACAAGCCAAATTTTACTTACGTTACTGCATACTGTGCAAATGATAGATATTCTACCAGGACATCAAGGCCTTTGTTTTCTTCATTCAAAAACTCTCTGACCCATCTGGTGAAGAGAAAAAAAAAAAAATCATTGAAGAGGTTGACCACATGACCACATGATCTGCTATGGAGAGGACAACAGTGGCAAGTTTTGCTTTTCTGTCAGAAACATACAATGCTTCAAAGGAAATTCAGAGGAAAACCTAGGCTATTCCACATGCGGTAGAGGCTTCTAGAAAACTACATTTCCACACACAAAAACAAGGAGCAAAACCTGTGCGTGTGCCATTGCATTTCACTGCTTAGGAGGTTTAAGATAACCTATAAAAGAACTTTCCAAAAAAAGGAACTTGCTAAATGTACTTTTTTCCACCACAACTGATCCACAGGCTGCTTGATGAAGAAGCCAAGATTGCACAGAGAATGAGCAGACTAGGGACATGACGCCATAACCACTGAAATCCCGGCAGGGCTCCAAATCCACACTCAACTCCTCCTTGGCACACGAAGCTGTAGAAACCACTAAACTAGCCAATGAGAGGCCAGTGTTTATGGGCTTCTGGAAATTCAATAGAGGTAAAGATTTGCTTAATTTTTTCCATGAACGTTAAAACCTTTTAAAAGGCCGCAAGCACCGCAGGCCATCACCAAGGGCAACACGTGATAAAAATATATTTTTTTTAAAGATTGAATTTTTAAAAATACCACCTTACATTTGAATGGTGATTAACATTTTATTGAAAATGTAGACATTTTATTTGATCTTCATAATAATTCCAATCAGATGGTCAAACCTCATGTTTAGGTACTGAGGATAAACACCTGTTACCCCATTTTACAGATTTCCTCCAGTGTACTAACCTTCAAAGAACATGTGAGACCTGATTAAATCTTCACTCACTGAGAAACTCCAACAAATAATGAGGAAAAAGTTCATTGATTGTCATCAAAATGGTACTTGTGGGACATCTGCCAAATGCATTCCTAAATGGTTGCTCTCCTCCATAAACGCAGTGCCAAAAAGTCTGACCAACTATGAACACTAGAGCTACCATGGAAGCCAGTCTTATTATCTATTAAAATAGTAGGACAATTTTCCCTTGTGTCCTTACAGATGAGCAACTACTTAGGATATTTGTCTTTAAAAAAAAAAGAAAGAAAGAAAAAAAATCTGATGAACACAGGATGCTTGTTTTTAAATTTTTGGTGTTTCCTCTCCTTTGGATGGAGGGAGGGTCTTCATTTTTTTTGTCTAAGCATCAAGCTTATTATTTCTCCAAGCTCCTGTCACCTCCATGATGTAAACTCAGATCTACAGGTTCTTGTAGGAGGCAGAAAGGTGGGAAATTAAGACAGCTTGACTTGTATATCCCCCAAGTGCCTCAGACAGGCTACCATAAAACATATGCACTTCGCACAGCTGTGTGTAAGAATACAACCTTTACAAAAAACCCAGAGCAGCAACACTGGCAAAGAAAACAGCATCTGTTCACTCTCACAAAGCAGCTTTGTTATAAGACCTAAATGCAACTAACAGGGCTGCCTGCTGGTTGAGGCTGAAGTTTCCAAAACAGCCACATACGTGTTCTCACAGCATCCGTTTCTAGATACTTTATTTATTTTAAATATTCCCTATGCTGCTAGATTTCAGGAGACACTCAACAATTTTAAATGCTGATAATTACAAGCATAGAAAGAGTAAAAGCAAACTTTTTTTTTCTTTTTATGATTGGCAGGAGACTTAAGAACTAGAATTCTCCATCAAGATCAGAAAACTAGTCATTCATTAAATTCAGGCCCCCGTGTTTCCCCTTGGCCTCTCCACTGGTCTAGCCTATGGGCTCTGACTGTACAATGTCAATTGATCCAGGGTGGTGTCTTTTTAATATGAAAAATAACGATAAGGGTCCAGATTTGGAGGGCAGTCTCACTTTCACATATTAGTTGCCCACGAACTCAGAAGCAGAGAAAAGTAGTCATTGAAGTTCCTTCTGGTTGATTCTGTAGACACTGCCTCTGAAGAGTACAGATCCTTCAGGGTACCCTCCATACTAGCCAATGTCTCAACCACCAGCAGCCCCATCGCTCTTCAGACATTCTGCCAAATTCGACAGGAGGCAAATGACCCAGACACAAAAAATTAACCAAAAAAAAAAAGTAGGAAATAGCCAAACAAGTCCAGAGCAGCAGTCTTCTTGACTCAACATGCAAACATGTATATATTTTGATGCAAGAATAAAGATTAATTGGTTTTGTTTACTTCACTTTAACATGCTCATCAATGTCCTCATCCCCACATGCTGACATTGAGTAAAAGTGCCTTAAATGACAATTTCCATGAAATTCAGGAGCCTGTTGCTTACTTGCTAAAAGGCTAGCTAGAGTATAACATGCCCCGCTTCTGGTTGAATAATAAGCAATAAACCTATGTTTCTAAGCTATGAGATCCTCCCTGGGTCTCATCCATGACATCCCCAAGTGACATAGGAAAGAAGAAAATATAAATCATAGAAGATTGGCTACCTTATCTCCTTCATCAATGATATTAGCTGAGCAAAGCCATTCTAGCAAGAAGGATATGGATTATAAGAAAGACAGTCCCCCCTACTCCTCCTGTCCTCTCAGCCCCTGCCCTCCCCTGCTTGTGTTATTCTGTATGGAAAAGAACAGAACTAAAAGCAAACTTCCATGAAAAATGAAGGGGGGCAGGAGGATGAGAAGGGACAACTTTTAAAGCAGAATCTTGACTCTACAGGCACTCAAGGAATATGGATGCCTCATTTTGGAAATCTACATACTTGATCATGTAATGATTCTATCATATATTTAGGGTTCCCATAATAATGTACTTCCATTTTCATCTTCATGCATGCTACTCACACTTTTTTTAAAATATGTTGCCAATAGGCAAACAGTTTCAAATTGGGTGATTACAGGTTTTGGAAAGTAAAATTATTTCTGGCTCTTACAGCACACATTACTTCCCAAGTGCCTCACAGATTCAAATGTAATTACCATATGTTGTAAATTTAAATTCAGGCAAATTCCAAATCAGATGCTTAGAAGCTGGGAGAGACAGGGATCATGAAAAACTGGATTCAAAGAAGAGATGTAAGCGCAAATGCTAACAGTCACTGTTTTATTGTAGACTGCTCAAAGCTTTATTTCAAAACTTTGTTCTCCTTGCCTCCCCAAATCTTAGGATTTCATTATCCTCATATGCAAAATTAAGTCTTAAGGGACCCTCCTGGCTTTCAATTTCCAAGATCAAACAAAGCAGCCAGAATATGTACAAGAGAATAAGACAAATAATGAATTTCCTTTGCCAGTCTCCTTTAGAGAGAGATCTTATAGACAGATGGCAAGAAATGAAGTAGCCGAAAAATCATGGAAAACAAGAGAAAATAAGAACCATCAAGATTCGACACTGGTCATTAGGCCACTGATTCTCAAGGTGTAACCCACTCACCACAAGAGGTCCCTGAAACCTACTCAGGATGACTATGAGGATAAAACTATATCCACAAAAATATTAAGATGTTATTCTTTTTGCACTTTGTTAATTCCAACATTCATGACACAAAAGAAATGGTGGGTAAAACTGCTGCCCCCAAAGGATACACTTATTATTGCATTCTTTACCCCATGCACTCCAGGAAGGGTGGGAAGCAAGCCTCACTTGAGAACACCCTTAATAAAGCAATACATATTTTGAGTACATATCTTTTTAATTTTGTATATGAAAAAACAGGAAGCTCATGTAAAAAGCACATCTGTTGGTTCAAGGAAAAGCACTTGGGCAGTTGTCTGAGTAGCATGCTGAACTTGCCATTTATTTTTTCACAGAGTGCCAGTTTACTTGTAAAAGTAACTGACAGGGTTGGGGTTATAGCTCTGTGGTAGAGCACTTGCCTAGCACATGTGAGGCACCAGGTTTGATCCTCAGAACCACACACAAAAAATAAATAAAATAAAGGTACTGTGTCCATCTACAACTAAAAAAATAAATTTAAAAAAGTAACTGATAAACTATTGTGATACAGTTTGGGGTAAATGCAGTCATTTACTCAAAAATAAATAAATTAAGTCTGTCATTTTAGGGAAAACAACAGACAGTATTTGTCATCAGTGACAAAATTTGAGGTTCGAAGTAAAAGTAAAACTTTTGGAAAACATGTATTCACCACTAGTTCAGTTTCCCATTATTTAAAAGTATATTCTGATGAGTGAGACTAGTTATTATTGACAAATGTAATTTTTAAAAAAATATTGTGAATATTATAGAATGACATGTTTCAACAACTAAAAGAGCCAAATAAACTCACTGCAATAATGCTTTCCAATGATCAATGTGTGATGTTAAGAAATCACGTTATAAGCCGGTGCAGTGGCGCATGCCTGTAATCACAGGTAGAAAAAGCCAGGAAGATAGCAAGCTCCAGGCAACTTAGCAAGATCCTGTCTCAAAATTTGAAAAGAAAAAAGAAATATAGCTGGGGATGTAGTCCAATAGTAGAGAACTTAACTACTATGTGTGAAGCCCTAGGTTCAATCTTCCCATTCCTGGGAGGGAGGGATGAAGGAATCATGTCATAGACTCATGAGGAAAAAAGATCCATTCAAGGGGCTGGGGTTGTGGCTCAGTGGTAGAGCATTCAACCTAGAACCACATAAAAATAAATAAATAAAATGAAGGTATCATGTCCAACTACAACTAAAAAAATATTTTTGAAAAAAGATCCATTTGAATCAAATGTATGATATGTCAAGATCATTGTAATGTTTTGAGCAACTAATAAAAAAATTTAAAAAAAAAGATCCATTC
Organism: Marmota marmota marmota; assembly: GCF_001458135.2. Lineage (NCBI taxonomy): Eukaryota > Metazoa > Chordata > Mammalia > Rodentia > Sciuridae > Marmota > Marmota marmota. Next base: position 41,049,631 of record NW_026000037.1, on the reverse strand, counting down.
AAAATGCAAGACTACACAAGTGGATTTTAACATAATACAGCATTACCTTTAGGAAGTAATTTCTACTTCTTGTTGAATTCTGGTGTATTATTTTTTAAAAAAGGAATATCTGTCTTATCTGAGTAGGGCATTTAACAACTCTTCCTTTCTTCAAGTATGTATACGTGAAAGGCAAAAATTTTCTTCATATACATCAACTAAAACAATATCTCACAAACAATTGAACGTACACTCAGGACAATCTACTTTCTTTCTATTATTCAGGTACTAAAGAGATTTGCAAAAATGTTTAAAGAAAAAAGCTACTTGTCACTAATTTTTTAAATTGGAAAATAGTTAATTTCATGAAATGTTAATATTTATACAAATGTTTTTATATATCTAAATTAATGCTTACTAAATATTAAATCTTATTAAATACAATTAAAATATATGCTTTAATTTCCAAATATTTACATATTAATAGATGCAATGCACATAAACAAAAGCTTACTGGGGTTCAAAAACTTAAAGGGTTCTGACATTTAAAAAAAAATGGTGAGAACTGCTAGTATAGATAATGTACCTTAGATCTGGGCAAATCTACGTTCAAACCTCAGTGGTTCCAAGTGGTGAGCAGTTCAATAAGATACTTAATAGCTGACCTTCAGTATTCTCATTCGTAAAACAATGGTTCAGGGATAAAGAGCAATAATGAGATTTTGGTAAGAAATAAATGAAACAGTACATTTAACATGCCTAACACAGTGCTTAATAAAAGACAAAACAATTATGATCTTGATTTCTAAAAAAGTAGGAATGAGTTAATCATAGGGTAGTTTGATGCATACATACACACCCCACACATGGTAAATGCATTTTAAAAGTAGGCCTGGTCACTCTCCTATCTTTCCCCATTTGGCATGGTCTAATCAGCATGATTGACAAAGAAGCCACTAAGCAGTCCCTCAGCTCCTTCCCTTGTATACAAACCTCTTCCCCTCCTTGCCAACTTACCTCATTCCTCTTGCAATCTCATGCCTGTTCACTCAGCTACCCATAAGATAAAGTGAAAGAAGCATCTTTCAAAACTTATATGACCTTGCACCCTGGATAAGAAGTAATTGTCCATCATTACAGGCAGTTTTACTAGAATGAATTACCTGCCAGGAGATCACCTACACCTCAGTTCCACAGAATAAAGCCAGTAAATCTATCCAGCTCACCCTTAGTATCACTTGAATCCTATCACCCTGACATCAGAAGCATGGTGACATCTGCCTGCCCATGCTATTTGCCAGTGTGTTCTAATGTTACTTGGTTCATTTCAAGGGTATTTCAAGTAATTTCAGGGACTTGGATAAGTTATAATCCAATTCTCTATTGTGATAGCTCCTAACAGTGAGTGAATGGGATTATTCCTAGCCCAAGTCTTATTTCAATTTGGCTCAAAGAAAATTAATTTTCTTTCTCAGAAGATTGCTCTATTTATAGAGTTTTAGGCTTATATCAAAACTCGGAACCTTTTGCTTGACAAAGCTGCAGCTTAGAATGTTATCTCAGCAAAGCCCAAGACTTTAACCTTGAAGTGCAAGCATGTGCCAAGAATAATTTTTTCAGAACAAGTAGATCTTAAATGTAATTCCTCCTTTTAATTTCTGGGAACTGCAAACTTCACAATACCCTAGGTATCAGGGTTATTTTAGATGGAGTAACACTCTGCATGGAATTCCTTAGGGATGTATTATATATTATTGTTGAATTATGAGTAGATATTATTTTCTAGAAGCATAACAATAAATAATAGCTATCACATATTGAATCACTACTACATATCAGGATTCTCTAGAAGACCTTTTATAAATTATCTCATTTAGTCCTCAGAACATCCCTATGAGCTAAGTACACTCATTTTATTTATTAACATATTTATGCTGCTGGCGATTGAACTGAGGGCTTCAGGCATGATAGGCAGGCACTCTACCACTGAGCTATATCCTCAGCTCAAACACTCATTTTTACAGATAAGTTAACTTAGCTCACATGGTAAGTACAGAGGGCTTATGTAATATATCTAAGGTCAAATAACTAAAAGGGGGCATGGCAAAAGTTTGAATCAATATATCTTTTCATAAGACAAATAGACATCAAATAATTTAACTCAAAGGATTATGATAAAACCTATTGATCCCTTATATAGCACATTGCCTTCCAATACTCCCTCATGGTAATAATTTATTATCCTTATCATTAAGTAATTCTTTAGAAGATTTCCCAATCAAATGAGGTCGAGCCAGATAGTTTACATAATGAAGAGTCCAGTTCAGTTCCAGGTGTTTGGGATGGGAAAGACAGGTCAAAATCTTAGTGTGTGGTTTTATTTTCCAGATAAGTTTATGCCAGTAATTGGTTGCATATACCAAATAATGATGCATCTCCATGACTTTTTCTGCTGCTAAAGCCAAAGTTTTCAGTGGTGGGCAAGGGAAAACTTTAGCAAGTGAAGATGGAAGAAATTTAAAAATCTTCCAGCATACCTACAGTATCCTAAACAAACCATTTCAATTGCTTGCAGATTACACTGGCTTCAATCCAACCAGGACTCTTCTATTCTGACAACTTTGTACTGGAAATGATTGTCTTGCTTTGGTATTTGGTGGTCAATTTCAAGATATTTCATAAATGCCTGAAGAAATGTTTTTTGACAGGTTGTAGAAATCCTGGCTACAACTCATTCCACCATTATCAGTCAAGAAAGTGCCAAGATATAGGGTTGGACCATACCAAATAAAATCTCATTCCTGACCCATAAATATTGGAAAGTATTTCAACTTCTCAAGCTGAATGCCCAACTGTATTAAAGTACCATCAACATCACCCTCAACAGACAAGCCTCGTTGCTTTGATCCCAGAGTCCCGATTATCTTAATTTCCTTCACAGAAAGAGCTGCCAGGGTAAGCAAGTTGAAATACCAGAGCTTCGAGCCAAAGCACCTGGATCTACAACCATATACTTTGTGCAATTCGCTGTCTCTGGGCCTTAATTTTTTTCATCTGTAAAACGAGGGACTGGGCAAACCTTCTCTTCCACTTCCAGTTCTACAATAATGATTTTCTCTGATTCATTTCTCTAAGTCCATTTTTGTAGACAAAGACCAGGCTCATTTCATTTTCTGAAGACTTTGTTCTCAAAGTCACAAATCTGCCAGATTATCCTTTAGGAAAGGAACATCTTTACCCAAACCCTCTCATCTATAAATCACAATGGCATTTCTACAATTTAAAAAACTTGTTCTTTTCTGGTGGGTGCTAGGAATTGAACCCAAGGCTTTTCGCATGCTGGGCATGTACTCCACCATTAGGCTACTTCACCCAAAACCCCTAAAAGGATTTATTCTGAAATAATCGTACTAATGAACCATTTGAATGATTTATACCAATAATGGTCTAAAACACAAGAAAACTGCTATCTATGTAATGTATAACCTATATGTAATATGAGTATATAATTCCATTTTCAACATACCTCCAAAATATATCATAAAGGACATGAGAAGAAAATGTCCTCTCATTGAAAAGTCCAAAAAGTCAAACCTCAAAGAAGTTAAATACTTGCTTAATAGAAACACATACTTGGAGCAGAACAAAGGCTACAAAATCTGCTATCATTCTGCTTTGCAGACAAACCACCTTATTTTAAGATTCAATTATGCCATCCCAGGAATAAGAAAAAATGTAATAAAGTTGTATTTGCTTGAGGCAAAACACCATGTTGTTGCATGCAAGAAACTCTCAGAAATGCTAGTGCAGAGATTCCCTGAACTTTATTTTCCCAGAGAAGATTTATACTTCATGGTCCCAAGATTTTGAGAGTATGAATAAGAGACTCGGAATGTGTCTGGACTGGGTAAGGTTACATCACTCCAGTTTCTGTCCCTTTCTGGCCAGAAACTCTAGGGAATTGAGGAAGGGGAATAAAGCACCTTTAACTCACCATCTTAAAGAACCACAATGAAAGCTTAGAGATTTTTTAGGATCTCAGTCCACACCGTTCCTACCTTTTTTAAATACTGGAGATTGAATCCAGGGACACTTTACCACTGGGCTACACCCCCAGACCTTTTTCATTTTGAGACAGGGTTTCACGAAATTTCCCTGGGTGGGCTCAAACTTGTGATCCTCCTGCTGCAGCCTGCCAAGTGGCTGGGACTATAAGCATGCACCACTGCACATGGCAATCCACACCTACTCTTAAGATTTCCTGATTTGCCAGAGAATTGTCATGTACACATGAGAACAAGCACTCATCATGGACTGCCCATATTTACTGCATTGCAGCAAAGAAATATAGAATTGTTATATATATTCCAAATCAAGGACTATCTCTCCTTCTAATGATTCTGCACAGTGAGGAAGCTCAGTAGGATCAAAAGATTCCACCCTATATAAACCTGACTTTTAACTTAGAATGAACAATAAGGAAACTCAAGTCTTTGGAAATGATTCAGCCACTTTGTAAAGTGCCCAAAGGTCTTATAGTTAAGATGATAAAGAGGCATACTTACCCAATGTGGTTAGTTCTTAAAGAGATTTCCAGTTCTCTTAGCACTTGCGTAGATTCTTGTACACGCCTTCTGAATTTCTATAATCAAAGAACACAGATTCTAACAAAACATACTTCAGCAACTGCTGCAACTACAGCTTTCTTATAATAAACTTAATAAAATATGAAAAGATCTTTATTCTGAAGCTGGCTTCTCTCACCCTCTCCCCAAAGCATAGAAATCTTTCTTATCATAAAAGTACCTTATGAGATAAAACTACAAAAATTATTTCATGTAGTATCTTTGAGTAAGTAGATTATTTTACCCTACTCCACATATATAATAATATTCACCAATATAGCTACGGGTCAGGGATTCCAAGATCATCCCATTTCAGTGATTCACTAGGAGGACTCAAGGGCTCAGAATATAGTCACACTCACAGCTGTGGTTTATTACAACAAAAGAAAGCAAAGCTAAATTGGCAAAGCAAGAAGATAAAAGGGATGAAGTATGCAGGATACCTGGTGCAAGTTTACAACAGTCCCCTCCCCCCAGGAATCACAAATGACAACAGTCATGAACTTCACTGGAGACCCAGCATCTAAGGTTTTCACTTGGG
>NW_026000037.1:41035859-41044462 GCF_001458135.2 Marmota marmota marmota | reverse complement strand
GGGGGGGGGGGGGCGGGTGGTCTCAAGGCACTCTCTGCCCTATTCATGGAAAAATTCCAGACTCCCAGGGGAAAAACGGGCACTCAGCATAAACCATTTTTTTTTTCAATAACAGTTTAGGCACAGTAAGCCATTCTTAGGGAATGGTGGGAACCCTCCGAAAATACAGATGCCAACCATGCAAGCAGGTCTTGCTCAGCACAGAAAAGTCTCAAGCTTGCTACATCAAATTCCTCTCTGCTACACCTAATGTGTTCCAAAAACAAACATTCATCATTATCTCTGCCCCTTAGTCCTCACTTAGGAGGTCCCTCCTGTGGAACATTTCCCACATGCACATACACATACCCATATACATGCAGTATATCCTTCCTCATTCTCTGGCCTATCAAAATCCTACCTGCCCTTCCAGGACTCCATTGGGAGTTCTTTCTTAATGAATCCTTCTATATCTCTCTATCCTCTTGAATCTAAACCATTTCCAAGACACCAATGGATTGCACTACAATTAGTTCTCTGGAACACATTTTTCTACAGAAACTTTTAATTTATAGTGACCACAGTCTCAGGCCATGCTGAAAGAAGGAAATTGATGTGCAATCCCTTCTAACCAGGCTATCTGAGACATAGACCTGAGCCACCCTTACATTACACTGTTTACAGGAAAAAGCTTTGTGAACTCATGCTCAGGATATGAAGGACCCTTCTCTGCTGTCACAAGTGCTGTGGAAACAACAGTCATCAGCTCCAAACCCTGAAAATGGCTCTCATGGCTTCAGAGAAAGATGTCCAAGGACAGGAAGGAAAGGCAGGAGGTGGAAAATAAAGATTTGAGTATGTGGGGTGGCAAGAGCCCTGTCACACACTTGGGACCTGGTGGCCTAATGGAGACTTGGAACATGGCTCAGCTTAGGCAGGCTCCTCTCACCCTCTTCTCTTCCCTTTGGCTTCCTTACAGTTTCTCCATAACTGCTATTCCCCAAACATGCTAAGAAGATGTAATGTTTTGGGAATCCAGATGTAGTGGGATATAGTAAATAAAAATATCCCTAATGCAATGAAAAAGAGAAACATTCCCTTTTTCATTTAAAAAAAAAAAAACAAAACTAAGAAATGGGAAGGTCACTGATGTTTGGAGGAACATCTAAGCCCAGATTCCTTGACCCCTTTCCAGCAATAAAGATGCTCAGTGCAATACAGGATAAGAAAGGGGAGCACAGCAGGATGGTTGGCTAAAGGGTTCACTCATTCTTTAAACACTTCCCTTGGAGATTAAAATCAGTAATTGAGTAGAAAGGAATCAATGGGTGAGGTGGGCAATTATAGAAGGAAAGAGAAGACAGAAAACCTTATATTCTTCATTTGCTAAAAGGAAGATAGGACCTGTGAGGAGACTACACAGTCAGCTTTTTCTAGGTGTGCTGCCCACTCCCTAGTAGCTATTCACGCCTTTGTCCTAAGTCTTAGGCTGTGTGCACATGGGGCCTTCAGAAAACACTGCAGCATTCCAAGTTGCGCATTAGGCACAGTTCTGACTTGCTCCCTGAGGCCTTTGCTGCTTCCCTAACTCTGCCTTATGCTTCCTCAGGCAACATTGTCCCCTACACATCATCAGCCCCAAAGGCACAAGCTTATCAGTGAGAGCATAATGGCGTTTATGAGGATCAGGTGAAGGGTTAAGATGTGTGTGTGTGTGTGTATGTGTGTGTGTGTGTATCTCAAAACAAGGTAACCAAATCAAGGCACTAGATAATAGTAACAGCAGCAGCTAACATTTCCTAGGCACTGACCATCCTGGGCATTGTCCTTTTGCAACCGCATGGTAACTGAGTTAAATGGAACCAGACTTTATCCCTGTATTGTACTAACTTGGGAACAGCTCAATTTTAGTCTGGATTCTAGACGATAGAGAAGCTTTGGAATCCCCTTCTCTATATAACACATAAACAATGAATGCTAACACTTTGCACTTGTACAATGTATCCTGAATACTTTAAAACACTTCAAGGAGAAATCATGAGCCCAGGGGGACCAGCAAGGAGGAGCCAGGTAGAATCCATTTGTTCTGTACTCTTTTCCTTCCTTCCCTAGAAAAGGAGGGCCTGTGGATGAACCCAGGGCAGCAGCTGACCCCAGGGTGAGCCACACAAAAGGTTTCATTCCCCAAGTGCGGCTCTAGCAAAGGCCAAAACTTCTTTTTTCATGGTCTGCAGCCTTTTCCCTGCCAGACATGAATACATCCTTCCCCCCAAGCACAGTCTAATAAGTGCCTGATATTAAACACGGAGGCTGATTTAGAGAGTTCTGGTCTCAGAGCTATCTAATTTAGGCTCTTCCTTCCCTGCCCTGGAGGGCTTCATTTAAAACTACTGAAAAGAATATCTAAATAGAACATGCTAAAGAATTTAAAAAATTTTTTTAAAAAGGTATTTCCATTTAATTTGAACAAAAGATTAATGAATGAAGTACTAGAGGGCTCCAGACACAGTTAAAGGAAGACTGCTCAACCTAGACTGTTGGTGCTAAAATTTAAAGCTCTGATTTGAAATCACCCCACCACCACCATACTAGGGCTGAGAATTTTAAGCTCATTTCAGCTGCAAGCCATGCCTTATTCCAAACAAATCTCCCTTTTTTCTGGGTTTTAAGCATTATAACTATGTTGTGCAGAACAGATCCTCTCCTACTGCCAGCTCGCAACAGAAATCTTACTACAGCAGAGGTAGTTAATCCAACCTCCAGTTTATCCTTTTTTTTCTTTTTGCCTGTTTAAATGACTGTTTTTTGCCTCATCCTTCAAGACCAAACTAGGGCATTCGGGTGGACACGCATGGTTCAGGGCAGAGGCGTCAGGGAGCAAACATGCAGACAGGGATTTGGGGTCCTATTCCTCTTTGTTAAATGATTTCTGAGAGAGCCCTACTCAGCTCAGAAGGCATGTGCCTAGTAACAGGGCTCAAGCCATACAGCCTGGAAGTTACAAGCTTGGGAAATTATGAAAACCTTTAGAAAACTTTTTGAAATCCTTTTTTTTTTTTTTTTGCTTTGCTTGACTTTTTTGGGAGGTGTGGAATAAGGAAGGGTTAGCGTGGAAGAGGGAAAAAGTTTTAGTTTAAAAAATTCAAGCGCCAAGAGCCCTGAAAACTGGCTCCCCGGAAAAAGTGTGCCTTTCTTTTCTCATAAGTCACATGCCAAGACAACAGAGAATTCAGCTTGAGATATTTTCACTGGGTCCTTGAAAGCAGGAGTTGTGGAAGGTCGAGGAAAAAACAAATGCTGCTGTCTGGTGAAGAGCCACTTCATCCATCCTGAGCAAGGGCGGCTCTGCCCTGAGACATCCCAGGACCCATCCAGGCCTGCAGGGCCGTGCCAGGCTCCATGCTTTACCACAAGGATCGGCTTAAACCAATTGTGTGGCTGCACAAAGCAGGGCTTGTTTGTAAAAGGATAGCCAGTTGAGAATGGAAGCAACTATTCTCTCCTTACCTTCTTCGGGCCAGAGGCAGGGTTTGGGGCCAGGGAACCTACTAAAAGTATCAACACAGGATGTGACTGCACAGCTGGGATGACAAAGCCCCAGTGATTTTTCAAAGTCTCTAGAAATACACCAAAGCATGAAAGACAAGTATTCCTTTTGCAAAGCCTGCTTGTCCTGGGGCCTACCCACCTTTGGGCTGGACTCACTGCCCTGTGTAATTGGAAATGGCAGTGAGTCAATAACCATTAGAGGTATGTGACCTCCATGGAGCAAAGTACTCTTAAATGCTTCCTTAAGCAAGGAGGATGGTGGAGTACCCTCACCCCTTGTCTTCTCATGTTTTCAGTATCCAAAGGTGGTTTTCCTAGAGGCTTTGGCAGACACAAATGCAAGGGAAAGAAAATCTTTCCAAGTACAGAAGGATTCTGTCCACTAATGAGGAAGCTACAACACAGAATGAAAACAAATCCCCTTACCTTCCTGGTTACAGCTGGATCCAGATAGCCTTTGAGCTTTTGAATGTATGTATGGGGAGGATTCTTCACCTGGAATCGTTCCTGCAGGAAGCACAAAGGCAAAGAGCATGAAAGGTATGAAGGCATGACACAGTCCGCTACATCACACAGATTAGTGTCACTGACCATGGCCAAAATGCATCCCAGGAGAATGTGGCCCTGCAAATAAGCACTATGCACTAATTGTTTTGAATCTTTATAGTAGATGATCTTCTCTTGGCATAGGAAGAAACTGAAGCTCAGCGAAATGTAATACTTTCCTTTGATGCCAAAGCTTGTTGGTGGTACAAAAGGATACAAACCCATGTCTGCTCAGCTCCAGAATATGAAATGCTTTCTCTGCAGGGTATTCTTGGCCTGACCTATTTCAAGTCCTCCTGAACAAGCCTTCATTAGATCATATATTTCTTGGGATGTCTTCAATGTTGGCAAATCTTTCAGACAATCATTTAGTTTCATCCCGTATTTTTAGACTTGACTCAAAGTAGATACAACTTATTTGTTTCAAAAATAAGTGTTGAGTCTATAGCCAAGAGACTGGAGTGTGGAGCATGTGAGTGTGAACACAGGTATGTGTGTTATCATTAATGGGCTCCTTAAGCAGCTCCTAGTTACGAGATCCAAAAATATTTTGATCAGGTATATATATACATACAATGCGTGTGTGTGTGTGTACACACATGTGTACATCCACGTTTGCACACACTTGTAGAGAAACAGCATAAAAGTCGTGGATGAAGGGCCAATGAAGGGAACGGTCATAATCATAAAGGCAAAGACAGAACACTCCTGAGATGCTGGCAAAGTGCTATTTCAGGACCTGCATCGTAGTTACCAGGCATTGACTTTATTCTACTTAATATGCCAGTTCTCAGGTTTCACAACCTTTTCTGTATATATTCTACAAGGAGGATGGTTTAATCAGCTCTAAAAGAAAACCAAGCTGGGCACCGTGGCACATGCCTATAATCCCAGTGACTGGGGAAGCTGAGGCAGGAGGATCACAAGTTCAAAGCCAGCCTCAGCAACTTAGTGAGGCACTTAGCAACTCAGCAAGACCCTGTCTCTAATAAAATATTTTGCAAAAATATTTAATTATGTCTGGGGATGTGGCTCAGTGGTTAAGCACCCCTGGATTCAATCCCCAATAAGAAAGAAAGAAAGAAAGAAAGAAAGAAAGAAAGAAAGAAAGGAAGGAAGGAAGGAAGGAAGGAAGGAAGGAAGGAAGGAAGGAAGGAAGGAGGGCTGGGGTTGCAGTTCAGCAGCAGAGTGCTCATTTAGTATGTGCAAGGCACTGCGTTTGATCCTCAGTACCATATAAAAATAAATAAAATAAAGATACAAAAAATATTTAAAAAAAAGAAAACCATGAAATGAGAATGGATTTTATCACTTTCATGTTCTTTTCTACCTACAACTCAAAAGATGTTTTCCTCATCTTTCTTTTTAATCTGATTATTGCTTACTTTAGAATGAAATTTTTTGATATTTTGTAACACTGGCAACAGGCCAACATGATTAAACATTTCTTTATCCCTTATAAACTTGTGTTTCTCCAATACAAAGGACCACCACATTCTTCCTGATCCACTCAAGTCTTTACAGATTTAGAAAAGCTAAAGATCATCTGATATTGAAAGAACCTCTTATTACAGAAATTTATTGAAACAGCTATTACTAATATTTAATACTTTATAACAGGGGAAGTAGTTTGTCATTAAACATCTACTAATATTTCCCCTTTATTTAAAAATGAGCAGGATGAACTTTTTAGTATGTAAACTATATCTCAATAAAGTTCTTTAAAAAGAGATCAACATACTGTTGCTAATTATTCCCTCAAATTTTCAATCCTGAGAGCAATTTTCTTTCTTTTGGTACTAGAGATTGAACACAGGGGCTCTTTACTTCTGAGCTACATCCCCAGTCCTATTTATTTGTTTATTTAGTGCTAGGATCTCCCTTAGTTGCTCAGGGTCTCTCTAAATTGCTTAGCATGACCTAGAACCTGCAATAGTCTGGCCTCAGCCTCCAAATTGCTGGAATTACAGACATATACCACTGTGCCCAGTCTGACAGCAATTGCTAAGTAACAATTCACTAGTATTCACCATGTTTAGTGACATTATTGTATCTATGCATGAAAACATATGAATTTTTTTTTTCTTTTCAACACTAACACTTTGCTAAGAGATCATAGGAGAATCTACTGCCATAGGGTTAGCAATGCTGTTGCTGAGGACCAAAATAATCACAAAAAGTTCTGGAAAATGAACTGATTAAACCATGACTGCCAACCTGTGTTTGCTAACAAAAGCTGATGTCAGAGAGAGAGAGATTAGGATATTAATTTAAAAATATGATTTTTAAGAACACAATTGCAATTATTCAAAAATTTAAAAATCCAATGATGACACAAACAGCTCCTCTCCAGCACAGCAAATACCACCTATCTCTAAATAAAAAGTACCTAAAACTTGAGACTCAACAAATTGTAACTCCACCAAATGCACTGTTTCAAGACTTAAAATCTCAGCCCATCAACAGTTGCTAAGAGACTTCTGTTTTCTTGCTCTTTTAGGCTATTTATCTGTTCATAAGAGAACAGTCATATTTATTCCTTTAAAACAAGAAATTTTGGTGACTCAGAGGGGCTTTCTCAAAAATACACACTTACTGGTCCTGTTGACTTGATTGTATTTCCTTTCTGAATACAAGAAATTATGGACAAGGTCTAAATTTAATAAACCTATACTTGTGTTTAGTATTTGCTACTATGGTTTCAGAGCCTTTGAACAGCAGCTCTGATGATAGGACCCAGTCAGTCAAACTCGTGTCCAAACTAAAAGTCATTTGCTGCTGAGCCTGTGCTGTGTCTCTCACATGTTCTGCAAGTGCCAAATGGCTTTCATAATGACACATTTCTCATTAACTGGTCACCAGGAAGGTAAGGCTGCTTATACAGAACTGCTCTCAGAGAGGGGAAAAGGAAAAGCATTTATTGGACTTCACTCATATCAACTGCAACAAGAAGTGGAAAACCCAGGCGATTCCTAAAGGAACTGTACAAAGGGGCTATGATGTGCACTAAATAATTAGGTAAATCCCTGTGAGTGGAACTCATTGGCTAGACTACAACATGGCTTTTGCTATGAGATGCAAAGCTTCCAGTTTTTTCAAACCTGGACTGTTTCTTTGGGAACAGTTCCCCTCCTCACTTATATGCAATGAAATTTCTCACTGAAAGCTTTTCTGTATAAAAATTGGGACCTGGATATTCCACTCCTCTAGCAAAAACATTTCTGATCTTTTACACCCTCTCTATCCACCTGTACAATTAATTACACAAGAAATTAATTGAGGTTAATTTGGTATGAGATTGACTTACAACAATCAAATTATAAACATTTCCACTCTATAAATCATTTGGATAAGCAGCTCCAAAATCAAACAAAATCCTAGTCAAGTTTATGTTATACCTTAATATTCTGAGATTTAATGAAAGAAATTACAGCAAGACATTTGGAAAAAAAAAAAAAGTCTCTAGGAAATGAATGTCTCTCAGGGAATACACTTACTGTTGAGTTTCTCTCCCTGTCTGGGATGGTCACAGGGTCACTGGCTCTAAGTCGGTAGTATAACAACAGAGCTACACAAACAGCTTAAGTATCCTTAAGGATGAATTAGATGTCACCATCATTATGCCATTATTAATGTTTTTTATTTGGATCCTGTAATAATTCACAATGGATAGTGAAAATTCAAAGGGCTTTGCTTTTTTTACACATAAGTTTACCACACTTGAATGCCTCCCCACCTTAGAAGCTGGAAGTAGCTGGGGTTGGGCATCCTTTCCCAAGTCTGAGTAAGCAAACTATAGTCTCCAAATGAGCCATAATCACAACTAGAACCATTGCCATTAATGAGTACTAATTTGGAAGATTCAGCTTGGTGCTAAGTGCTCCTCAGAGTTCGATGAACAGAAATAATCCATGTCCTCAAAGAGTGTACCCTCTTAAATAGAATGCTGACACAGTAGACATGGAGAAGATGAGAATAAAATATCACATTAATATTGTTTATAGATAGAAAATACTTATACAGCGTACAAAAGACCAAGAATAGTGCACTTGTATGGAGAAGGGGGTGCCAAAACCAATCAGATTTCCTAAGTTGGAGGCATTGAGGTAAGCCATAACACATCAGCCCTCATAGGGAGAATTATTTATACAAATAAAAAATAACTGACACAAAGTGAGCTACACTCTCCCAAGAAATTGAGAGCACCAAAGTCTCTAAGAAAGCTTATACATGTTCTCGCCCCAAAATATTTTAATTTCAAAGGGGATGTCAGATTTTTCTGACTTATAGAAAGTACAAATATAGGAGTATATGGAGAATGATGAGAAAGGAGAGGATGATTTGAGGAAAATGACTGTTGGGAATGGTGGCATGTACCTGTAAGTATCACAAGTTTGAGTCTATTCTGTGGAACTTGGTAAAAGGCCCTGTCTCAAAATAAATAAAAGGGCTGAGGGTCTAGCTCAATGGTAGAAACACTTGCCCAACATTTGTGAGGTCAATCTCCAGTACTAGAAATAAAAGGCAAG
>NW_026000037.1:40947388-41035834 GCF_001458135.2 Marmota marmota marmota | reverse complement strand
CTCTACCTATTAATTGCAATAGGCGGCCATGGGCAAGTTCTGATGGGATTCTAATTTGCAAAACAACTACCAAAGGAAACCAGTGCCAGCCCAGCTGTGCTACTGTTCAGGGGAGGTTCCTGTGGTTACTAATGGATAAAAACATTCTACCAAACAAGACCCCACCCCTGAACATTTTGAATAATGCTACCACATTTAGGACCCCTATTTTCAGGCACTGGCATGAATAATACCAAATTTTGGGAAAATGGTTTTTGTCATTTTATCCTTTCACTCATCCAGAACACATTATTCAAGACTATGTGTAAAAAGCAAAAAAAGAAATAAATTCAATTTTCCAAAGCATTAAATCTTATCTGTGTGACACTATAGACATAGCTATACCACAAAGTACAATATGATAAGAACCATATGTGATCCTCTGGAAGTTCAAAGAAAGGTGAGCTTCTCTCCAACTGAGATGATCAAAGCAATCTCCCTGGAGAAAATGGCTTTTGAATCGAATTGTGAAGGGATGGCAGCATATAGATACCCCAGAACAGTGTAAGAGGAAGGAGACAAGAGTTTTCCAGATGAGGGAACCTAAGAACAAAGGCAGAGAAGCACAGGGCATGTGCTAGTAACTTCAAGGGGTTTAGCTGGGTTTCAGGAATACTATTTATGAACAGAAATGGCAAAAAGAAGCTAAATGGTGAGTTAGAACTGACAAGAGTGCATGTCAAACAACAGGCCACTCAGTCTAGGACAGACAACTGGGAGTCAATCAGGAATTCTGACTAGTAGAAAAACATCCAGTTAATACTGTAGAACTCTCCTTTCTCCGTTCCCAGCTGAAAAGCTGGCCGTTTCTGCACTAGATTAGACTTGAAAAATCAGCATGTCAGATTCATTCCTAGGCCAGTTTCTTGGAGAGCTTTGAAGCATTCTTCAACTCTGAATATGAAATCATTTTCCTAGTCAGGGAGAAGAAGATGGCTTTCCAAGTGTTCCATTACAGCTCCCAGACTGAAAATAACTTTTGAAGAGACTTTTCCAAACGATTTCCTTTATTTAGACTAGCAAGAGTTTTTTCTAGTTCAATAGTCTTTCCTGATCAAAACATTCCATAACTCATTTTCTAATATGTAATATTAATTAGGCTTCTTTACTCCCACTCAGAGTTCACCATTTTAACCACTTTAAAAAGTGTTTTCATTGAATTTGTTGATCTTGTGATAAAGGAAGTCAGACCAATAAGGTTGTTTTCTATCTCATGTAGTTCAAAGCAAAATATGAACCACCACAAGTGCTTGCCACACAGCAGGTGTTCAATAAGGAATAGATGTTGTTATTACTGAAGATCTAAGAACCAGATAGAGTAATGAAATGTCCAACTGGTATGGGTATCTCTAGGATAATTTGTAAGGTCTTTCCTCGTCCCTCTCTCAATAAGCAAAGATTTCCATTCTTTTAGGCTTTTTTTTTTTTTTTTTAAGTATAAACTATCTCAAAGACCTGCCTCTAAAGCAATTAAGGATGCTTATTAAACTGAAAGTTCTCTTGATCCAATCCATTACGTAGCCAGGAATCTGCATTTTCTTATATTCCCCAAACAGTTCTCCTGAATACTAATGCTTATTAATTATGGCTTTACACTGTACTTCCTTCTTTGGATTGCTGAATCCCCCTCTTTAATCTACAAAGAAAATGTGCATATGCTTGGCAAGCAAAGACTTAGGAATATTTTCAATTCTGCTTAAAGAAACAGACTTACAATATAAAACAATAGTTTTAGTCTGTGCCTCCATGAAAATTTTGCAAACTTTCTGGAGAACACTCTTCCCATAAAAATACTGATGAGGGCCACAACCAAGTTAAGATGGCGCCTGGCAGTTTGCTAGGAGGAGTGGTTTCTGAGCCAACGACAGCGAGCCATTAAGATGATAAGGATTCCTTAATGACTGACTACTGTATCTAGTTTATGTTAATTAAGTTAAGCTGTGTGTAATTAGTTGGGTATATGTGCCTCTGCAGTCTGGCAGAAAGGCGGTGCCTGCTACCTAGGGTACCCGCTACTTTGAGTTCCCGCTCAGTTCCCACTGAGTTCACTCGCAATAAAGTAGTTCCCGCTTCAACCTTCAAGTTGCTTGTCATCTCCCAGTTATTTCGCCCAGCTGGACAACAGCAAATACAAAGTGTACAGCTGGAGGTATAGCACAGTGGTAGAGCACTTGCCTATATGAGGCTCTGGGTTCCATACCCAGTGCCAAACAAACACAAATGTAAAACTATGAGATATAAACACATCTTGTTTATTCATCTGAAAATGTCAACATGAAACCCTCTCCCCCATATTTGTTACATATCCCAGGAATCTTACTTGGGAATGCCTTCTGAATGAGAATAAATTACTGAACATCTTTAAGTCTCCAGAGATAATCATGTATCATGAAATAAAACATTGGTTGGTGGAGAGAATGAATAATATTTCTGATCCTGATCAGGGAAAAAGGAAAAAACAAAAAGACAGAATAAGCCTTTTGTGAAATTATATTTCCTGTAGAAACCATTAGGTTTTTCACAATTTAGATGACAGCACTAAAATTTTTCACTGTAGAATTTGAAAACATGCTAAGCTCCTATTTTAAGAACTACTTTCCATGTTATAGTCATACTAATTGGCTTTTCTAAAACTTCATTTGCCCCGATTCAAACTGTGTGGAAACACATGGGTACAATTCTCACAATTTCAATAAGTGCTTCCTCAATCGATTACTTGGAATATTTATTCAGAGCATAATTTATATTTGTGAAACTTTAAAGCAGATAGCATTGAGGCAGTAAAGGAAGGTACCTTACACTGAAGTTAGTGTCTGACACATGTAAATAAAGACTTGTGAGCAGAACAATTGAAAAGAGGGATAAGTTATTCTTAGTCAGATCTTAGTCTTGCCCTCACTACTTGTTATACTTTACTTAAGGTACAGATTTAAACATAAGAGACAAGCTAAGAATACTAAGCTTCAACATTTATTGATGGTTGTTGCTTACAGTAAAGAAGCCATAATACAATGTTCAACCATGGAACTAGGTTTTAATCAATGCAATGATACAACATAAACCACTTTTCTTCATGAAGGGATAAATGAAGTGGTAAGACGGGCTATTAAAAAACACAAGAAACTTACACTTCAAAAATATCACTTAATGGGCTGGGATTGTAGCTCAGTGGTAGAGCACTTGCCTAGCATGTGCGAGGCACTGGATTCGATCCTTATCACCACATATTAATAAATAAAAAATAAAAGCCCATCAATAACTAAACAAATTTTTTAAATATATCTCACTTAAAATAGCAATCAAAATCATGAAATCCTTGGGGATAAATTTAATAAAGTCTGTGCAAGAGCTATATACTGGACATTTCAAAATACTCATGCAAGATGAATAAGTCATTTAAATGACTGATAAAGAAGCCATATCACATGATGATCTAGGTCCTCCACTGCCATTTTTTTTTTTTAATTTCCAAACGATTATAGTTTTTTTAAACATAAAAATTTTCAGAATTAGGCAACTGTTGTAGTATCAACACAACTATTAGCTGAACAACAAAGTTATTTGGGGGGGGGGGCCAGTAAACAAAAATAGCCTTCCACAGTAAAGATTGAGTTAAATTCCAAGCATTAAACAAGTAGTATTTGTATTACCTGCTAGAAATTCTTAGCTAGCATGCCTTAAGTTTGTTTATTATGAATCACTTTCTCAAAGATGAGGTTGAAGGTCAATCTTGGTCTAACCCGTGTCCATTCAATTGCTATATAATTCTCCATTTCCTGAAACATTGTCCCTGAGTTTATAAAAGATGTTTGTCTAATAAAGTTTATTTCACACCACATGATCATTTAATCTAAACCAGCTCAGGTAATTAACTTGCTTCAAAGAGTGGAAGAGTCTATAATTCCACTTGGATAACCAGATAGGAAGGAAGTCAATGTGACGTTCACTATGACAAAGGGAACCTAAAACTCTCAGATTGAGTCCTCAGCATCTAGCTCTGGCAATGGATGCCAAATAGCACTTTTGACAAGCAGTTGTATCAGCTTGTCGAAGACAAAAGTTTAGAAAGGAATCATTTTATAGCCTCCTCTTTGGGCCAACTTATCAGCCTAGACTCTGTGAGGTAGGCCAGCATCTTTTCCCCCTGCTCTAAAGAGGAAAGATGTAAATTCATTTCTAAGTTCAAATTCAATTTTCCAGGACTCCAGAAATATTAAAACCCAAAAAGCTCAACATTTAGGAAGCTGGCATCTGCTTCTTTGACTGCTATTCCAGTGCTGAAGGAACTGGAGGCCTGGAATGAGTCCTAATGGAAGGAGAACTACTTTCAGGAAGGAAACAAAAAGAAACTTTTCTTCTTTCCAGTAACAATTAAGTCAATCCTCAGGTCTGGAGACCTCAAGAAAAGGAAACAGTCTGTTTAAAATCTCAAGCAAAAGTAGCCAAGAGACAAAAGTATCTTTTTTTCCCCCTAAAGTTTGGCAAAAATCACTAAGATCCATAGTCAATCCTCACCTGGCACATTGCTGGAACTCAGTAAAAATGAATTGGAACTAGCAACAATCTGGAGCCTTTTCTCAATTCAAAGTGTTCATATGAGGTACCTGTTTTGGGAAAACTTTGGTCCACATACTCTCTTCTCACTATTTGCTGTCCCCAGTGTATACAAGTAACTGCCTATCCAATGAATAAATGAATATTTAAGTAAAAGTAAGTCTGAATATTAAGGTTTTATGTGAATACACAACCTGAAAAAAAAATTGAACAAACCAAAATTGGTCATCGGGACAGAGACTAGCAACTGCAGTTTATTAAAAGTGTTGTTCCTCCTGGGCCTTCACCTAGTCTGCATTTCTCATCCTCCTGTGCAGGACAAGTCAACAGAATGTGACTGTAGATAATTGTATGCTCCTCCCAAGCCTGGCCCAGGTGTCATCCCAGGTGTGTACCTGCATTTTTATCTCTCACTAATTGAAGACAGTCTCAGAGTAAAGAAAAAGCTACTTGTTGAAAAGAACCTCACCTGGGTCCTTGACTGTAGAATTTCTATCCTTCATGACCAACAGCCTCCAACTAGATTCTTATGTAAATAAAAACCTTACTATGTGAATCCTTATACATTTGGCACTATAGCAGGTTAGAGTGGTATGTTCTATCCTAATCTCTAAACCAGTGAACATGACCATATTTGCAAAAAGGGGCTGGTCTTTGCAGATTTAATGAATTTAAGAATCTCATCCTGGATTATCCATGTAAGTTTTAAATTCACAGTAAGTGGCCTTACACAAGACAAAAGAAGAAAAGAAATAGACATGGGAACGAGAGGAGATTTCATGCAAAGATGAAGGCAAAGATTAAATTTATGTAACCAACATCCAAGGAATTACTTAAAACCACCTGAAGCTGGACTGGCTAACAAGGTTTCTCCCTTACAAGCCTTGGAAGGAACAGGGCTCAGCTAACCCCCTGAATTCAGGTTTCTGATTTCCAAACTGCAAGAAAACACATAATTATTTTCTTTTTTCTTCTTTTCTTCTAGTACTGGGATTGAACCCAGTGAGACTCTAACACTCTAGTACTCCCAGTCCTTTGTATTTCTTATTTTGAAATGAGTTCTCTCTAAGTTGCCCAGGCTAGCCCCAAACTTATGATACTCCTGCCTCAGTCTCCTGAGTCACTTGGATAACAAGGATATGCCACCACGTCCAGCACATTTCTGTTGCTTTGATCTAGCAAAACAGATAATTCTGGAACACACAAAACACATTTTTATATGTCATTCAGCAATTTTAGTAGTGTTTTAGGTGGTAATTATACTGGTATTGTTATTTTTTAAAGCTTTTTTATGTTGTTGGAAAAGACAAGTCCATCAATATTAGGAATCATATTTCATGTAGAAAAAATTTGTATAAAATCTGAGTAATAATAAAACTTGATTTGAATAGATCAGTATGAACTAATAATGTATAATCTTATGCTATTATATATTTGTTTTGTTTTGGGGAGCACTGGGGATGGAACCCAGAGCCTCATGAATACTAGGCAAGCACTCTACCACTGAGCTATATCATCAGTCCACGAACTCACTATTTTAGTTATGTATTTTCAGAGTGTAAACTCTGAGAACCAAATTTTCCCAGCAGCTATGATGGCCTGCTACTCTCACATTCTTATCTCCAATATCATCCCCCAATAAAAACAGGGCTTCTTGAAGAAATGACTTACTCTGGTTGTGGTGCAAGGAAAGCGCACGTTTAACCAAAGAGATATTTTTAGCATAAAATGAGCTTTCAAGGATAATGTCAGAAAGACACAGAAAGTCAACAAGAAGGTATTCCCACAGGTCAAAGAATTGATAATAAAGCCTCAAGATTAATGTATAGATTCACAATGACTTAGAAAATCCATCAAATGCACAGTGAAACTCTAACATATCAGAAAACTCATTGGTCACCTTTTGAGGCAATTATTCAAATACTTTGAAAAATGGCAACTGAAATAAAGTAATCTAGGAATAATTATATTCTAGAATAAACCAAGACCCAGTTGAAAGTTTCAGTTCCTATCTTAATGCAGAAGAAAAAGAAAATTAGGAAATCATTGTTTTCGTAACTCCTAATGAAACACTCCAGCCAAAGATTATCAATTGGTATTAAAACCATTAGGCACCAAGTTGATAGGTAATGAAGTAATACTATACAGATTCTTTCCCATCGTAAGATGAAAACACAATATAGAATGCAGTGATCAGATTTCCCCTAATGAATTGAATGATCTTATGTATAGGTGAAACCATCAGACATTTCTGTCTCCTATGATATTCTTCACAAAGATATTCAACATCCATCTAACATGCCTTAAATTTAACTATTTAAGCTGACATAAAATTCAGGAGTTCATTCACCCCTGGGAAACAAATGGGTAAATGTAGAAAGTGAAAATGTCCTACAAGAGGGTTTGTCTGGCATCTCAATTATAAGAGCATCACAAACAAAAGGCTGTCTAGATTAAAAGAGACTTAAATATCCAGACGCAATGTGTGACTGCTCCTGTGCTATTTTCTTATTTAAACAATCCAGATACAAAGAACATCATAAAGAAAGCTGGGAAATATGAACTGAGCAATATAATATGTTAAGGAATTATTATTAATTTTAATCATAACATTATTTGGATAGAAAATTCTTAATTTTAAGGTATATAATGAATTTGAAGAAAAAAGATAAACTGGAAAACAAAATACCAAATGAAAAAAATCTAACTAATCCAAAAGCCAAAATAAAGATAGTAAAGACCAGACAACAAAATAAGAGGAAAAACTCCAAGGGTTGAAAGATATACTTTGAATGGAATTAAACAGATCACACATACACTCCACTCACCACCATCACTACCACCACCCCCAAAAAAACACTGTTAATGAATACAAACCCAGACACAGTGGTTGCACACCTTTTAATTCCATCAACTCAGGAGGCTAAAGTAGGAAAATTTCAAGTTTGAGACCAATCTGGGCAACCTAGAGACCCTGTCTCAAAATAAAAAATAAAAAAGGCTAGGGAGGTAGCTCAGTGGTAGAGAGCCTCTGGATTCAATCCCCAGTAATGCAAATAAATAAATAACATTCCAACATATCCTGGAATTAAGACAATATAGTAAAAATGTAAAACAATTTAATATCAAATAATATTATAGTAAAAATGTCAGTAGGCAAAAGGGTAGCAGGAGGAATAGGGGGTGATGGCTATTGGCTATCCCAACAGCTGAGAGTAAAAAAAAAAAAGAGAGAACAAAGTGTAGCTAAATGTAGAATCAAAGCCTGGAATTTGGGGATAGGGGCTAAAAGCAGATTAAGCTGGGCATCTGGAAGCAAGGAGAAGGGGAAATCTGCTGGCATCATTATCATTTCCTTTAACTTGTCCAATATCTCCGCTCTCCATATGCTTGCTCAAATGATTAACATAGCAGCCACTTGCACTAAAGGAGGCTATAAAAACCCCATAGAATCACTACTCATTTATTATCACTGGTGCTCCACGGACAGGCACTCTTCACAAAGAATCTGATGGGCCACAGGAAAAAAAATGATCAGCAATATTTGGTTACTTGCCAGAGAAGAGTTCTAAGTGGTTCATGAAAACATGAACGTCAAAAAAAAAATTCAGATATATTTGCTCTTTTTTATTTAGGAAATATTATTCTAGTGACAAATTTGCTTAACTATTTGATGAAAGTTATTCAATAAGTAACTCCCTTTTTAAGAAATAGCAAAAGGAAACAAGTGAAGGGTTTAAAAAAAAAAAGAAAAGAAAAACATTTCTCTTTCTTTCTAGCAATACTGAGGATTGAAAGCCAGGGTTGTGCAAATGCTAAGCATGCACTTTAATGAACTATATACCCAGACTGAATCCAGGGCCACTTGAACTACATTCCCACCCCTTTTTACACTTTATTTTGAGACAGGGTCTCACCACTGGTCTCAAACTTATGATCCTTCTGCCTCAGCCTCCCAAGTCACTGGGATAACGGGCATGAGCCACCACACCTGAAAATATAATTATTCTTAATGATTAAAAACTTTCACATGGTATGGTTCAGTTGGATTGAAAAGGACAAATGATCAGTTCTCACCATAAAGAAGTATCTTAACAATGAAGTATCTTAACAATGTAGCATCTTAGCGCCACCAGACTGACTCAGCCTGGCTGAGTGGCAGCAGGAGCCCTTCCGTGGAAGAACACTCATGCCAAGCCTTGAGGGCTGTAATCTGATCTCCCTGAAGTGCCTCACTCAGGAACCTAAGTGGGTACAATTCCTGAAAATTCTTCACTCTCCCACATTACTCTGTACAAGTGAAGAAAAGTCAGATTCCCATCTCTTTACTCTCTCCCAATCCCTTTCCCAAAGGTACAACGCAAAGCAATATCCAGCCATTAAGAGGCAAGGTGGGCCATGTTGAAGATACTCCATCAGCACCCATAGTCCCAGAAGCTTTCTAACTTCGCTTAGGTATAGCACCCCTCACAGTTTCTGGACTGCATTATACATTCATGGAATCTACATACATGAGCAACAGTCATCTCAAGTGTCCTGAATTCTCTAACACTTACACTTGATCATCCAGCAGATGTACAGTTATGAACCAAGCTCCTTCCCCACGGGGAAGTTCTGTAGTTTTCCCCCTCCCCCAAATCACCTAGAGAAACCACCTAGAGAGAGAAACTTTAGTGACTTCCCTTTATCCACAACATGTAACATCTTTGCTTCAGTGAATTGTTTCCAGGTGCCTGTTCAGTGAACAACTAAAAGGGCTTTCGATCGGCTTGGAAGCAGCTGCTCTCATCTCACCTTTGTGGACCCTGACATTGACCTAGTCATGCATACTATGAATCACACTGTTATCACCTACCAAATAAGGGAGCCAGAGAACAGGTAGGTAGAAACGACAAAAGGATTTTTACTTTATTTCATATGCTCAATTAAAATTTTGTTTGACAAGATGTCTTAACTTTCCCAATAGAAAAAATAAAATCAAAATGGGTTGGAAGAAGTGACCTCTAATAACCCATCAGATATAATGATCTGGAAGTCTAAGTTCATCCAGGATCTCTGAACTCCCTAAATATAGCATTTACCCATAGTAAACACTGTGCTAAGAGCTCTCACCTGTGAGAAACTACCAATGCCCCAAACCCAAAAGGTTTAGCATAGGGTCTGCCCAGAAAATCAATGCATGAGTAATGGCAAGTGACTTCTTTCTTTCCATAGACATAAATGTGACTGCAAGAGCCCTCTTATTGATGGGCAGCTTGTGGGGTTTTGCTTGCAGTTACTAAAGGAACTTAGCATTTCCAGTTTTCTATTGCAGGCTACTATAAAATTTACATTGGTGATCCTACACAGTCCTTGAAATTAGGTCCTTATGGGAACCCTGCCCATTTTTTTGAGTCTATAAATAGATACTCAGGTATGCATCATCCAAAATCCAGCAGGGAGATCCCCCACTGTGGCTCCATTTACCCAGAGTTAAGACTATCTCCCATAGTCCCATAACCCTTGAGACCCACTAGACACTCAAGATCACTTTTTTTTTTTTTTTTTTTTTTTTTTTGTACTGGGGATTGAAACCAGGCTCACTTAACCACTGAGCTATTTCCCCAGCCCTTTTTATATGTTATTTAAAGATGGCATCCAAGTTGCTGAGGCTGGCTTTGAATTTGCAATCCTCCTGCCTCAGCCTCCCAAGGTGCTGAGATTACAGGCATGTGCCACTGTGCCTGACTCAGATCATCTTTATATTTTGCAGTGGTTTAGGAAAGCACTAAGTCACTGCTGAAATATTGTTCCTCGGGCCAGGGATGGCAATACCTGCCTGTAATCACAGCAACTCCAAATAATGAGGCAGGAAGATCACAAATTGAAAGTCAACCTCAGCAATTTAGTAAGACCATGTTTCAAAATTTTTTAAAAAGGCAGGGTAGGGAGGATGAGAGCTGGGGAAGTAGTTCAGTAGTGAAGAATCCTGCATTCAATAACCAGTATCAAAGGAAAAAATTCTTTGGGATTCCATCTTAATTAAATCTGAGGTAAAATTTATGAAATCTATACCATCAGAATAAGTCATCTTAAAATTTTTTATCTTCAATATGAATGTACTTAATACCATTGAATTATACACTTAAAATGGTTACAATGGTAAACTTTATATTATGTATATGTTAACACAATTTTAAAAAGACAAAAATTTCTATCTTGCTCCTGATATCAGCCAAAAAATTGGAGTCACAACTATTTCACCAAGCCTGTAGCCAGGTTTTTCAGTTGGCCAGGGGAAGGTAGAGAGAGAGCTCTCCTCCAAAAATACAAAATAAGTAGACTCCTTGATACTACACCAGGAACCCTTCCTCTGGTTAAAGGACTTTGTAGAATTAAGCAATGAAGTTTAGTTTCACTAAGCACAAGCAAACTACACCAAGAGGGCAAGAGGAATAAAGAAACAGTAAACCTGTAGTTAGTCTCCCAGGCCACCTACTAAACCTCTCCCCTCTTTTCTGCCATCTGTGCCAATAATGCTAGCTTGCTTCTCCATTGCTCCTGAACATACACATCATTTAAACATTATCTCTTTGGCTCAACATACTTTCAATAAGCATTGTTTGAGGCACTAAGGAAGTTGCTGGAGGTACACAAACAAATGCCACACAATTCATACCGTAAAGGAACTAACTCTTGAAAGAGACGTATTTTTTTTTTAAATACTTTCAAAATGAGTATGAAAATGTTGGTATAACAAATTAAAGGATGAGTTGCAGATAACTCTATTGCTTTTCCTAAGTTAAATCTTGATAAATACTTTATTATTTTTTTTAATTTGTAGATGGACACAAATGGACCTTTATTTCATTTATTTATATGTGGTGCTGAGGATCAAACCCAGTGCCTCATATGTGCTAGGCAAGCGCTCCACTGAGTTATAACCCCATCCCCACCCTTTTTTTTTAAAGCACTTATTTTCCCACTCCCATATTTACTTTCTTAGGAAAGCTGAGCAGATTCAGAGTACCACCTTACACAAGGTCGCCAGTATAGAGAAAATTTTAGGTTATCAAAGAAATATAATCTTTGTTCAACAGTAATGCTGACATGTATCTTATATTTAATTTGCTCAAAAAGATGACTTACAAAAGTTTACAACTTTATCCATGATTTTTTCTGGTAAGGAAAGCAATGTGAAAAGGAAATCTGGGCAGAAAAAAATTAGATAAAGCCATGAATGAGGTTGGTAAACAAACACATATCATTAAAATACTGTAGAGTTGGTCAGGGTAGGCCACAAATTTGCCTCTAAGCCTTCTAGCAGCTAAGGGGAAAAAGAAGAAGTGTGACTAATTGCATGATTCATAGTGTCTGTATGATAATTTTTCATGGAAATGACACCTCAAATTTTCTCCATAGGTCTTCCAACACTAGTATTCACATACTTCCTTTGAAAATACGTTTCCTTAGTATTACCTCTTACTTAGTGCTCCTAGCCTAAAGCACACATACTATAATGACAAATAAAATATCTAGATTTATTTTCTTAAAAAAATAAAATTGTTATTTGTGCACAAAGCATGAAGTGCCGAGGGTGTTTCATATGTTAGATGTCAATGACACCCCACAGTCACTGTTTTAAAACTTTACAACCAAGACTTGCCCTGAAAATTTCTCAGACCAAAAATCTATAGCTAAGGCTTTTCTTGACAGTGTCATACAACATTAATACCATAAAGTATATCTGAGTAACAATGGATGATAGTTTCAATACAGTAAATGTTCCTGAATCTTTTGAGAACAAGATGAAAATAAAAGTAATGATCATAATATTTGATATTAGGGTTCTTCATCAGTAGCAGAAGCAGCCACATAATTTATGAAGTGCCTACTCTATGCCAAGTATTAGTCCATGTACTTTACATCCATCACCTCCAATCCTATAAACAAGTTAAGGGTGTTAATATTAATTATATTTTATAAAAAAGAAAATAAAAATCATCTTAAAAAGAAAACAAAGATTATTAAGAAGCAAATACCTTTATTTATTTAAAATTTACAGATATAATGAATTCTCAAATATACACAGAAATTGAAAATATATTATACTCCACATATCTCAAAAATCAAGATTTATTAATTACAGAGACTTTTTCAGATTTCCTTTATCTATCCCTTTTTTGTTCCTCCTTTGAGGAAGTATTTTAAAGAAAGCCTTAGGCATATAATTTTAACTCTACATCAATATGCCTTTTTTAAAATATAAGGGCAGGTCCTTAAATAATCACAAGCTAAAATCAAACTCAACAGACTCAAACAATAATTTCTTGGAATCCTCTTAGTCACTAATCAAATTTTCCTAATTTTCCCATAAAGTCTTTTTATAATTAGTTTGTTCCAATTGGAATAAAAAAAAAAAACACATACACACAAACATTTCATTATTTCTCTTAAATTTTTTTCCTATTTTTTGTTCCCTATCCCTGATTATGATAAAAGTAAATATCTTTATTTTAATTGAGATAATTTACATTCCCCAAATCCACATTAAAAATATATAATTTTAGTATGTGCACATAGCTATGCAGGTATCACCACTGTGTACTTTAAGAATTTTTGCATCACGCCAAAAAGAAAACCTGACACACGTCAGCAGTGGCTCCTCATGCCCCCTCCTAGTCCTCAGCAATGACTAATCTACTCTCCATCTCTACAGATTGTTCTAGACATTTTCTATAAATGGAATCATAATTATAAATGTATTTTAGATGTCTATTAGTTAGACACCATAGACAGATCTACCTTAGGTACCAAAAAATATATGACATGGTTCATGTATATAACAGAGGAGATAAATGGTAATAAAATCCTTGCACCATGGTTGCCATTATGAATGCTTTCAGCTCAAGGTTTTTGACTTTTCCCTCACAAGCATTAAAGGGCCAATGATAGTCATGTAAGTGACATACCCATGGGTTACCCATATGTGACAAAAAGTTCAATTTTCTGCTGGCCATCATTTTCACAAAGACATACCATTATCCAAAAATGATGGTTTATCATAGTGGTAATGTGGGTAGGTAAGCTCAGCACCCGAGATACACCTCCCAGCTTTCTCTCCTTTTCACAAAAGCATGCCAAAATGCAAGACAGAGAAGGGAAACTTTATTTTTATTGATTCTTAGTATACTACTCAGAATCAATATACTACTGGCAGCTTATGAGGAGGGCAGAAGAGGGCAGGGTTGAGAGCATTAAACCCCAAATCTGCTCATTGTCCAGAATCAGATAACCTGTGCACTTTACCAATTAATAGCTATGTGACCTTTGGAAAATAATCTCCAAGTCTCAGTTTTCCCCTATGCCAAATGGAAATACAAATAAGTGTGGCTGCTTTGAATACTAAACACAAAGACCTTAAGATAACTTGCTTACTAAATGCTGGCTATTTGCAATAAATAATTGTTATTTTTTAACTATTATTAACAAATGATGCCTCAGAGCTGACAAAGTCACTTCAGTGTGGGGCCTCTAACATGTGACAGGACTGTCAAAGAGGAACAGATGAAGTAGAAAAGTTCTCCATGCCCTGGCATAGTGACATTTAAGGGCAATAACAACGTGTGGACTTTGAGGATTTGAAAATCAGAAACTTAGATACCCAACTGCTCCTTCCTTAGCCTTAAGAACCCCTAAAGCCGAGCATCAACCCTATGAAGATATTTTTGGTCTGAGAGAAGAATGCAGCTGTTAGGAGCTTTCCATCATTCCTTTCTGGCACTTGGGATGTAAAAATTAATAATTCAATAAAGACAGAAAGGAGCAGGTGAATGTGTCTGTGCAAGGGAGGAAGGGAGAGAAAGGTCTGCCCCTCACAGGGCCCACAGAGGACCATGGGGAAGCAGCCTACATTTCCCACTGCACTCCTTCACTCTCCTAGGTGGCCATAGTTGAGACTTTTTCACTCCCCCCTTATACTTCCCTTATTTATGTGATTACATTTCTCTAATATTAATTATCTCTACAATCTTTTTACCATTATAAAAATCACCTTACTTGCAATAACAGGTTTAGCTAACACTCAATAGATACTAAGTCTCAAATAGAGCTAGATTTCACAGATTGTTTCTTGTGCATCAGCGTCTTCCTCTTCAGCTACTGCCTACTCTGGGTGTTCATGCACAGCATGGAGGGAAGAAGGCGGTTTTATCACCATCCCTTTACTGGTTGGCTGTTGGTTGTTTTGTCTTTAAGAACTAAGGTAAACCAAGTTCCCAGGCATGCTTCAGAAGCTTTATGTGAACTGTAGGCATCTACTTTGTAGGGAAGAGGGACTCTCTGCCTATGACTGACAGAAAATCCCTCTCATCCCTTGCCACACTTTATCCCCATAGCATTAGGCTTACCCCGCTTTAGAAAGTGATCTTGCTTTAAAAAAAAAAAAAAAAAAATTAAAGGAGAGACTTCTAAGTCTTACCAATGAATCTTTAATAAAGGACTAAAATTTGGAGGGGAAAGGCAAAGGAAGAATTTCACTGCCTATGTTATATTTTACATTCCTCTAAAGAGTCCAAATTTTTTATAATGTGGTAATGAATAAACAAGAATACCTAGATAATGGCTAAAATCTGAAATAGTTTTATCAGTCTAAATAATGTTTCTTTATAAACAATTCACCTTTTCACATCCATCAATTTACAGAAATATGAAGGCAAAAAACTTAGAGAACCCATATAATTAGAGCAGCATAAACTGTTATAGGAGAAAGAGATCATCTGAATTTGGTTGCCCACTTGACCAGCTTTCCCTGAACATCAAACTGCAAAATATTTAAAAATAAATGAGAACTGGGTGCAGCGGCACACACCTGAATCACAGTGAATCAGGAGGTTGATACAGGAGAATGGCAAGTTTGAGGCCGGCCTCAGGAGCTTGGAGAGACCCTGCCTCAAAATAAAATATAATAAGGGCTGGCAATGTAGCTCAGTGGTAAAGCAACCCTGGGTTCAAAAACAATTCCAAAAACAAATAAATGAGAGAATTAAAATAATGAAAAAAAAAGTCATTTTTTAGCTTCTCCTTTGGTGATAAGAAACAGGAAGGCAAGGAATCAAAAACTAGAAAACCATGCATCACCTGGGAAAAGTCCAAGTGTGTACAGGAGAGAACTGTGGTCTCTTCTGGCTTTTTTTTTTTCCCCCATAAGATTATGGTTTTAATGTAGAATATTGGCATCATCACTTATTTTCTTGATAAAAGCATAACTGTTTCTTACCTGGTCACAAATCAGTTCCCATTTTTTCTCATTGTCATATTGACGCAGTAACCTGGCTTTGTCAGGAGGTAGGTTCATAGCATTCTGTAAAAAGAAAAAAAAAAAAAAAGGAAAAAGGTCTGTCAGTAAATAACAGGTAAGCAGAGCAAAGACTACACTGTGGCCCTTCAGTGACAGACTTTCATTTCCTAGTAGTAACTGATTCAGTTAAAACACCCTGCAGAAGTCATTAAACATCGAACTGGTTTGATGGCGGAAGGAAGCTCTGAAGTCCTGTGAGATGGTCTGCTCTTAACCATCAGACTTGCATTTCAGCAAAGGTGATGCTTTGTTTCTTCATATCACATCAGCCTCCCTTTGGACTCCACAAAAAGGGCAGAAGTGGTTCTTCAGAAGGTAACTTCTCAATTTCTTCTTAAAGCACTATGGTGCCACCAGGCACAGAAAGCTCTAAAATAAAACTCAAATGACCAGAACCACCAATAGCATCAACTTTTTACTCACTTTGATGAACAAGGAGTAAAAAAAAAAATGAATTTTTGAAAATGACAACAGAATTGTTTTCTGTCCTTCAAGACATGTAAATATTAGCGACCTTAATTCTTAGGTCAGCTACACTGGTGTATGAAGTTGAGTTTGCAGATGAGTGACTGACCCTGAGCCGAATGAAATGTCCTCACATCAGCATTCATACAACCCCTCTGTTAACTCATCTTCTGTAGTGCTGCTCATGAATTTTCCTACACATTCATGTGTTATGAATCTATGTTCAAATGACCAATCATATGCATTTTCAAGATCCTTAAGCTTGAGTCTGAGCTAAGATATTTGTGACAACAGAACAAGGAAGGGTGAGGGAGCCCCAAAAGGAATTCCAATCTGTTCCCTTGGCTACCCCAAAGTTCCCATGCTCTAAACAACTTAGCTAAGTAGTTAATTAATGTATTATGAATATTAATTGTCTGGCCCATGCTCTGGCACCAGCAATTTAAACATATGGATCAACTACAATGCAGATCCTGATTTAGATCAATATTTTAGTAGACAAAAGCAAAGGTCTTGATCTTTTAATATTCAACACCCCAGCTCTCTCAAGGACATGGCCTATAGTGAAACAGCTCCCTTAGCCTGGTTACTATTGCATGTCAAAGGGCAAAACAAATTTAATAGAGGCAAAAGTAGGTGAACTACTCTAACTTAATGGCAAATTCAACTTGATGATTTTGATAGATTGAATTTAAGAGAAACTGCCTAGGTTAAATCTAATGTTCAGATTGGTATGCCTTGAATCGATCTACAGCTATTAATTTGAATCTAATCTGTCATATTTTAAAACTAATAATCTGTTTTCCAAATATTTAATTTTTAAATTACCCCCAAAGCTGAGAATATCAGTTGAACAGCTTTGGACTCCAGAGTTTTCAATGGTACTCCTAAGGCTTCTTAGATACAAAAATATCTAAATAGGAAAAACACTTTCATATAATCTGTCTCCATGGAATATCTACTTAAACCAGAATAGAAAACACCTACTTACATTTATTAGTTATAACAATTTAACAGTATTAAACAACAACCAACAGTATTATTCAACAACCTGGAATAAGGCAAAAGAGAATTCCATGTGTATCTTTTAGGGATGGAATATTATTTACTGTTAAATAACCAGTCTACCTTTGCTTATTTCACCCTGGAGATGGACTTTTTCCCCTTATACCAGTTTTGACCCTCAGGTTAGTACCTCTCAGTATGATTATGCAGAAAATAGAAACAAGGTAAGTTAAATGAGTTTTCTTTTCCTTGATTCCTTATTAATTTCTTGAGATATGAAGGAAATAAGAATGCCTGAACTCCTACAAGGTATCAAAGCACTATATTAGGCATTGTAAATATAGAACCTTGCTTAATATTCTATTTCATAAGAATATGAGATAGATAAAACTTTCTTTCTCCATTTAATAGATGGGGAAACAGACCCGGGAGAACTTGATTAAGGATGCAAAGATCAGCAGTAGGACCAACACTTAAGTCTGTTAGATTCCCAAGGACATGCTGTAAAAGTACCATCAAGTTCTTCTGTGGCAAAGCAAAAAAAGTAAGATGCTCCTTCTAGACCAACTTTCTGGGTTGTGTGTGTGTGTGTGTGTGTGTACGTGCATGTGCGCGCGTGCACACACGCTAGGGATTGAACTCAGGGCCTTGTGCATGCAAGGTAAGTACTCTACCAATTAAGATATATCCCCAACCCCAACTTTCATTTTGATTAAACAATCTTCCATTCAACAAATGGTCATGAAGCACTGTTCCTTCACAAGCATTCTGTGCCATGCTGGGTGACACAGGGGAAACTAGACACACAAAGGGCAGAGGTTTTTAAATTCTGGCAAATCTTGAGAGAGGTTATTAGACTGTAGGTTTAAATTAGAGGATTGGGAAAGGACACTTAGGGAAAAAGTAGCAATTAATATGAATCCTAATGAAGGAGGAGGAGTCCGTCAAGTCAAGAGTGGACAAAAGCATGCTGGGCAGACAAAAATATTGGAGATTCAGGCAAGAAAAAAGTTGGTGCTTTCAGAGAACACAAAGAAAACCAGTTTGGCCAAAAAGAAAGCAAAAGAGAAAGAATGAGAGAAAGATGAATTTGGACACGTGAATCAAAGCCATATCATGCCAAGACATGCAGGTCAAGGTCAATAATTTTGATTTTCGTCTGAAGTGCAATGGGAAGCCACTGAAAGCTTTTAAATAGGGACTTAACACAAGCACACTGTTTTACAAAGGTGCTACACAGAGGAGTGGTTACATAGCAAGAGTGGAAGCAGAGAGGCCATGAAGGGGCCAGGTCAGGAATTCAAGTGAATGTCGGTGGGTTGGATGAGGCTGGTGGCATATCAAATGAAGAAAAGTGGATAGATAAGAGAAATACTATGTGAAACTCGCTGGTGAGGCCTAAGGGCTGCAAGAAGTGAGGCGCTAAGCAATTCAGTGAGACCCTATCTCTAAATTAAATACAAAATAGGGCTGGGGATGTGACTCAGTGGTCAAGTGTCCCTGAGTTAAATCCCAATATAATGCCTAGTGACATATCCAGCTTGAGTTACTAGGTACACAGGAGTCCATTTTATCAAAAGGATACCCAAGAAAAGGCAGCATAAATCTTGAGAAGGTGGGAAAGAATAAGATTTCCCGGTAGCCCTGTCTGGGTCTGCGATGACGATGAGATGCCCAGGCGGACAGTCAAGCATGTAGGCATGTACATGATTGTGGGGGTCAGAAGAAAGATATATATTTCCCTAAAGAAGAGCCTTAGGAAATGATTTTGAGCCTGATAACTGGTTATTGCCAGGAAAAGTAGCTCAACATCAGTACATCAGAACTAAAACTATACTTGGTAATCATTCACCAAGCATCTCAAATAACTCCTTTCATGAGTCAATACTCTGAGCTGCTCAGGTGTACACTATACAGCTTAATTCTACAGGGACTAGGAGGAAGCAGTTCTATTTAAAATCAGACACTCCGCAGAGGCCTGTCTGAAGTTCAGGGATGTTGTGATTAGCTGGTCATAACTGCTCCAAAATTTCTTTAGAGTAAACTCATTCCTTTTGTGCTATAAAAGGCAGGACTCTAGAGTCTAAGCTAAATGTTTACACAGGTAATGCACAAGAGTCCAAGTTATTTTCTGAGAAAAATATTGGCTCTGTCTCCAAATCCCTTTGCTCCCTGTATAAAAATGGTCTGCTCTTCTATTTGGCTGAAAATGTAAATCAATTTCCAAGTTTTCCTAACACAGTGACAGCTCTACTTCACCCAAACTTAGGGATATCTGTGAGACAGGACTCTCTTTTTCTTGTTGTGATCCATCACCCATCTAACATTTACTGGACTTTGACCACGTGCCAGAACATCTGCACTGTAGGCATATGAAAGAATTTAATCATAACATTGTTGCACACCAGTCCTGCCAAAGTCCCACTGAAGATATATGATATTTGAGTTGAAAAGATTAGTGGACACTAATTATCTATTTTCTAGATTGTACAAGTTCCAAGCTACAATAAATTAGACCATCTTAGAGTTCTGTAAGGACAGTGTAGGGCAAGACTTTATTAGGTAGGCGCTGAAATTGGGCTCACTAGATTCTAACCCTGACTACCACTTACTACTGGTGATGAGGAAGCACAATATTTAAATCAAAAAGCCAATTTAATGAATAATCC
The DNA here is from genome assembly GCF_001458135.2 of Marmota marmota marmota. Classification (NCBI taxonomy): domain Eukaryota; kingdom Metazoa; phylum Chordata; class Mammalia; order Rodentia; family Sciuridae; genus Marmota; species Marmota marmota. The sequence goes on along the minus strand of NW_026000037.1, from coordinate 41,015,764 downwards.
AGAGTCAAAAAGCTAATATATGTAATACAAATCTGAAGGTCAGAGAATCAGGTCAGAATCAAAGAGAAGGCTCAAAATCAGTAAGACATACATTTAATGATGGTCTGAGAGATCTCAGGCACTTACGCTCTTTGCATGCATGATCCAATTTAATTTGTCTTATAATCCTGACACGTAGGCATTATCATCTCCACTTAACAGAAAGGAAAGTGAAGGTCAAGAGGGGTAAGTAACTCCTCTATGCATGAGATAGGGGGCAAGCAAGGTCTCAAACGACAGGGCTGATCACCCTTTTTCCATGGCACAAAAGCTGAAACCCTTCTAAAAATCTGACTTGTCTGAATTAAGCAATCTGACAATTAAACCTGAATACTCAGAGACAGAGTAATCAGCATGTAAAGGTGAAAGTGTATGGTATTATTTAGGCTACTGATATTTTCAGATAAAATACCGACATTTCAATACAAACTTCAAAGAACTTAAAAAATGTAAATGACAACAAAATGGCCAGGCTAAAAGTAGACAGCAAGACATGGCAGCAAGTCACAAAACACTTAATAAACCCTGACAACAATCAAATCAAGGTGCAGAGACAAATGTGGGTTAAACTCAGGCTTTGATGAAGACTCAATGAAGCAAGAGAAAAGGTAAATTCACCAATCCAAAACACAGCGCTTCAGATGACAGCTTCAGAGGAAGGCAGTTATTTCTGTTATGTAAAGCAGGGCATGCTTTGTGCTTGGCCTCGGTGTGTGGGGAGGAGGGCAAAGACGGGCAATGAATGGCACAGAGTGGCTATTCATATTTGTGAGATGCAATTATATATCTACCATCCATTAACAGCATAATCTTGGGTCAATTATTTCAACTAAATCTGCTTCTCAACTGGTGTAATGAAAGGGTTCGTGATGGTGGTGATGGGGACAATAATAATGATATTACCTGCCTGTGGAGTCTGAGAAAAAAGAAGCTAGACAATGCCCATAAAAGAAAGCACATGGAAATCCCTCAGCACGTGAGAGATTATTCATTCTACCTTTCATTATTGCAGATAAAGGTGTGAACAAAGGTATGAATAAAGAAAAGAGAGGGCTGTAAGCACACATAAGACCATGTGAGGTGAAGGCAGACCAGAATTTAAGTTACTCAAGAGGCAGTGAGAAGTCACCTGCTGAGGAAATATCTTAAGGAAAAAAAAAAAAAGCCTTTATAGGGGTCCTTAAAGCAACCAGGTGACAAAGAAGGGAAAAAAATCTTTATCAGCTGATAGGGGATTAATATCCAGAACATATACAGAAATCAAAAATCTTAACACCAATAAGCAAATAACATAATCAATCAATCAATAGGTAAAAGAACTAAATAGATATTTCCCAAAATACGAAATGCAAATGGCCAACAATACATGAAAAAATGTTCAGTGTCTCTAGCAATGAGGGAAATGCAAATCAAAACTACACTGAGATTTCAAGTCACTTTAGTCAATAGCAACTATAAAGAACACAAATAATATTAAACGCTGCTGAGGATGTGGAAGAAAAGGCACACCTGAGTATGGTTGGTGAGACTGCAAATAGGTACACCCAAGTATTGTTAGTGAGACTGCAAATTAGTAGAACTACTGTGGAAGCCGCATGGAGATTCCTTTAAAAAAGTAGAAATGGAGCCACCATGTGACAAGGTATCCCACTCCTTGGTAAATTTCCAAATGATCTAAAATTGGCTTACTGATAGTAAGATAGTCACCTCAATGTTTATAGCAACACAATTCACGAGAACCAGATTATGGAATCAACCCAGATACCTGTTATAAATTAATGGATGAAGAGACTGTGTGTGTGTGTGTGTGTGTGTGTGCGCGCGCGCACGCGCGTGTATGCAATGGAATATTACTCAGCCATAAAAAAGAATGAAATTATGGCATTTGCCAGTAAATGGATGGAACTGGAGAACATCATGCTCAGTCAAATAAGCCAGACTGGGGAGTAAAAAAAAAAAATCAAGGGGCCAATGCTTTGTCTCATATGTGGAAAAACAAAAGGGAAAGAAAGTGGAGGAGAGGAGGTAGGATATCATAAAGATATAGGGAAGATCAGTGAAGTAAAAGAAAGAGATCAAGAGGGAGAGAAGAGGGATGGAAAGGTGAGGAAATATGGAATGTCTTGAACAAAATCACGTCATAAGCATGTATGAATATACCACAGAGAATTCCACCTTTATGTATATGTAAAAGCATGAATCAAAAACAAACAAGCAAAGGGAAGATCACTAGAGGAAGGAGAATTGGGGAGGAAAGAAGGGAGAAAAAAGGGTTTCCCCTTTATTCTTGGGATTAAAATTAAATTCCAAGCATGTATGATTTTGTCAAAATGAACCCAACTACTATGTGTAAGTAAAATTTAAAAAAAAATCAAAGAGAGATCAAAAATGTAGAGGAAAGGGACTAGGGGAGGGAGGCAGGAAGGGGAAAAGGAACTACTGGGGAATGATACTGGCCAAAATATATTGTTATATTGTATGTATGGATGAATACGTAACAAATCCCACCACTGTATACAACTACAATGCATAAAAATAAAAAGCAACCAAACAAATCTTCCCATTAATTCTTCCCACATTACTGTGTTCAGCTTACATCATTATCAGCAGAACAGGTCAAGTCACTTGGTCCTGAGTGATGTACCAATTCTCCTGAGTTTGCTTTAAAATTGCAACAGAGGAGGGCAGCAGAAGTGTGGTTGGCAGTCAACACATGCCCACCCTTGTGTTAACTCACTCAAAAGCTGTCTCCTCCCATGACCTATATTCAATGGTCTAGGCAACTACCTGGCATCTAAGTTTGAACATCTTCCTAGCCTCAAGGAAGCTGCTAAAATGTGTTCAGTTTCTTTCCTGGCACAGGACTCAGGCAGCCAACCAAATAGCTCCCCAAAATGAATCATCACAGTCAGTCATCTTTCATTGTCACTGCTATTTTTATTAAATCATCAAAGGTATTAATATCATTCACTGTGGTCAGCAAAGCCACAAAGGGAGAAATGAGTCTCCCTAATCTAGTTACCTCTATAAAATAAAATCTGACTGGAAAGCTGACTTTTCTTGAGAATGAGGCCTCTTATCTCCCATTCACAATTTTGATTCCACACAGTTTTCTTAGAAGGCTTTCTTTTTCTACATATTGAATGAGATACAAATTGACTCTTTTATGTAACTTTTTTATAATTAAACATATAAATCTATACTTTTTGACCACATAACTTCTTTGTGATTATATAACTTCTGTGTGACGGAGAAGTACAGAGCTGGATGGTATGATTATTATATTTTAGCTCTTCTGTCTTTTACAGGTGACCAGATAGATTAAAAATGGTGAAGGTACTGTATCCATCTACAATTTTAAAAATATACTTTTTTAAAAAGAATCTTAAAATGGGGAGATATTCCTAGATTACTTGGGTGGGACCAACAAACTCACACAGATCCTTAAAAGAAGTGTAAAAACAATCTTTTATAAAAGAAAAAGAAGCACTGGGGAAGATATAGAGAAAGTAGAATCCTCAAAAATTACTTTTATGAATGTAATGAGGTATACCCACTATGGAAAAAGGTGTATTGCTTCTTTAAAGAGTTAAAGATAGACTCAACAGATGACCAAATATACCCAAAGAACTGAAAACAAATTCAAAGAAACACTATAGCAGCAATACTTATAACAGCAATATTCAGAACAGCCCAAAGATAGAAACAACCCAAGGGTCCAAAAGTAGATGAATGGATAACAAAATGTGGCATATACATACAAAGGCATATTTTCAGCCATTAAAAGGAGTAAAAGACAACATGGATGAACCATAAAGATATGCTAAATGAAAGAAACCAGAAAGGACAAATACTGTATGATTCCACTTACTTGAAATATCTAGAATAGGCAAAAATCAGACAAAAAATAGGTTACCAATGACACGGAGGAATGAAGAACAGGATTACTATTTGACAAATACAAAGTTGTGTTTGGTGTGTTGAAAAAACTGGAAATGTGTAGAGTGATGGTTGTATGATATTTGAATGCATTCATGACATTGAATTGTATACTTGAAACTGGTCAAAGTGGTTATCTTTATGCTATGTATATTTTACCACAATGCAAAAAAATAGCTTAGGGTGGTGGGAGAAGTCATAGTGATGCTATGTGAGAAGAACTTGATCATCAATGTTGGCTCTGAAGACGGAGGAAGGACCCAGAAGACAAGGGCTGCAGACGGCCTCTCAGAAATGACAGAGCAGTGATTCTCCCTCAGAGCTTTCAAAATGAATGGAGCCAGGAGGGGACCACGATTTGAGCCAGTTAACTTGTGACACACTTATCAACTACAAAACTATAAGATAATAATACCCAGTTGTTTTAAACCACTGTATCCAGTAATTTGTTATTAGAGAACTAATATTCTTGCTGATGGTATTTCAGCTCCCCCAGCGCATGACTTTCCTTCTTCCACAATTCCAAATTCCAAAATTTCCATGTCCACATCATACTGCCAATTATTAGAGGCATGGTGCCTGTTTTATAGGCTGCCAATTCAAATTAATAACAGCCAGTATTTAATTACAGTAGGAAGTGGAAAAACCTTTGGGGACTCAATGATGTCCTAAGATTAAATTACTGGAAGTCTAAAAATAAAACTACTAGCTCATGAAGAAGACATATTTTAAAATAAAACTATACTATTTAAACAAAGACAATTATACTGGCAGCACTTAAGGTTTTACCATGACACGTGTTTATCAGTCTTGATGGACTGTTTTAAGAATCCCACAGTTGCATGCCTGTAATCCCAGCAACTCGGGAGGTTGAAGTGGGAGGATAGCAAATTCAAGGCCACCCTTGGCAACTTAGCAAGATCCTGTCTCAATATAAAAAATAAAAAAGGCTGCAGATATAGCTCAGTGCTGAATTGTTTTGTTCTTAATGTGAATTATTTGGGCATTCTGGTTTTATGACACCTTAAGGAATTAAGCATTTATATATATATATATATATAAATATATTATACACACACACACAGTAAGCGGCATATACATATAACACAAATATATAGTAATACATTTATACTATATACATATATTCCGATTTTCTTACATATATATGTGTGTGTGTGTGTGTATTACACACTAAAGGAAGCAAAAACAAAAAGCAGAAAAATTTAATCACCTTGACATATGTCAGAAAGCCAGCCATGAAAGATTTCCTAATTTTCCTGCTTATCTTGGCTGGTCTTGTATGTAGAGACACTATGTGATTATTTTTGCGGGGGAATGGGAAGTGCTAGGGAGTGCTAGGTATTGAATCCAGGGGGTGTTCTACCGCTGAGCTATATCTGCAGCGCTTTTTATTTTTTAGATTGAGACAGGATCTCGCATATGTGGCACACTGGGTTCAATCCTGAGCACCACATAAATAAATAAAATAAACGTATTGTGTCCATCTACAACTAAAAAAAAAATTTTAAATGTCTTTAAAAAAATATTGTGTCATTGAGCTATTCCTGGTTTTGCATTCTCATACTACCGTGGTATATTTTAAGCACAAAGTGCTACCCGAATGTATGATCTGGTCTTGACCCAAAACAAAGTAGCAAGGTCACATCTGCACTTCAAACAGCAAGCAAAGCAAGGTAGGTCCCTACCAAAAGGGACCTATTTACAGACAATGAACTCCTGAGAAACAGAAATGGTAGACCCCAGGGTATACACTTGTCAATTTTAAGTGCTAGACTTGACTGTATGGAGGAAGAAGGAAAAAGAAAGCACACACACAAGAAAGATGAAGTGGGGCAGGGGCACTTAACTGTATTGATTCTCTGTGCTTCTCAGCTGAGTAAACCACAACAGTAGGCCTGGGGGACATGGCCCTGGCTGCTGAACTCAGCACACCCACTTGATGTGTTCTGGATGTAAACACTTTTGTTTCCTACAAAGCACACTTATGCTTCTCCAAGAGAGTTATAAGTATTTGGAGAAATGCCAAAATACTACAGTGGCCATTGAATCTTTGCATTCTTACATTCTATAACAATTCCACTCTCCTCACTCAAGAGATGAGCTATACCCAACTAAAGTGAACCAATCTAGGACACCAGGAATAATGCAATACAATTCTTCTAGCAACCTAATGTTGCTTGTCACCCAAGAAGTTTTGCCAACTTGTAATAAGCCTCTGACTCAGATCTGTCTTCTTCCTGAGAGGATTTAAACTCAAAGTACAAAATGAACCCGTTCAATATTATACAGTAAAGAGAAGTAAGAGGATCGAGAGATTTCTAATTTATGACTTAAAAAAACTACCTAATACTCTCCTTCTAAATAAGCCTTTGAAACCTATGCACCCCTCCCCTCCCCCATGCTATCTCAGGGGTCTGATGGTCTGGTGCTGCTGCACTGCACCCTCCCAGCCACTAGCCAGCCACTGACAAATGGGCCCATTCATCCTCTCTCTGTCCTCTATACATATATTTATAAATGGCAAGCACAATATATTCTCTGTTACTCTGGTTGGGCAATAGGGACACTATTTAATACAGAGGTGCCACACATACCATGCATGATTTCTAAATAAATAGGGTTATCAAGTATATTAACACAAAACATATTATCATAACTCTTTCTTCAATGACTCCGAAAGGACAAGGATTTTACAAAGTCTTCTGGTCATCACAATAAATTACAACTATAAGCTTGGCAGTTGGAATCATTTAGACCTGGAGTCCCACTCCAATTACTAGCAGTTCATTTTGGCAATGAACTACATTTTTCTGATTCTCAATGCTTTTGTCTAAGAATGAGAAAACAAACAAACAAAATCTCACTGTCAGGATCACCATAAAATATGGAAAGTGCTTCTCACAGCAGGAGACACATGCACTGGGTATAGTGTGTACAGAAGAAGCTGTGGATAGAGACAAATGTTCTTCTAGTCTCCAGAGTCCAAAAATGAGCTTTGATTTTACAATCTAAAGCTAAAACTATCTGCAGTTTGACTATCAAGTCACTTAACTTTTTTGAACTTTAGTTTCTTCCTCTGTAAAACGAGGATACCAGCAACTCCAAGGAAATTTCTAGAGGAACCTGACGGAAAAGGCTTTATACAACACAGTTGCTCTGACAAATATTCACATTAACAAAAATTAATGTGAATTTGCAGACATTTAAAAAAGAAAAATTAAATGACTCAACACATGTAAAACATCTCACTGAACTCAATGCCTGAAGCAAGCATTTAATAAATTTTAGCTACTGAATACTTGAATACATTACAACAAACAGGAGAAAGAAAAGGATGAAGCACTGGGGCATCTTCAATTCTTTAACACAGTGCTTTGGGAGCATCTCACACACATCACATAATAAGAATTTCTTCTACTCATAAGCATAATACAACGCATGTGTAGCTACTAGTCAAATGATGAACTGTATCAAAATGTGTAGGTCTATGGTTCCCAAACAGACTGTCAAGGCACCCTAAATGCTCTACAGCAAACTGAAACTGCAGAATGGTTTCTGAAATTTTTAGCCTGAGGTAGACAGTTTCTACTTTTTGTCATGCTACATTGCTTTCTATGGTGTCTTACCTTTGTAAAATTGGTTTTTAGTCGTTGTTGCAATAAAAGGCAAGTAACAGAAGAAAATAAAAATTCAATAGGAAATGAGGGCGATCCTAGGCAATCTGAATTCAAGGTTTGAAAAGCTGTGTAGTGAGCAGATGTACATGTTATATTTTAATTTTAATTTTTTTATTTTTATTTTTGGTAGTGCTGGGGACTGAACCAAGGACACTTTGTGCACGCAAGACAAGTGGTCTACCGCTAACCTACAGGCCCAATTCTGTTTGTGATTTTTTTAAAGAATAAAATGAAAGTTCTTTTCTTGTAATTTGTATGTAGTTTTTCAAATGACCACTGAATTATTAGGATAATTTATTAAGTTGCTTGTACATTTTTCAACTAGATAAATGCACTTTTTTTCCTAAAAGATATTTTCTAAGAGGTTCCATGTAAATACTACCCTACTTACCTTAGTACATAAATTTCAACTGAGATTCATTTTTTTTAATAATTTCTGAAGAAATCTTTTAAACACAATTTCAAATCATTTGATAGAATTTAATTTTATTGTAGAGTTTTACTTTATAATTCTGTTGTCCTGGCATAATTACTAACTAATTGATTTTCTTCTCAGAAGTACTTCAAATTGGATAACTAATGATATGGCCACTCTAATTCACAAGCCACTTACTATGCCCATGAAAATGAGGTATGAACATCTCTGTTTGGGCAAGAATGAAATGTACAATCCTGGATTGCAATTTTAAAAAAGAAAGAAAAGAAAAAAAAAAAAAAAACCCAAAATCAGATTCTCAAAGACAAGGCTGGAGCAAGGTGACCTAATACACAATCCTGCAGTCCACCCTGTGACTACCAAGTCACAGGGTAGACAATGAATCAGCTCGTCTGGCTGAGTTGGCTACTAATGAGTCAGGCTCTACACCTCATTTCATCAATGGCATGTAATAATAAGACAATTCATTCATGAATTTTAAACCTTTCATTTGTTCCAAGGTTTTTTTTTTTTTTTTTTTTTTTGATACCAAGAATTAAACTCAGGGGCACTCAATCACTGAGCCATATCCCCAGCCTATTTTTATATCTTATTTAGAGATAGGGCCTCACTGAGTTGCTTAGTGCCTCTCTATGTTGCTGAGGCTGGCTTTGAACTTGTGATTCTCCTGCCTCCACCTCCCAAGCCTCTGGGATTACAGAAGTGTGCCACCACGCTGACCTATTTCATTTTAAAGTAGCTTCAAACTGGTTCTTTTCACTAAGTCTAATGTTGTTGTTATTTTTTGTTTTTGTTTTTTCCTTTTTACCCCTCTAACTTCCCTTCAGAAAATTCTATAATCTTTCTTCACAGAAAAAAAGAAAATCTCTTCCTATTCATCAACACTGTATTTTCTTCCCAAAAAAACTCATGAATGACTAGTAAAAGATGATTCCTCCCCCTCCCCAACCTCTCATGCTTCATAGGAGGGGAAAAGAAAAAAAAAAAAAAAAAGAACTGACATAGTAAAATATAGAGTCCCAAAAAGTAAGCACATAATGTCTGACTTACCATAATATCCACAAGACAGAAATACTACAAATAATTTCAGGTAATTTCTGACTCGATAGCTAAAGAATTGTGCTTCAATGGTATTTTAAAACAAAATTAATTTGCCAGTTTCCCTTCTCTACCGCCCCCCCCAAACTTCAGTACTTTTTACATTTATGGCCTATGATGTAGGTGAATGACAGCATTTCTCTAAGTATCATCGGAGTATTTAATATGCACATTCCTAGGCCCAGGAACAGCATAACTAATTTGGGAACTCCGAGATCTGAGCCCAGAAACCTACACCCCTTACCAGTCTCTGGGACGAATACTTATGTACATAATGTTTGAAATTTGCTAATAAAACTGGTGATGCAAGAGAGCAGCTTAAAGCCAGTGAAAAATCCATTTACCTAATTCTCAAAACTTTGGACAAAAATATCTTTTTAAAACCCACACATGAGCCAGGCACAATGATGCACACCTATAATCCCAGTGACTCAGGATGCTGAGGCAAGAGGACAGCAAGTTCAAGGCCAGCCTCAGCAACTTAGCAATTTAGCAAGACCCTGTCTCAAAATAAAAACAGAAAGGCTTGGAACTCAGTGGTAAAGCACCCCTGGGTTCAATCCCTGGTGCAAAACACACACACACACACACACTGAAAAACATCTGCAAGGTAGACACAATGGATAAATTTTTAAGAAGTTGCCTCTACACAGAGTTTTAGGAAGTCTTTCTGCATATGGGTAGGAGGAGCTTTTGGAAAAGATGTGTGGATCAGCAATGAACCAACTGTTCTTCACTGTGAAGAATGTACACTCAGTTCACCAATCAAAAGCAAGGGTAGAAACTCAGCTACGCAAACATCATGGCTCTCATTAATGATATTTTCCTACTGCAGCACCTTCCCCAATCTAATCCTTAGGAAAGGACTTTCATTAATTCATTCTTTTATGCAGGTCCCTCCACACCCAGCTTAAGACCCAAGATCCAGCTAAATAACGTTCTTGACAATACACTCAAGCATCTTGGGGGAGGCACTACCTGTCTTTTCCACATAGCCATCTGACAAAACCGAAAACCCAGACAAAATCACCAGTGATAAAGGTGTTTTGCTTCACCCAATTTTAGTCAGATTCCTGAGGGTTCTCCCATGCCCAAGTCCCAGCTCCCTGGTAAAATCCAGTCTCGGCAAGAACCCCACGGGGTCACTTTAACCAGAATTCCCAGCCCTTTCTGTCTGACCACCCTCCATAACTAATGGGAGTTCCTCATCCTCCACCATCCCCTATGCAGTGATCTACCTTCAGCAAGAATTCTGTTAGGTCAGTTTAACCCCAATTCCCTTACCTTGCTCCTGATGTTCCCTCTTAATTTTCTACCCACTGACTACCACTGTTCCCCTTGACTATAAACTCTTACTTGCCCACACTGTGCTTGGAGTTGACTCTGACTACAAAGTGGTCACTATACCTACTGTGGTGTTCCTAAAAAACAAATTGTCCTACGATCTTTCACAAATGCCAAGAATAATTTTTCTTGAATACATCCCTGTCTGATAAGCAAGCAAATGATCATCACAGAGAGGATCATACATCAAGCAGATCAGTCCACCACAGAGCAACAATTAGTACCCTCAAATGTCCCTCAACACTGCCAACTAACATGTGCCTTTTTCTGGTCAACCTTTTATAATCTCTTCAACTTCCAATCTCTGACCCTTCTCAATAAAGCCTCCACCCCTCTATCTCATGAAGAAAACAAACCCTTATACCAGAACTCCCTCCTCCTCCTGTTACTGAACGTACACACCTACGACCCTTCTCCCCTCCTCTCCCACTCTCCTCACAATAATAAAGAAGATATAAAAAAATAATAAAGAAGATATCACTTCCTATCTTTGGAGACCAGACCTCTTGTATTCTTTTTCTCCCTGAGCCATTGTAAAAATAAATGTTTAATCTGTGCATTGCAAAGCAGTGTCCAGCACATTAAAAAGTATCCAGCAAACAGTAGCTATTTTTACTCTTAAGGTTTTACAACAGAGCTGGATCCAGTGTGCACTCTAAGGACAAAACATCAATCTTATATTTGAGAAGGAAAAGAATCAATAACGTAGGCTTTCAACAAAACTCCCACTGCTGCCACCTTCCCCCAAACCTGGGAACAACCCAACTATTTATCTCCACAAGAAAATCCCCCATGGCCTAGTGTGACAAACGGGGCAAGGAGTTTAAGTCACCAACATTTGCTTGCCTTTGCTGATTTTAAATCCACTCAGGCCTACTTTCAAATGGGACACAAAACTTTCCATACTTGCTAAAACTTTCCATACTTGCTAAAATACGATCTATTACCAATTTCTCATTCAGAAAACTATAACTTATAAAATTTAAATGGACTAGAACATTTGAATCACAAAGTATATACCATACATCACCACAATATTTGAGTCATGAGGGGTGCACAGAACTGCACTAGAGAAGCACAATAATATGCACATCCACAATACCCAAGCTTATAGCCATCTTCCTCTTAGATGAAGAAAACTTGGTGCATGGTAATAGAAGGAGACCCTCAGGGTTACACAGTGGAGGAGGTAGAGAGAGAGGAGGGGAGGGGAGGGGAGAGGTGGGGAGGGGGGAGGGTGGAGGATGGGAAAGGCAGCGGAGCACAACAGACACTAGGATGGCAATTTGTAAATCAATGGATGTGTAACTGATGTGATTCTGCAATCTGTGTATGGGGTGAAGGTGGGAGTTCATAACCCACTTGAATCAAAGTGTCAAATATGATATGCCAAGAAATTTGTAATGTTTTGAACAACCCACAATAAAAAATTTAAAAAAAAAAAAGAAAAGAAAAAAGAAAACTTGGCAATTAATTTCTCTGAATTTAAAGGGGGAAAAAAGCTATGCAAATTTATATTGAGTGAAATAGAATATTCTACTTTCTAAAGCAGGAACACAAACAGGCTCTTTGCTCCATTCTGTGTAAATATTCCTAAGACCTTCCCACTTAAGGCAGGACTGCCTGAGGAATTTTGCTTCTCAGGCATCAGGGCAAGCTGGCTGGCTTAATCTAGAGCATGTGAACTGGCCACTCATTCAAGACATTTTTTATGTTTTAAATGGAACATTGGTTACTGATGCCATCAACCCATCTGGAGCTCTCAATATCAGCCCATAAAGAATTAGGCTTTTAAGTTAAAAGATATGTCTTTCGGGAAACTTGGAAATACATGTTCTGAGTCATCTTTTAGGAAGGTCATCCTCCAAGTTTCACTGAACACAGGAAGACACTAACCCTGTCCCAAGTCATCTTTTAAGAGCAACTCCATGCGTAAGCATCAACAATATAGTGTGGACAAAAATCCTAGCATGAAAAGACAATCCTTATAGAAATGTAGCTTTAAGGAAAGCATATTATGTTGAAGACTCCTATTTGAGAACTATTACCATATGAGGTTTGATTAGAGGGGGTACCAAGGGCATAAGTTGTTTTTATTGCCCATAAAACTTTTTGTACTCTCAAATGCCATGAGCAATGTGGAAGATTTCACATAAGAATGCAAATTTTCATCTTCTCATGAAAATTTGGAAGGCCTCACAACACTGGCCTGCCTTGCCAACATGGGCTAAAGCTGAGTGGCGCCTGACTCGCTCAGAGAATTTACTCTCCAGCTTGCCAAGGCCCCACCACTCCCATTTGTCTCAAATCCAGGCAGATTTTACTAATTTAAGGGACTTACTTTACCCCTGAAGATATCTGGGTTTTGATCCCTATTTTAAGACATTGTTGGGATCCTGAGTGTGGCAGAGGACAGGGGATATGTCTGAAGCAAGCTGCAGCTGTTGATTGTTCAAATGAACAAATTTCTTAGAAAATGTTTTAAGGAGGTAGATGATAGGGTTTATTTAACTAGGTGCCAGGGATCTGAATAAAGCAGATGAATAGAATAATAATACATTTTACCCATCAATAAATTTTGTCTGGAGTCAGTCCTGCTTTTCTTTTTGATAAAAGCTAAGTTTGTCAAAGGAGAATCGATGATTTTCTTAATCTAAGTTTGTTTGAAAGGACAATGCTCACCCTCTTGCTTTCTTGGTGGGCCAGAAATATCCAACACTTCTTATCATGGTTTGTCAATTTTCCTCTGGGTGTTGCCTGTAACAACATGTTCTCTTCTGAGATTCCCCCACCCAAGCTGTCCTGCTCTGAAGTCAGCACTAATCCACTGTTCTGCTTTCATTACCATCGGGTGAGCTCTAATAAAGTAAACCCAACATTGCTTCAGAGGTCAACGTTCTCTCTGCCGACTGCGCAAAAGAGAAAGCAGACAGATTTCCTCCAGGCTGAAACTCGGATGAATTCTTCAGGGCATCTAGAGTTGGGTTTTGGCCAACACAGTACAACTCAATTCTCCAAGAACCAGTGTCAGCAAACCAAAAGAACCAAATTACCAAAAATAACAAAACAACTGAATACACTGCTAGCTAATATATACACAAATAAGTATATTATGTGTATTCTTGGCTTGTGCTGCAGAATAGACTCTTGTTACAATCACAAGCCTGGAAGGGTGATGGTCAAGTGTGCCAGCCATCTGCTGGGAGAAACCTAATGGCACACAAGCTTTCCCAAATGGCTTAGAACCAATTTGGTTTTAAAAAACACACACCTTGAAAAAAGTCTGTACTACTCCTAAGGGACCAATAACAGAGACAGGAATTTTTTTCAAAAGTCAGGCCCATTACTCATTATCTCAATTCTAATCGTTTCTTTCGGAGTTGGATGACTCTCTGAGTTGTACTGTTAACTGGGAGTCCTGATTACAACAAGTTCTAGAGCTGAGTTATATAAAGTGTTAGATATTAGGAACCCCACTGCTCTAATATTTAGCTACCTTCCAAAGTACAAACTAACAGCCAGCAAAGAGAGGGCCCCAGGGCAGGAGTTCTCAGGATGCTTACCTGACCAGCATTGGGAAATCCTATCAACACAAATTCTGATTCATTCATTCATTTGCATGTTTTATTTTTCCGGAGCCTCAATAACTTTCTACCTATGAAGTGAAATGAGCTCAAAAGGATCCTGATTATATTGGTTTTCAAGGATCCACATTCTCATCAATACTTTACCACTGGGCAGACTTTCACTCCCCAACCAGGCTCAACAGGAAAACCTGTTAAGCTTACCAAGTTCCCAGAGCAGAAAAGCTCTTTATTAACTCTCAGTTCTTTTACTTTAAAAATACCATTGGCTCTTCCCTTCCTCCTTAGGTTATAAAGAACCAAAGGCGGTCTTGACCTGCATGCTTACCGACTTACAAAGACATATTCATCATCTAGGCCCTTTAAGTTTACAAAGATGCCAAATCCATTCAATAATTTCTTAAATAGTGCTCATGTGCCATGTTTTCAATAATGCACATGAATGGAAAAGTCTTTAAATGTTCAAATAAGTTTACCTGTTAGTTCAATTTCATTTCTTTGGTCTGCCAAACTTGGTGTTCTCAGGATTTAAAAGGGGGCAGTAGGGGGAGACACTCCTGCTATAAGAAAGTAATAATGTATTTTCATAAAATTATATGGAACAATTAGGGGAAAAAAACGCCACACAAAAAACATACATTCCTTAGAAGCTGAAGACAATGAAATGCAGATATGAAAGATTGATATATTATGTTGTAGGATGTGACAATACAGAAATAATACAACTGCAGATGTTGAAGAAGGGAGAAGGAGAAAGGAAAGGAGAATAAGCTCATTGATCAACATACAGGAAATAGATAAGACTTGCAGAGTACAGTTAAAAATTGTCAAATTCAGGTAACACAAGGTTAAATAAAAAAAAACAGGATTTAGGATTTTATTTTTTTAATAGTTAAAGTACAAAAGTAACTTCTAGAACAAAAACTTGACTACTAGAAGTTTTTGTCAATAAGATTAAAGAGCAAAGACTATATATCTCATAGAGTGAAGGCATAGCAAATTTAACAATGCCTTTCTCATAATACTTTACTATGATATGTAAAGTACAAAATGTCAATAGTATGGTAATTTGTAAAAGCAGGATTCTAACAGAGCCTCCAAGATGCCTGTTCTGTGGTATACAAGTCCTACACAATCTACTTCTAAGTGTGGGCAGGATTTATGATTATGGTAGGATTTTAATCCCTATGCTTACAATTATATGGCAAAGCTGAAAGAAGATTATCTGGGTGGGTTTCACCTCATCAAGTGTTCATTGAGCCTTTTAAAAAGAGTCTACAGTCAGAAAACAATGTAGTCAGAAAAATTGAAAACAGCCGACACTCCTGCTACATGCTGTGAATAGGGCCCATGGCAGAGAAGGTGCTAAGAGATAAGAGCCTGAGTCCCACAATCAAAGTGAACTGAATTCTGTCAACAATCAGCATGGAATAGGACCCCCAAGCCTCAGAGGAGATCACAGCCCTTTGAACACCAGGCAACACTTAATATAGGCAGAAAATCAACAGATGATAAAATTTATGAGCAAAAGTATAAGAAGGGTACTTATGGATTCGCCAAGTGTCTCCCCATAAGATATCCATTAACTACAAAGGAAAATACAGTAGCTTTATAGTGGAGAAATTGAAAGACAACACCTTAACCAAGTGATCAAGTTAGAAAATAATGAAATATTCAGATTCACAAGCAGGCTGAGAAGATGCACTGATATGTGCTCAAAATCATTTCTGTCAAAAATTCATAACCCAAAATGAATCCACACAAGCCCAAACTGAGTAACATTACACAAAATAACTGGCAGCAATCTTTAAAATGATCAACATCATGAAACAAAGACTGAGGAACTATCTAAGAAGAAACTAAGGAGATATGACAAGTAAATATAACGTGGAGATTTGGATTGGATCCTGGACCAGGAAAAGGGCAGTAGTGGACCATCTATTAATAGGATTTTATCTCTATTTATTTTCTTAGTTTGGACCATTACACTACGGTTATGTCAGATGTTAACATTTGGGGAAGGTGGTTACACAGGGACTTTACACCAGTTTGTTTTAAGTCTGAAATGCTTTCAAAAACATTTTTTTAAAAAAATTTAAGTACATACCACCTGTAAGATATGAGCTGATAAAAAATACACACAAGGTTTGGTCATATCTTTACTCCAGAAGTTTATGGTTAGGTTCTATTATAAAGCAAAGCTGAAGGGAGATTAGTAAGTAGGGGAAATTACTATTAACAACTTAATGATGAAATGGGTGGGTAACAGGTTAAAAATACTAATACAGCTGCAGAAAAGCAATCCATGTTAGTCCCTAGTTTATAGCACTGAGCAAGGAATCTCAATCAACTGGCACTAGCACAGTTGCACATAGTATTCACAGGTTCCATACATGCAGAGCCAACCATCTACGATCAGAAATTGTTGGGGGAAAAAAGTCCCGAATGTTCCAAGGATCAAAACTTGAATTTGCCTCATGCCAAGCACTGTACTGAGTCCATATGTATGAAATGATGTACAGGCATGACCTGCAGTAACCTCCCAGTATCTCACAGACCCTCTTTCTCTTCCACACTATTCACCTTACCTCTTCATATAGCTATGTAGTATGTATGATGGTTGCATCTGTACTGAACAAGCTACAGGCTTCCCCCCACTCCTTATTATTATTTCCTTAAAAATGCAATACAATTCTTATAACATTTATATTAGCCATTATAAGTCACCTAAAGATGATTAAAAGTATATAGGAGATGTGTACATGTTATATGCAAATACTAAGCCATTTCATGTAAAGGCCTTGAACTTCAACAAATTTTGGTATCTGTTAGGGATACAGGTGGGATGTCCTGAAACCAATGCCCCATAGAAGCAGAGGATAATGGTATTTTCTGTAGGGTGTGTGTGTGTTCTATTACTACAATGAGGAGGTAAAGGCTTTGGGGGCATAGATATTTTATCTGTCTTTGCATTCCTTATAGCTCATAATGTGATCTACACAATATTGGAGCTCATTACAACTTATAGATGATTTGAGCCTATTACTTCAAAGGAATTACCTGAAATAATAGTGGAACTCAAAGGGTTCCTGTGACTTCCGAAATGACGCCCGTTTCCTTTTAGTAATATTTTTAGTAAAAGCTTTTCCTAAAAGATCTTCCAATTTCCCTTTATACATCCAGGCTTTGTCAAGTATAGAATAATAGGAGTAGTGAAACAAATGGGGCATTCCACTATAGAATTCCCAGGAGGTATGTATTTTTTTCCTTCTGGTAATTAAATTGAACTAAACCAAAGGAGTTGACTTCATGGCGGAACTACTGGGTTCTGCCTATATTAGTGGGCACATTTTCTTCCAGTGGACTCCATCTGCCTTCACACAACGTGCTCTGGCACATAATAGGCATAATTAAGTTTCTTCCAAATGAAATAAAACCTTCATGGTCACGATAATATGCTTTCAGAGCCAGGAAATCAAAAGTATCTCACATCACTTTCCCGAAAGGCTGATAAACCTAGGGCTTTCTTTGATGATAGCCAAAGGACATGGCAAAGAACCACTAAATAAAATTTCTCATTCTGTATGAAATTTAAAGAGCAACTTGAAATTAGCATGCAATTTTTGAGACAAAAATTGACCACAATGATTTTAACATCTTTCAAATAATCATTAATTAAACCAAAATAACAATTCTTGGATCAAATTAATATGCTCTCAATGTGGAAGGTAAGAAACTAGTAGCAATTGAAGAAATCTTGATTTAATATTTATTTTTCTTAGACCAAACTTAAACACTATTGACACAAGAAAAAGTTACCTATCAGCTCTGAAGACACTGCAGCATTATGCTAATGGCCGATGCCCTACTAATTTTGCTCCTACTTACTTTGCACAGTTTATAATCTCTCTTTTACAATAAGCCTCCTTCTGAATTTGAAGGCTTTGGGTGAGCTTTGTCTGTTGTTATTTTGGGTCAGATCCTGAGGGTTAAATATGAATTATAATAACATAAAGGTCAAAGCCTCTTATAATTTTGATTTAACAAAACTCTCACCATACAAAAGAAAAGGCTGACACATTCCTAAAGATGGTCTCCCCTTCCTCTTGCCTCACACCGGGGTGACCCTCATTTGTCATTCCATTTCCAGAACTGCTTTGTCTGCTTTTATCCAGTGCTGCACACATTCCTGGGGTGGACAGTAAAAGGGCTCCACCAGGAAATGCTGCTGGCTTATTACAAACAAGCAGTATGTATGTTCTTTTGTTTTTAAACAAACCTGTGTACCCATCGAGCAAATAAGATATGTAAGCCAAATGGTTTGGTAACATCACAAATGAGTCTTTATGGCACTCTTAGTATCATTCCTTTTAGAGAACAGATCATTTTGGAATTCTGAAGTTCATTTTGTAAAGATATTAAGTTGGAAGTCTATGAAATGCAGAACCTAAAATGAGGACAAGTTTTGGTAAAAAAACAGGTGAACTCCCTGCTCAAGTTCCTCCTCCTCCAGGACATTTTCCATAAATGCCTAACAATATCTTGCTTCTTTAGATTCCAACAGCTCTTACAACTGCACCAATTAGAACTCAATTCTACAGGCCAATGTAACCATTCATTACTTCATGAAGGACCTCCAGGGGTCAAACTAGATATGTGGTCTTTACAGCTAGAAAACAGATATATGCTACAATTACAGCTGGCATTGCACTGGGCAGTAGCAGGCATACAATTCCTATTGATCACTTCCATGAAAACTGTTTCAAGCTGGGTATAGTAGTACACATCTATAATCCCAACTACTCAGGAGACTGAGGCAAGAGGATCACAAGGCCAGTTGGGGCAACTTAGACCTGGCACAAAATTTTCTAAAAAGGACTGTGGATGTAGCTCAGTGGTACAGTACCCTAGATTCAATCCCCCAGTGGAAAGAAAGAAAGACAGCAGGGTGGGACAGAAAGGAAGGAGAAAGAAAATAAGAAAAATGTTAGAGGTGACAAAATAATCTTAAAAAGGTATGGAAACCACTAATATGTCAACTATTTTCTTTTTTCTCATCAACCCATGAAAACTACTTCTCAGTTCAAGTAAATTTCAGTCAAAAAGTTCAATAGAGCAAAATAAAGGAACACTATCTGATCTGCTTATTTTCGGTGAGAAGCAGTGTCAGAAGGAACAAAGGATAACAAATATATGTGTGTATACGTGTGTGTGTCTGTGTCTGTATATGTGTGTATACATATATATGGACATTAGATCTTTTAAAATGTCTGCTCTTTGAATCAGGGTAATTAATTCAACACAAATATGGGAAATGGTGGCAGATAAGGAAGAGGATTCTCCTGGCTCTTCTTAAGCATCACACTTAACAAAGCAATTGATTAAAATGAAAGAAAAAAATTTCAAAGCATTTAACGTAAAATCATTCTCCAGCTGATAAAAACCAGAACTCTGATGACAATAGAGCATGTTTACTATTGAGAACTGAGAAGACAAAGCCAAAAATATTAAACTAATTCCTTTGCTGAAAAGCATTACAGAAATATTTCTGATACTAACTATGCTGTTTGATAAAATGATCTTAAAAAATTCTTCCCCTGTTTTTATAGGCTGTCTATGAGCTTTGATTTAATCTATTGCAGTCACTCTTGAAGGTATAGATTACTCTAACAAGAAATTACACAGAGTAAGAAAAATATTCTGGGGGAAGAGGGTGGAGGATGGAATGAAGGGGTGCCATCACACAATGACCGTGAGTTTAATGGACAGGCTCATACCTGACCCAGGACTTACCAAACGTCTGTGACCCACAAAATCCCTCAAAAGGAACAATGTTAAGTCTACATTAATACTTTTTTTTACATAAACAATATTTGTTCACCGTACATAAGTGATTAAGCAAAAAAAATTACATACTTTAGTTCTGTATCATTCCATTCTATTATACAGTTTGTTTCTAAAACCACCTTCAGTAGTCATTAAGGAAAAAATTAAAAAATACTGCAACATATTTTAAGTAACTTTAAGGAAAGGAGATAATTAAGGCAAATTTTGAGGGGTTTAGCAGGTGGGGTTTAGGAGACTGAAATTGCTGATGGCCAACTTATTTAAACTGGTTGATGATCAGAGAACAAGACCTCCCTGCTAACAATTCACACCCATTGTCCTTTCACAAAACTGAGTCAGGAGAACAGCAGCACCCTGGCAGGCCAGTGGCTTGTCAGCTGATAGAGTGTTTATCTGGCCTAGGCAGTAACCCTGGCCCCCTGAACCCTGAATGACTATGTAGCAAGATTTTTCTCCTCAGCGTCTCCAGTTTATTCTCAAGTAAAAAAAGAGATCATAAATTCAGCAAACTTCCTCCTTAAATCAGGACAGTTTCTTTGCCAGATGTTCATTTTTACTGGCTTTTTTCACATAACAATGGGGTGGGGTGGAGGAGACCAGAACACATCAACTAAACCAGCAATTTCCAAATTGCAACACCAAGACAGTCTGAGAAAAGCAAAGCTAAGGCCAAACTTTCCTGGGCTCCCTCACAAACAGCACATTGGAGAGGGCAAAACTGGCAAGGGAATAACACCACCAGCCTCACCACAGCAGCAATAAGTGAGGCTGACGGAAGTAAGAAAGGAAGATGCACAGAATAAACAATGCATCTGATGGAAATCTCCCCATTACCCTGTTTTTGAGAAAACCACATACTACTTGGCTAGTAGCTACAGACCACATTTGCCTTTCCATCCCCACCCATCTGTATTTTTTTCTTTTTCCAATCAGATGTCTTATTCATACACTGATCCATAAACAACTTGCTTGGAGCATGATAACTTTCCGTGTGTGTGTGTGTGTGTGTGTGTGTGTGTGTGTTTTCAAATCTGTGAACTGTATCCTGAAATCAGAATGTCAAGCTAGTATGAAAAGCAATTCCCAAACACAAACCAGGCTCCACCACCACCACAATGTGGTTTAGACTTTGTAAGTCTCTCTGCCCTGCCACCACCACCACCACCACCCCCACCCCCACATACACACACACACTTTGGAAAGCAAAAGCTGAGAAGAAGCACGTGCAGCCTGTGCATGCATCAGAGATGTTAAATTCTTGGCTCTCTCACAACAGTCAAGAAGTCAGCTTGGAGGCCAAAAACTTCCAGGAAATTTTATGTCCAGGTATATCATAAACCATACCAGGAAACTTAAATCCTCACACACTGTGTCTGAGCATAGTGCAGTAAGTTCTTGCTTTTCAAAGAAAAAATGAACAGAAATACTCTGGTACTTCTTTGCCTTGTCTTCCCAATCCCTAACCACCTCCCATCTCTAATTCCTTATTTTGAACGCATTCCCTATTGCTGAATGCATACTGCTACTCCCAGTTCTCTCCTCCTTCCTTTTTTTCAAGTTTCTGCATCACCTCTACCATGGCAAAATTAACATTAAGCCTTTAGTGCAATTTTTATATCTATCCCAGTAACAGGCAAAACTGGATCAGCATCTATTCTTCTGAACTAGGGAGTACTGCAAAGGTATGCTTACACCTTACCTTTGCTCACGTGATACTAATTAAAAATCTTTATATGCTTTTAGTTCAGTTAAAATGACTAAGAAACTTTCGATGTATTCTGGCTGACAACTTTTAGAAACAAAAACGATCAGTCATGCTTTCTGACATAGAATCTAGGCAGGTCATCTTCCCAATAACAACTTGACACCATCTCCTAAGCTCAAGATGCAAACCACTCATTTTTCTTAAACTTTCTTCACTGTACAATCTTCACTATAATCAGTGAAATCAGATCAACATATATGAGAAGGAAGTTCACATTCCACTTCCCATATCCACCCCATACCAAGAAAAACACTCTAACTGTAGCTTGCAGCCTCCTCCAAGCCCTTTGCTCTGCCCTTTTGATCATTACAGTGCCATATGTAAACGCAGTAAGCACAAGGACCATCAGCCTTCCTGGTGGCTCCAGGGCAGCTATTCTGCTTATCTTGACCCTTCCTTCATGTAGCAATTCATTTTCCTCAAACATCAGACATTTTCTAGATGTTCACATGTTTTATTGGGACAGATAGCCGGCGAGAACTTCCTCCACTGCAGCGTAAGCCATTTCTGCACCTGACTCCTCCCTCAACAGGTAAGGCTGAAGTATAGAAGCTTACATGCCAATGTGAAGGACATGAAGAAAAAGATGCCAGGCAAGCTGGGGCCAGAAATGCAAGTAAAAAAAGCTTTACTCCAAGTGGGCATTTCCTCCCATATGGGGGCTTTGCCTTTCCCCTTCTGTTTCAGCAGCCAGGGATCATTCTGTTGTTCCGTCCTTCCCTGAACCTTCAGTTCTTCCCCACTACAGGGAAGCCCCCTACTACTCTTCCCCCACAGAGCTTCCCTTTGTTTGGAGAGTTCTTTCTCAGGGGGTTAGCCTGTGAGCACAGACCCACTAGCATCTCTTCCCACTGGGGTATAGGGAGGGTGCCCACTGGATTCCACAGTGGACCCCTATTCCATCCCAGGGCATGACAACACCCATCCTCTGTCCAGTGTTCAGAGATCTAGGCTGCTTCCCCTTCTCTAGTGGCCTCATCTTTTTTTATGGAAAGGATTATTACAACAGCATTCCTCTGACCCCAGTTGGCAACTATTTGAGAAACTGCTCAGTTATTTCTTGCCCACTAACAATGGTTTTTCTCTTTCCTGTGAAATTATTCCTTTTCTGTCATTTCAATGGAAGGAAGAGATAAATAAATGGGTGTGAAATTAATGTACCTGCCCTATAAACAGTGCGACAACACCATACCCCCTCATCTCATGCCTCAACAGACACCAAAATCATTTGCCAGGATCTGGCAGATTGCTTCAAGTCAATCTAACTTAACTCACAAGCATTAATGTAGCTATTAGTTCTGGAGGCAAATCACAAAGAAGGGAGTACATGCTGTGAAAATATACAAACTGGACACATGATTTTGTGTATAAATGTATATATATAGACAGATACACAATTTGGATTCAACATGAATATATGATGAGGACATTCTTTGTTATCTCAGTATAATTAATTTTTCTTACATGACCAGTATATCTTAGAAAAATAAAGTACTTTTGATTAACAAGTATTACTGCTGTGACCAAGGCTTCACTGCCAATAAAACACAGAGGTTTGAGCAGTTAAAAGAGTCTGCCAATTTGCTAGCTCTAAGGATTCCACAATGATATGACCTCTCTCTTGCCCTCAATTGTCAAATATAAGATGACACTTGCTACTACCACCCATAGGTGAGCTCTTTATAAGGAACTGATAGCAGCAGACTGCTTCATCTTCAAAGTGTGAAATCTACTTTAACATCTTAAAATCACAAATCTCAACAAAACTCAGCATAGGGTCCAATCAGTTCACCGTCCTAAGATGAAACACTTCCAAGATATGTAGAAAATAAATTTCTAAAAGAAATAATTCATCTAAAAGTGTTTTATTATATCTAAAATGCACATAAGAATAGAAATATAATGCATTACCCCAACAAACCCAGAACACTTCTTATCAAATGTTAACCTTTCCCACATTTTCTTCAGGTTTTTCATGTATAGTTTTTAAGACTTTTTTTTTTAAATAGTCATGATATGGGTAGATCAAGAACAAAGATGAGAAGCCATTATGGAAATAGATTCTATTTTACTTAAGCAAAATGTAGAATATGAACTTTTACACTTGCTTACTTCCTAATTTTTGACTCTGTTATATCGATAAATGATGATGTAAACTCTCCCTTTACTTGCAACACTCAGTCTTTTTTGGGGGGATGGGGGCAGGGGTTGGGGAGACCGGGGATCTAACCCAGGGGTGATTTACCACTGAGCTACATCCCCAGCCCTTTTTTATTTTTCATTTTGAGACAGGGTCTCACTAAGGTGCTGGGGGTCTCATTAAGTTGCTAAGGCTGGCCTTGAACTTTCAATCCTCCTGTCTCAGCCTCCCAAATTGCTGGGATTATAGGCCTGTGACACTGTGCCTGGTGGAGACACTAAATTCTTAATGACATATTTGAAAGTCAATATTAAAAATTAACTTAGAATAAATTATAGTAATCCCTTCACTAAGTTCCCTATTTACTTTCAGGAAAACTTTGTGAATTCTGAGATATCTATTATTTATGATTAACAAAAAAAAG
Organism: Marmota marmota marmota; assembly: GCF_001458135.2. Lineage (NCBI taxonomy): Eukaryota > Metazoa > Chordata > Mammalia > Rodentia > Sciuridae > Marmota > Marmota marmota. The sequence continues at coordinate 40,991,450 of NW_026000037.1, read as the reverse complement.
AGTTTTAACTTCTAAAATTAATTTTTAATTTTTAAATATGGAGTGCAAAAGAAAAAAGTTGGAAAGCTCACAAAAAATTTCAACACTAATTTCAAACAAAGAAATAAAAAACTTCTATGACTACAAAGTCCCTCAGGGGTAAGTTTCTGCTGAGTTTAGAAAATAAGACTTATGCAAAGGTTATCAGAGGTTGATACATTTATGCTGTGACATCATTAACAGACACTGAAAGTGGTATATAAAGAGGTCAGAGTAGGTGCTCAGTAAATGTTTGTTGGAGGCATTTATTGTCTATATTATGCAGAAGAGCCAGCCTAACAACCTATTAATGTAAAAATAATTTGTTTTTAATTAACATGCACTTAAGAAAGATCTACATATTAAGTTATGCAGTTTCCTAATGACTCATTTTTGTAACATTTTGCTAAAGTATCTGTAAACCTTCAAATAGCAGGATTATATAATTACCTAGGCCTACTGGTGCTAGGCATGAGATAGTGTTTTCACTCTCAAGCTGAGAAAGATGCAAGAAAACAAAATAACACAAGAAGGGTTTATTTCCTTCAAAAAAACAGGGAATTCAGCAGCCAAGCCTTGAGCACCCTGCAGAAAGTAAGGCTTGAATAACAAGATCTATAACTCATAACAAAGTTCTGAATACAGTTACAGCACAACTCAAAGAAACATTAACTTATTTTTAAAATCCTGACATTAGAATGCCAAAGCCAAACAAGGGAAGTTAATAAGAACAGTTGAGAAAAGGTAAAGCGTTTAACCTTCAACTCAAAAGAAAATTCAATTAACCAGAAACCACGTTTTCTCCAAGTAATCCTAGTTAATTAAGGTCTTATTTTATAGGACAGTTCATAATAACCCCCCAAATTTATCTCCAAGTCACAATGATTCCAGCCCAGCCCCAGATCTCTATTAACCAGCCCCAGCTATGTAAATAGCTCCTGAAAGAATTGAATATTGTTAAGAGAATGAAAAGTTCCCCTTCAATAGCCGGTGGCAGGAAGCTGAAGTCTTGTGACACACACAAGCCTTCAGTGTGGCAGGGGAACATCCTGGAAATCATATTAATTTTACAGCAATTTATTTAACTGGTTGAAGAAAGAGAGCAAATACCAAAGAGCAGATAGGTGACAAGAATATCCTGACACAGGCTTGTACAGGAGAACAAGCCACTTGAGCCCAGCTCCTGGTAACCATGGGGACCAGCAGGATCCCTGGCCATCTATTACTTTTAGGCCTCAAGATATCCATGTTCTCATCCTTTCCATGAAATCAAGCTATTATACTCAGAGATGAGGAATTTTCCAATCATACAATAAAATCCTACCTTGAATTTTTTTTTCAAAAATTGAATACTCCCCCCATGTACCTACACAGCCAGAAGTGAAGTTTAATAAATAACTTTTTAAAGGCTTCTTTTCACAGCAAGTTTACTAAGTGTCATTGTAAATTATTCTCTGCCTATAAAATGGGGGATCTGGTTGCTTTTTTGCTACACCTGTTAGGTGAAATGAGCCAAGGCAGGAGAGAACAACAGCTTTACTCAGAGATAGCCACTGGCTTTCACTTTCATGAAGTACTTTTACCATATTTATATATTAAAAAAAAAAACTCTTTTTAACATAACACTTTGTACACAGGACACAATTTCAGTTTTCAAACAACCATCAAATACATCACAACCATTTATGGTTGCAAATGGCTCATATCAGAATATTTTAAATATTTTAAAACATTATTTCAAAAATAAAAGTAAAAAATAGACATCAAATACCACATATTGTTTTAGTAGTCTTGAAAATGACCATGTCTCATATATAAGAGCTACTGTGAACACCCCAGAACATTGCTATCTGGCTTTTTGTCAAGACAGGAAACCTCAAGGTACCAGACATTCCCAAGTCCTCAAGAGCATCTGTTTTCCTTCAGTCAAGAAAATCTCAAAAATAAATAATTTTTAAAAAAGAAAAGAAAATCTCTCCTATATTACTGTGTACACTTAAATCCTAATGCCACTGATCTTTCTTCTTAACTAGGCTTGTTCATTGAGAAAATAGCAATATTTAGAGATTTTTTAAATTATTTAAGTGAGGCGGGGGAAGTATCAGGTGCCAAGACAATGGCAAATATTCAAAGTCCTTTTGTAAATTTTAGGTATTGAATGAAAAAGCTGAGAAGATATGGAACTGCATACTGGTGGCACTATTAGCATTGAGCATGAGAGCGAAGGATAGGCCAAAATAGATTGCATGTGAAATGACCAAAGCATTATCTATGGAAACCTCGTCCTTGAGCTTCTAACAACAGCTTGACTCAATGCAATTAACCAGTCTAGTAGACCCACAGTCTGGCCCCATCTGTAATCCATTAAGTCCCAGCAACCACACCTGCATCCTGTACAAATTCATCTTTAGAGTCCTACTCACGCAAACTCCATCTTCCTTACACAAAAACAGGATCCTGGATTGTGGGTGGGTATGTTTGTTTTTGTTTTTGCTTTTGTTTTCTTTTTTCTTTCTATGGAAACTATGTGTGCATTTCTTAGGTTCTCAAGAGGCATCAAATGTTATTAGCTATAAATAAATAACTTCAAGAGATGAGCAATTCCTATAAGTAGCCTGAGAACATATGTGTGCAGTTATGGTGCTGGAGCCCTGGTAAGCTTGCTGCTAGTAAAGGAGAGCTGGGGAGCAGGGACACAGGAATGAGCTACTAAATGCAGGTAACATCAACACTGAATCCTCTCCTGGGCTCAGCCTCAGGAGGGAGTGAAAAGAGAGACCAACAGGAATCCAGATAAGACAATGCCATTATTATGAATTATGAATTTTCACCACCACTCTTAGAACTCCTGCCATTCACATGGCATGTGCCAAACCCAGAACATAATCCAACTGTAGTTAGCTGAACTGGATAGAAAACCTCTTGAACCCACAAGGACAAGCTAGTAGAGCTCTTTCAGTTTTTTTGGTTTTTTTTTTAAACATGTCTGTAGTTCTGGCGATGGAAATAGTTCATTCTAATTTTAACCAACACCTTCTACTGTTTCAGCACATTCTTTTGGTTAAAAGAAATGATGACTTTCCAGTCAGAGACTACAGTGACACAGACATGAACTTAGAACATTTAAACTTCCAATTTCCAGACACTCCGAGATTTTTTAAATCAATGTATCATGAAAAAACAATGTCCAGTCTTTACCGAATTCTTGTGGCAATAGGACTGTCCCCTATAATTCACATTAGTAGGTTCACATATTCAATACAGCAGATGCACAAAAACAATTTGCATCAGGGATGGGGGGAAATTTTTCTAAGGGAGAATAAAAGAGACTTGCTCTCAATGAGCCTATAATCACAGAGATAAGCCTTTAAATCAAGAAATAGAAGACCCCAAAAAAGAACTCAGAAGTCCTTGGCAAAGAAAGTTGACCCTTTTTCATAAAATAGAAGTTCAGTGGATTAGACAAAGGGAAATGAAGGAAAGGGAGGGAGAATAGAAAAAAGACAGAATGAGTTGGACGTACCTTTCCTATGTACATATATGAATACCACAGTGAATCTCACCATCATGTACATCCATAAGACTGGGGTCCTAATTAGAAATAAGATATACTCCATGCTTATATAATTATATCAAAAGAGTCTATTTTCATGTATCACTAAAAATAAACAAAAAAAATAAAAAATAATAATTTACCAATGACCTCAGTCTCTCTGATGGTTTATAATACAGTAAAAGGGTAATAACTCTTCTAGAGAAGTAGCAGTTATACCAGTCTTAATAGTGGTGGGCAGCAGCAGTCAACATTGGTAGAAGGCTAGAAAATATTGTAACATCCTGAAACATGTGATTTAATCTTCACTACCACTGGATGAGGTAGAAAATAATCAATATTCCCATTCTGTAGATGAAGAAAACATGGTTTAGAAAATAAAATTAAAAAACTGGCTAACTCAATTATTAAGTGAAACAGACACAATTCAAATCCAAAAAGTATGAATCCAGAACCTATAGTCAGAAGCACACTGTCTCACACTCAAACCCTGTCAAATCTATTTTTTTGTGGGGGGTGTGCATTTCAAAATATATTTTAAACTAACATAAAATTATGCATATTAATGGATACCTTGTAATATTTCAATATATACATGTACACATTTTATAATGTTTAAATCAGGTTTAAAAAATCTATCATCTCAAAAATTGTCATTTCTTTCTGTTGAGAAATTCCAAAGTCCCTTCTTTTAGCTCTTTGAAATATATAGTACACTATTATCTACAGTCACCCTACCGTGCAATACAGCACCTAGAATTTCTTGCTCCTATCTAACTATAACTTAGCACCCTTGATCAACCTATCCCATCTTTCCCTCACCCTATTTTCCCAGTCTATCATAACCACGATTCTACTTGCCACTTCTGTAGAATCAACTTTTTTGGTTATACATGAGTGAGATCCTATAATACCATGTTTCTGTGTTTAGCTTAAACCACTTAACATAATGATCAGTTCCATCCACACTGTCATAAATAACAGGATTTTGTTCTTTTTTTTTAGGATTGAATAGTATTCCATTGTGTGTATGAACCATTTTCTTGATCCATACTTAACTGACGAATACTCAGGTTATTTACATTTCATGGCTGCAATGAATCTTGGAATACAGCTGTCTCTTCAACAAACTGATTTCATTTCCTTTGGATATAAAGCCAGTAGTGGGATTATTGGACCATATGGAAAGTCAGTCTCAAGAAAATGATCACAGACTTCCCCACAAACTGATTTGGATCTGAGAAAAAGCAAGAACGAATCAAAAAGACTCACTGCACTACACTGTCGAATTACAGTACAGGAGTCTGGCTGGCTAATGAATTAGGACAAATGCACAGCTTCAGATATGAATGGAAAGGAACTCATGCATATGCAGTTAGGCTAACAGGAGAGAAAGAAAATCCTCTCCTTAAAAAAGAAAATACACAGTTCCAATTCTATAGACATTTTTGTTCTTTTTTTTTGTTTTCCTACATGCTTTGGCTTGTATTCTTCCTTTTAAAACTTAATGTTCATTTAGGTATTTGAGTCTTTTATTGTGACCTGTCATTGACTATTTACCTAGGCATCTGGGGGAAAAAGGGAAGGCTGTTCTCTCCCAAATACCCAACAAGGATCTACTGTGCTCAGTGTAACCAAAGTCACCTGAGCAAGTCCTCTCCATGGAGGAAAGTTCACCATTATTTAAATCAGTATCCATAAAGTTGACTGAGACAGTATGATTTAAAATGCACCTTCGAGCACTACCTAAATGGCTGGAGTCATCAAAGTAGTTATCCCCAGGCTAGCAGTAAGGTTTTATTGATGCAACCAATTTTCCCCGACAGCCTACCAAGAACAGTCCAAAAGCAGACCGAAAATAGGAAATAAATAACTGCAAACATGACACCAATTTCTTAGAAGCTCAGCTATCTGGTTGATCCGAACACCGAAGATGACCTAACTAGACAATCCTACTTATAAAATAGATTTTTACCCTGAACTGCTTAGTTTTGGTAATACAGTTTGCAGGAAGGCTGTAAGTGTATGAAGGGTTGTCAAGTCCAATGACAGGTTAGAATCACCTTGGAAGCTTTAAAAAAATAACAAACACCCAGACCAATTAAATCAGAATCCCAGGGAGGAAGCCTGGGCATCATTATTTTTTTTTAAAGCTCCCCACATGAGTGTTATGTGAAACTGGGGTGGAGATAATAAAAAGACCAAATCCTTGTCTTTTCACTGTTGAAAGTGCTACCTCAAAGGCAATGATCAAGTAAATCACAGGAAAAGAAAAGAATGGCAATGAAAGGAAAGCAGGTTAAAATTTGACCAAGTAAATATATTGGATAGTTTTAATGTAATAATCTACTTTGGGGATCTAAATCTCATTATAAACTGGGGAAACAGTAGATAAGTGCAGACAAATATATTTCATCTCAAACTCTTCTGAGAAGAACATTTAAAAAGAAACTTTTCATATAGAAGTTTACTTTTCCTTAGAGAACATTAAAAGTTCATGCAATAAATTTATTTAAACAGAGGCAAACTGATTATGCACAAACACTCACATATGCTTAAAATCTGCAGACAACCATTGGAGGTGCTTGTGCATATATGTGCATGTAAGTTACAAAATTCAATGAATGTGCTGAGACTTTGAAACTATGCCTAAAACAAAGGCCAAAATTTTGTTCCTAGCGTACTCAAAAATGAGTCATCGAAGAAGAAAACACCAGACTTCTATTCATAGGCCCTTTGGAGGTCTCACTGGAAAAATGAACGCTGCACGCAAGGCTGGTAATACATTTTTTACTGCATGCATCTGGTTTTCATGTATGCTGTATTCCTGAAAACTCATACAGTCAAGAATCCTAGGTTACTACAGAGCCTTTCCTAGAGGTCAGTATCTGCAAAGTTATTTCTGATTTACAAATTATCTAAATTATCTTGATGCAACTTCTGGTTCTGTTAATCCAGACTCAAGAAGAACAACAGAAACACTATTAAATGTGTGAGTTGCAGTAGTCAGATTAGATCTGCCAGACCCATAAGCATTTATTGAATGATGCAGCTTAAATGATTGTAGACTGCCTGCTGAAAACAAGAATTAGGTCTACTATCTGACTCATTCTGAGATCCAGGCTGAAGAGGCAGTATCTAACCCTGGAATATTTTTTTTACGAGTCACAGAAGCACAAAAGCCCAAACATTTCTATTTCACTGCTCAAACAGAATAAATGTTGGTCAAGCCCAACCTCAGTACAGCAGAAAATACACTCTAAGCAACTTAAGTCACATGGCAAAAGGAGGAAGAAAATAATAATGTAATCCACAAAATCCATAAATTCATCTTCCAGCTATATATTCAAAAACCAATGTACTTAAGATCTTCCTGTTTCCAAATTATTATTTTTTGACAACACATAGATCATTTAAAATTTAAAGCACCAAAGCCAGAGGGTAAATATGAAGGCAATACCATACAGTCTCAAAAAGTACCATATTAACAAACTTAGATGGAAATGAAGATGATCTGCTATGTAACTATAACAGCAGCCAAAAGGTAGTTCTGGTGATCAAGAGGCTGAAGATGAAGCAATCAATGAGTTTAAATGAAACCACTTTATGAAAATACAAAATTTTCTAAATTGACATGTTTTAATTATTTTCTACATGTAACTCAATTGAACACTTTCACTTATTTCATCTACATTCCAAGTTTAAACATTCAAACCTCATTTTTAAATATTCTTCATAAGAATATAGAATGTTGCCTTAGTAGGGAGTTGCCTTATATTCAGACACATCTACAGTAATTTGAATATATTGCTTTGAAACTCATCAGGCCACAACTTTTAACCTTTAGTTTGCTTATCTTGATCTATATTGGCTTTTTTTAGTAAAATTCATCTTTGTCTTCCCAATACTTTTTTCAGTGAATGAGGCAATAATATACGTTCTGAAATTCAACTCTCACATGACATCACACCTCATATAATAAACATTTGAGATCATCCAACTTTAAACACAAATGCTTTCCTAAGTACAGAACTAGTCTCATTACACTTCAAAAACAGATCACCACTGTGATACTTGTGTGGTATTTTATAATTTTGTTATTTGGTATATCTTACCTCTTTATCATGATTCTTGGAAGATTTTTCCATCAGAATTTTTCAAATAATGTAAATAAAGTCCCCAAGGTCCCATAGAGGCCCCAGGGGAGCCCAGGCAAACTGAACTGCTTAGATTTTAATTGGTTTATATATTTAGGGTCTGTGCAAGTTCTTATTGGCAAACAAAGGTTCTCCTATTAAAAAAAAAAAAATAGCCTCTACCTGTGAATTCTCCATGTGTTTTAGATGAATTTAAGCAAGGACTCAAGGCTCTTGAAGCTTGGTTTAGCAGGCCATGCTGACTCATTTAAAAAAAAAAAAAATCACATGCAGTATGAAGCAACACTGGAGCATTAAATTTAGCAGCTGCTATGTTTACATGCATATAGTTTGTGTGTGTGTATGTGCGTGTATATATATATATAAAACCACATACTGCCTTGTTTAACCAAAGACACCTTTACTGGAAACATGTCAGACCATAATTATAAAGAATCCAAAACATTTTTATATTGTTGCTGTCCAACCTGTACTCAATGTCCCTCTTTGGCTCCCCTCCACTATTTTGTTTTGTTTTAATGTGACAGTGCAAAATTATATAAGAACTTCACCTGTTTGGATTGGTGAGGACCCAAGAGGCTCCAAATAGATTAAAAGCCTAAACAATCTTCAACAGACTTGAGCCTCCCTCTTGTTTGCCACTTATGGCAAGATGAATTTGTCACAATCTCTGACTCCCAGCAAGAGAACTGGAAGGAATCAAGAAGGAAGAAACAAGTTCAGGACAGAGCAGAATAGCATCAGACCCTGGAGACTATTCTTTTTTGGGCAAGACTTTTCAAAGGTCATCTTATCCCAAGCCTCACATAAAGATAAAGAAATTGAAAACACAAGAAATCAAAAAACAAACAACAACAAAAAAACTTTCCCCGTGTGTACAGGCTCCTTTAGCTCCTACCCATCTCAGAATTTATTAATGAAAAGTCTAGTTTCAAAAGCAAAGGCAGATGACGAGAGGGCTTTTCTCCACTGAGTTTTTGTACTCTTAAGGAGTTAGCTACCTACCTTGCTTAATGTACTACAATTCCAAGTAACCCAAATGGAGACTAAAGTTTTCCTTGATTCTGCAAGATCTACATGGTAAGCTTTTTAAATAGGGATGTTTCAAGTTAGTTGTGATATCTTTTCAGGAAAGTAAAGCATTCCCATAATTTTTGTTTCTAACCAGGGACATTTTCATGCTTTTAGAAACAAAAAGTGTTTATAATCATGTTTTAAAGCTTGAGGATCTGGCAAACAAGATGTTACAGAAATGATCATTCTAACTCCCTAGGTAGGAATTTCGGCCCCAAAATTAATCAGACAACAAATACTTCTCAGCCCCGAACTCTTCTATGGGCTATTTCTTAGAGGTAAAGATGGCTCAGTCAGCATATTATTCTTTTTATAAATTCCAGAAACACTTGTCAGACATCAGATTTGTAGAGGTCATTCAAGCTACTGAGAGACTAATATTTAGTAGCTATGTGACCTTTGTGCAAGTCAATTAAAATCTGCCTCCCATCTACAAAATGTTGGTACATCTTCTTTTTCCTTTGTGGGACAATAAATAGAAAATAAAGACAAATGGCTAATAAAAATGTATCATCAAATAGTACACAGAGCTGCTACTGTAAGCAAAACCATTCCTAAAATGGGTCATCTTGACCAGTTGCCAACAGAGGCTCTTTAAAAAGGTGGCCATACTGTTTACATCATTCACAGACTCCGTAGGATTCCATCAAGACACAATAATTTGAAAGGAGTTATCATTATGTTCATAAAACAAAAGATTGAGTGCATTAAAGAAATACCTCCCAAATCATGGCATCCTAAACACTCCACTCAAGGGATGGTGGTCTCACTAGAAATAGGTAATTACATCTCATGCAGTGACACACATCTGTAATCCCAGCAACTTGGGAGGCTGAGGCAGGAGGATCACAAGTTCCAGGCCAGTTTCAGCAACTAAACAACTTAGTGAAGTCTGGTCTCAAAAAATTAAAAGGTCTTGGAATGTGACTCAGTGGTAAAGTACCCCTGGGTTAAATCCCAATATGGGGGGAAGAAAAGAAATATGTAATCGCTTAAGATGCTAATTCTAAGATCAAGTCCCATTTTTCTTCTTTATTCAAGAGACAAAAAAAATTATATTTCTGGAGCACAATCTGATGTTTTGAACTATGTTTACATTGTAAAAATATTAAATCAAACTAATTAATATATCCATCATTTTACCAACATCTTTTTTGTGGGGAGTTCAAAAATTTATTCTTCAAGCAATTCTGAAATACACATTCTTACTCATGTCACTTCCTGTGTCAAGAACTCAGTCTGGGAGACTGAACTTTTGTCTCCATCCTCTAAATATCCACATCTAAATATCAAAAATAAAGAAATAACTAATAGCTTTCAGTCATTCTGAGGCAAATGAACCTTCACAATTCATTCAACTGCTACAAGACACATTTTATGTGTCCAAAAACATACCAGATACAGATTCTATTCTCAGAATCTAATTGCCAGTATTCTGTTAACATGTCTTTTTACATTCAAATATCAGCTGCCAGTTTTCAAAAGTACTTTTCACACATGCTTCAATTATTTTCACGTAATTCTTCAAGGTGAGTTCTGTACAAACATTTTCCTCACTTTACAGGTTTCCTCACAGACAGGTTTCAGAAGATTAAATGACTTATATGCAGTCACTCAGGGCTTGGAGAATAAGCGACATAAGGCTGAAACTCATACTAGTTTTTATGCTATTCACTGTTATGTAGCCTTCCACAAGACAAAATTCCTATAATCGATTTAGTGACTTAAATAAGACAACTGGCACGCCTTTACATAGCTCTGTTTTCCTTTTCCCACTCAGCAGAGCACAAATGGTTAAGCAAATCTCCCTAGCTCCATAGGTCCATTTGGACCCAACTTCTGATTATCATCTTCATCAGTTCTTCAAGTTCAGTCAAAAGCATGCCTATGAAATAAGTGCCGACTGTTCTTAATTACATAAAGCTACTTACACTCATTTTCCATTTAGTCAGAATTCTTTACATTTAGAAGTAAAATGTCCTCAGCCATCACTCAAAAGACAATTGTGAATCAGAGTTAATGGTCTTTCCTGGTATCTGAGCAGCACAGGGACAATGTCACTAACATCCTGGCTTAGGAAAGCAAAACAGAAAAAGAGCAAATTAACATAGTACTTCCTTGGTTTGTTTTTAAATAAATTTGGCATATCATTAAACAAATTCCCAAGGGACAGAAAATCCAAAATGTGATAAGCTACACAAATATTCTATGGTCCAAGAAATTCATTATGTCCTCCCTTACAGTAAGAGTTCCCCAACAAAAGGGTATTATCAATATTTTCTATGGAGACCTTTCAATATTGGGTCTGCAATATGAAATAAAGAGTGAAGTCAACTATTTAGATCATCTGACTCAAAACAAAGTCTTGGCCTTGATTTTCTGGGTAGTATAAGCCACAGGAAATTTTGACTCAAATCATCCCTATAATTTTCTCAGTTCTAAGAATCACTGTGTGTGTCCTATGTAGAGGAGGCCACCTCAGCATACTAAAAGTAAGCAGATCATAAGAAGCCATGTGTGGGGACTGTGCTGGATGGAAAGAACAAACAGATGCATTTTACCATTTATAAAAATCTACTCCTTAATATTCTTTTGATTTGCCATCCCCACAAAGCAAGGATCATGACTCAGAACACACATACAAATGTGCTAGTATCAAAAAATTCACACACAAAAAAAAGAGCCTCACTTGGTTCACCAACGTTTTTATTCTATTAATGTATTTTTTTTTCTATATAAGTGGTCACAGGGTCACACCTACTAAACAGATTTCAAATCCAATCTTGGCCCACAGCTCAAAAAGCACTTTATTGTGAGTCACTATAATACACAAAGGACCTCTACCTATAAGGAACTCATACTTAAGAATGTGCTGTGTGCCATTATAGTTCCCAAAAGGAGAACTTTTGGTCTTTGCAACTTCCTGAAACCTCTATTTTCAAAATGCTCTATGTACATCATTTTTCTTAATTCTCACAGTAGCCCTTTACAGATGGAAAATTAAGGCTTAGAAAGGTCAAGTAACTTTCCCAAGGTTACACAGTAGCAGAGCTGGAGTACAGATAATGATGTGCTTGCAAATGTGTTCTCAGAACTGGCAAGATGATGACATAGGTCCACAATACTTTATCTGAGTTGCTTAGAAAAAGATGTCTTTCAGAATTCACAATTTTTTTGGAATTTGGAAAGGTAATAAACATATTGCCTATGTCATATCTTTTTAACTCTCATGGTGTTATCTGGAAAGAACTGCATGTGAAAACATTGGATTTCCTGTCCCCAAACTCAAATGTTCACACTAAGTGAGAGAAATGAAATACTGCTAAGTAGCTTCCCATTGGCTGAGCTGTCAGGAGCTCAAGTCTGAATAGGCTCTGCCAATCTAATGAGTCACTTTAAAAGAAAATTTTTGAGGCTTTGCAATTGGAAATATTAATACAAGAGTTGTGGACTTCCATGAAAAAGCACAAATTGAGATGTGAATAGTTTAACATACACTAATTGGACTTCTAGAACCCATTGATCTTTTAGTAACAGTAATTAGAAGGTACTACCTCACGGTACTCAAAGACTTCAGGACACCACTGGGAGGCTTCTATTTCCATCAAGGAAAATTATGATATGTCTGGTTCATAAAACCTCTGCTATTGTAATGTAGAAAGAGTAGATTAAATGGAGAATGAAATCACTCTGCTTGACGGTACTATCATAACCTAATATAATAAGAACATTCCTATTATACAGTCATTTTGTGTTTGAAGTGGAAACTTATCTACTGCTCCTTTTGAAAAGGCAAGAGCACAATCTAGCCTTAGATTAGAGCAGATGTCATCACCTGTCTCAGGGCTGCCTGGTTGCTGGAATCACAGTGGGGCAGGGTGAGGGAGGCTGCCATCTGGGTCCCACACCCAAGACTATGATTTGGTCAGTAAGGGGACAGCCTGATATTCAGAACTTTCAGAAACTCTCTGGAGAGTTCCTATTATGCAGCCAAAGCTGGGTTAAAATACACTCTAAGGTGGGCTTGGGGAGCACTATTATCCCAAAAGTCATCATCCTTCAGAGCCCCAAACTGGCTCACAACAGGCCCCCAAGAGATCTTGTATATGAAAAGGTTCCTATTTATAAAGCTCAGGGAGTGTGAGAAGGCAGGGTTAAAAGTTTCTAAATCTAACCACAGGGAAACAAATGTTGGCTCCAGCTCAGGAGTGGGGCTGCCACAGAACCATGCCCAGGCGCCGACTCCCACCCCCATGTGGATTAGACTGAGAGCTCATTCTTTTGCTTATTTTTGGTCCCTCACTTTTTTTAAGGCACCCTGCAGTCTAGTGCTAGGTACAGGAAACTAAAGAGCTTTCTGGTAAATAATTTGGCTTTCTCTGTCAAGAAGAATAAATATATCTTACTTGCTCAATCTAAACAGCCTCTCACTCCTCAGGAGGATCAAATGAGGGACTGAACAGCCTTGTTTTGTTTTGTTTAAAAATATATACATACTGGTTTTTAACTGCATTTTTCAAAAGACAAATTGGTCCCAAATTGCCAAGGGAGTTAAACTAATATTCCTTGGCTATTCAAATAGTACAAAGGGCAAAACATAAGACCAACTCAGATAAAATTAAGAAAACAGCCTAAGGGACTTTTCTGCCCCTCTCTCTCTCTCTCTCTCTCTGTGTGTGTGTGTATGACAACTTTGAAAATTAAAAATTCCAAACAACTCAAAATTACATTCCTTGCCTCTTCAGACACGAAAGGGAGGTCTCTTATGTGAAGCCAAAGATTCTCTAACACTTCCACAGAACAGGGCTTGGTTACACCATGAGAAACCAAGAGCAAGGACAGTTAACGCTTAGTAAGAGACCAAGACTTCATTTTTTAAAAACAAAATAATAGCTTTTATTAAAAGTGCATACAACTATAAAGTTCCTGTCTGCTCCCACTTTCAATTGAGAAATATATTTACAGACTCCCTTAGTTACAGCTTATCTGACTATACATCAAATTAGCTTCCTGAACTCTTGGGTCTCCCATTTATTTAATAACAGAAGCATATAGTTCATTCCTTCCTGAAACTGTATATCTCCATTATAACAACTCTGATTCTAGGACACAGATCAAATCCTACATATGATCTGGAATGAAACCTACAAATACCAACAGAAGTGGCACTGTGAGAAGACTATATTAAGAGCTTTCATTGGTGGGACTATATACTAGTTAGGATTATAAAGGGAAAATGGGTTGATTAGGCATATCATCTACAATTTCTAACCTAGAAAAAAGGAATTTTCTATGTCCCTCTATAGGTGAGCCTTGTCTTTAGCAGCTCTTTTGTACTTTTTTAAGACCTATGGCCATGTCTGAAAAATCAGATGACAACTTCCAAATATTATCATCTGAATCTGCAGGTGATGTTACAAAAATATAGCCATCATAATGCCTTTTATTGAGCAATTATTACACAACAAGCCCTGTGCTAAAGGAGAGCTATATCACCTGAGATTAAGGGGCTTTCTCAGTTCACACTATGACTGAATAGGCACAAATGGAACAAGAACCCAAATCTTCTCACATTCTAAAGCCTATGCCCTGAGTATTGCATTATTTTGTGTCAGATATCACCTACCTCTAAAACATGGACCTCTGGAAATGGTGGAGGGGGCAGGGATACTTTTTAAGTTAAGAGTATTCAAATCAGTTGGAAACTGATGATAATATAGACACAAGGCCAGGAGAGTATGGGTGGGTAAAGGGGAAATAAGGAAATAGGAAATAAGACACTAAAATCAGACATTTTTTTTAATTTATTCTGATTTGTTAGACATGATGGCAGAATGCAATTCATTTCATATTACACATATATAACACAATTTTTTCAAGACACTGGTTGTACACAAAGTATTTTCACACCATTTGTGTCTTATACATGAACTCAGGGTAATGGCAGGATTGATGGTGGAATGAGTTAGACATTTACTTTTTAAAAGCTTTGATGTGAATAAATTTCCCTCCATAGTAGATCCAGTGTTTCTGTTAATTGCACTATTTCAAATCCAATGACAGGGAACTAATTTGAAATGCAGTGCAAAGCCAACTGTGGTATACCAAAGAGTTACTGTGTCTCTCTATGATGGTATAATGCTTCTTTAGGATATCCTCAGGATACAAATACTGTTCTCCTTTTACAATGAGAAACTAAAGGGCAAAGACATTAAAAGAGGGATGGGGAATAACTGGGAAAAAAAGGAGCAGGAAAATGATTAGAACATGCATGTCCTGATTCTTAATTACAAGATCAATTAAGCACAGAATGATTATTCTTTTGGCACTGAGAATTGAACCCAGGGAACTCTACCACTGAGCTACATCCTCACCCTTTTTTACTTTTTGGTTTCGAGAAAAGGTCTTGCTAAATTGCTGAGACTGGTATTGAACTTCCAATCCTCGTGCCTCGGCCTCAGGAGTTACTGAGATTACAGGCCTGTGACACATGCCAGGATTAAGCACAGAATTTTAAACTGTTGGGCCCTCCAATGAGAGTGTAAAGACATTTCAGATTCAGCATTTCCACCCCACTTTGATCAGCCACTGTCAATCCCATGCAACAGGTTGCAGCAGTAATGAGCATGTACAGTAATGCTCAGGGAACATGAACATATACAGAATGACAAAGAGAAAGAAGAAAGCTTCCCTAGAAACATACAAATATTTAATGACAATGTTGAAAAAGAAATATAGTAGTCCCTCCTTTTTCTGTGACTTTTGTTTTCCACAGTTTCAGTTACCCACTATCAACTACAATCTAAAAATATTAAATAGAAAATTCCAGAAATAATTCAAAAGTTTTAAAATTGTCTACCAATCTGAGCATCTATTGAAATATCATGCTGTCACACTCCATTCTGCCCAGGATGTGAATCTTGCCTTTGTCCAAAGTATCCATGCTGTACACATTACCCCCTTATTAGTCACTCAGTATCCATCTCAGATACTAGATCCACCATTCTATGATCCAAGCACCTATGTTCAAGCAAACTTTATCTTATTTCTTAATCAACCCAGAATAAAAGGGTAGCAATGCTGATAATTTTATTACAGCATATATTTACAACTGTTCTATTTTATTAGTAGTCATTGTTGTTAATCTCTCACCTAATTTACAAATCAAACTTCATTTTAGGTATGTATTTGTGTGTGTGTATGTGTGTGTGTATATTTATGTATACACACATATATACATAAAAGAACATGGTCTATATAGAGTTTGGAATCATCCCCAGTTTTTGGCATCTATCAGAGTCATCACTGTGGATAGGGTAGGACTATAGTACTAGCCAAGGAGCCTTAAGAAAAGTAGTTAAAGGTAGATGGGAAATGAGGAGAGGTGGTAATAACAGCTGTGTGTCACTCCTTGGGGCATGTGGTGCCCCAAGGCAACACAGAACAAAATGTATATGTAGGGTTCTCAGACCACGAGAAAGGGTGAGCAGCAGATAAGAAGAGAAAAAGGGCTGCCTGCAGGAGGTAGTCATGGCGGGCTTCACACACTTATTTCCCAAATAAAGTGCATCACAGCTCACTGCAAAACACCCAATATCTCAACCAAGAACATAACTGGTTCATGCTAATTTTCTCCACTTTTAATTTTACCATATGACGTCCCAAGTGGTAATTTATTGAAAGAGCTATAAAGGATTCTGTATGTGATGCCAAGTCTACCATGTATCATTATTACTTCATGGTTTTATTTTTTTAGTTGTCAATGGATCTGAATTTTATTTATTTATATGTGGTGCTGAGAATCGAACCCAGTGCCTCACACATGCTAGGCAAGCACTTGACCACTGAGCCACATACCCAAGCCCTATTACTTCATTTTTCATTCTAAAATAAGTACCAATTTTGACAAAAGCAATCATGTTCTATTAGTTCTCCCCACTGAATCAGTTCCCCTAGCTAGCTCCCACCCCCAAAACACCTATTCAATAATTATCTTCTAAGCACTTGCTTTAGAAAACTACTGTATTCACATCTATGCTCCAGGATAGTCAAAAAGAATTATGATGTGAGTCATATATGGAGTTACATTTTCTCCTAACCACATTTAAAAAGTGAAAATGATTTCAGTAATATTTTAGAAGTATTGCTTAAATAAGGTTTCTTATTTTTATCATGCACCCAATATGAAACGAGTAATGACATAATGCGGGGGGGGGGGGGGGGTGCGGGGGGAGAACGCCATGTTTTCAAAATCCTGTCCATTTTATATGTACATTCCATCTCGCATGCTCAATTTTATCAGCTATACTTCACACATATTTAGATTTTATAAAATACACAGTTGAAAAGGAGTTTATATGTGCATTGATCCAAATATAAAGGTCTTTCAATAAACTGGACTATTTTTAAATTTAAATTAAAATGCCTGTAGGTGACACAAGCCACACTTCAAATGTTCTGCAACCACACAAGGCTCTGTCTTCTGTGTCAGGTAATATAGCCCTACATCTATCTGCTCATGCTCACCTTACAGGAAACAGGGCAGGAATCTAACTTTATCAAGGAAATCTGTTTCTTAATCAAAGTTTCAAGGGATGGAATGGTCAGAATTCTTCACAACATTCCCTCAAGTAAAGGCCTCACTATACACTAAAGCCAGGAAGGACCACTCATGCTTTCTACTTTGTGGGATAAACCAATTCCTGGAGTGATAAATGGAGAAGATCATAAGTCTGGGATCTGGATCCTCTGATCACTAGCAAGTAGTTTATTAACTCTGGGCCTTAGGTTCCTCACTCATAAAATGGAATGATGATAGTAGTATCTACCTGAACAGATTCTTTTAACAAATGAACTAAAACTGATAAAAGATTAGCACAGTGCCTGGCACACATTAAGAAGTAAATAAATGAATAGTACTGGCTTGATCAACAGTTGACCAGGCTTACTCACAGAAGAAAGTAGTACTACACAGACACACACACACAAACACACACACACACACACAAAGCGTGTTTGAGTGTGTATAAACATATTCACACCATGTACACACTGGAAAAGTCCACAGGTAGCTCACTATGAAGATGTCCTATACTATTAGCATCCTCACAAGCAAAATCAAAATAATACATGCATGGACTCTTCTTTCATCAGTGTATCCTATCAAAAGAGGGTAAACGGCATTAAAAAAGAATACACTATAACTAAAGGCATATGCCACTAGCAGAGTGAGCAGCATTCACAGAGAACAAGCCCCATCAGCCTTCTGTTTGTAAGAAACAGGGACCCAGGGAAGAGGCAGGGGAGTAGAGAGAAGTACCACTCACCAAATAGAACAAACGAAATTCCTAGTATAAGCACACATGGTATTTATTAAGTATAAAGAGTCTGGTTACATCTATTTTGAGATTTTTGTTTTATTTCAGTTTGCCAAAAGAATGACAATCCTTCAGGAATTACTATTGAACAGGTTCAGCACGTAGAGGAACATGCTGGCACTTCCAGGGAAAGGGAATGAGGTGGTAAAGTAGATGGAATGACAAATTCACGATTCCAGCTTTTGGAGGAAAAAGAGAGAGAGAGAGGCGGGACAAGAGATTAGCAACAAGGAGATTGTTGCTGGGAACTGGGCTCACTTGGGGTTAAGGTAAAGCGATGTCAGTCCAGGGAAGAAAGAGTGGGCTAAAGCCAAGAACACCAAGGCCAGCAAGCCTCACTGTAGGAGCAGCCCTGCTTCCCTCAGCTCCTGTGGCCATAAATGAGGCTTCCCAGGCTGTAGGAGTCAGGAAGGATCAAAGAATAATTTTTCACAGCATCAAAACTTCAAGATACAATCTGCACAGCCTGCTACTCAGGAAGAGGTACAGCAGCTCAGAGTATCAACCCAAGTCCCCAGGAGACATGACTATTACTGCCAGACTCCCACTTACTGCACTTCAGGGGCACTGAGGCACCTGCTGTGTTTCACTACCTAGAGGTAGAACAGGACAACATGCTCAATTAAGTTCAAAGGGGAAAATCTATTCTAGAAGAATTTATAATACTTTAGAGGTAATAAGCTTTGGAATACCACATTTAAAGGGCTATCTACACCACTATCTTCTCTGCTTTAAGAGTAAGAAAATCCTGAGGGATCTTTCTGACACAGGAGAGAGACAAAAGAAGCCCAGAGTTAACAGAATGGCCCTCTATAGCTTACCTTTAATGAAATGATTTTGGCTCAACTTATCTTCTAACCCAGTCACTAGATAGATTCTCAAATCCAAAGTGGCCCAGTTGTGTCTACTATCAATTAGGGATGCTGAAATGGTGACTGGGAAATAGGAAGCTATAAAGAATCAAGGAAGGGGCTGGGGTTGTAGCTCAGTGGTAGAGCACTTGCGTCACATGTGTTAGACACTTGGTTCAATCCTCAGCACCACATATAAATAAATAAATAAATAAATAAATAAATAAATAAATAAATAAATAAAGATATTGTGTCCATCTACAACTAAAAAAATATTTTTAAAAAACACAAAACAAATAACATGAGAAAACAGAGAATTCCAGATACTTGTTTTGAGATAATCTCCGTTTAAGAAAAGCTTGAAGAGAAAAATAACCACCACCCCCCAGAAAAAATGAACTTGTACTAGTAATGAAAAACATTTTCTTCAAAGAAGCATGGTTTGCAGAATTACAATGCATCCTCTAAAGGCAGACGCAGCCAGACCATCAGGAGCATCCCTCCCCCACAGTGGGCAGGACACACGTCCACATGGTAGTGCCCAGTGACAGGGTTTGGACCAAATCCTTAAATACTTAAGTATTATAAGGCTTACCAGGCCCATGACTGTGTTCTTTTGAGCCTTCCAACATTATTTTTCTTATTTGCCTATTAGGAAGGCTTAGGAAGATTGAGGTCATATTTTAGTTAAGAGAGAACCAGAACTAGATTGACCTCAGTTTCCAAATCCCTGTCCAGCGCTTTTCATAACACAAAATAAGTTCTTGAAAATAACAAACCATAATTCTCCACTTTGCAACGTTTCCAGCAATCATTTCTGGTCCTTGTCACAAACTCATCTCCACCATAAACTGATGCCTTTATAGAGTCAGTTTCACTATCATGCCTATAAAGTTCGCCAAACAGAAATTATAGGGAACCCCTTTTCTTTGCTCTGGGTACAAGACACCAGGGTCCTTAAGTCAGGGAACCAAGAGTGTTGACATCATTTTCCCATGGAAGAAATCTGATCTCTCTAAAGAAAAGCAAGTACTTCCAGTCAACAATTCTGAGCCTTCTGTTCCCTGCTCATGCCAACTGTTTCATTTAAGCAGCAGGGAGGGTAGATTCTCTGCCACAATCTGGAATAATTACTGAGGTTGAAGCACAATATATCCTTAAAGAAACAGGAACAAAAATTTTCTAAACACAGCACTGAGTACTTGGACTCATATCCAAAAATCTCATAGTAGATGCTAATTACCTCTATGGATTCCTTCCTATACCTATCCTTTTCCCACTCTGCCCAGGCATTCCACTGACCTAAAAAACAACTCAGCAGAGTATTCCCAAATCTGGCTAGTTCCTCTGAACCTACTGACTACAACACACAAAAGAGTACTTAATTTTGGTTTAGGTTTCACACTGCTCCTGAGGTACATTCCCCAACACACCAGGCTGTCTCACACCTCACTGCCTTTGCACAGGGGGTTTTGCCTGCAAAACTGCCCTACTCCACTAGTCTAAAGGGAAAAACTTTACAAAATCCACTCAGCTCCATCTCAGGAAGCCTCCCTGCCCTAACTGGGAGAGCTAATCACTCACTCTGGGTTCTCACCATTTCTTGTTCATGCTTCTGTGACAATAATGATCATATCTATTACAAGCCATGGCTGAGTTCCCTGCTAAGCTATAAGCAAAAGGGTGGCATTCATAGCTCTTTCTAATCTGTGTATCCCTTGCACCTGGCAGAGTTGAACTAGGTGAATGTCCAGCAAATAAGGTCACCTCCCCAACTCTTATGAAAGCCTTCTGCAGCCAGGCATCAGGGCAATTTGGGGGGACCCCCACTTTGCCAGACTCCAATATCAAAGGCATAAACAGGAATGGCATGTATGCCATAGTTTACTTCTCTTAGAAATAGGACAAGCATTCCCAGAGAGGCTCTGAGGAAATGCTTTCAATCCTCCCAAACTAGAGGATTCAGTGGCTGTACCTTCTCTCCTCCTCATGGACTAATCTATTTCCACTTCATTTGTGCTAACTCATTTTATACTCAATCAAGTTACACTAAGATCCAAGATTATCCTCTGGGGCAAGGACAGTGAGAGAGAAATTATAAAGGCCAAGAGAAACCTTCTTAAAAGTGAATTCTGTTCCCTTTCCCCCAATTTCACTGGAATGGACAAAGTTCAGTTCATCAAGGGGATGCGTTCATTCCCAGGGCGCCAGAGACCTTGAAAATTATCACACCCTGGACTATGGGAACCAAGCAAGAAATATCTGCAGTAAGCTTCAACAAAAATAAGGCTAAAAATGAGAGTTCATTTAAAACAAAAGGATCCCCCACCTTCTTATTTGTTGGCACTCATAGAAAAGCAAAGAAAAGAGAGCATATACTTGAAAATGAGCCATCAAACAAGGCAAATACCTTTTCTATGTTCAAAATACTTTATCCAAGCAGGAGGGTCCAGGAAGAAATAAAAAACATTAAATTAGTTAATAAACAACTTGATTCTGGTTGAATAATACTGGTATCTCCAGGAAACCTATTTGAAAAAACCTGGGGAATGGGGAATATAGGGTAATGGTTAGAGTGTTCATTCAGAATGCCCCAGGCCTAAGGTTTGACCTCAGTACCATGATTTTAAAAAAAAAGAAAAAGAAAACAGTTTGGGAAAGGGGGCTGTTCAAAACTGCCTTTGCATAAGCTCATTGCTCTTAAGTTTGAGCCGTATGAATGGCAATATTTTCTAAAAGTGCTTTTATTTTACCTAAGGCAGAGGACTTATGCTCCATCTACTATAAATCTACACAGGGAACTAAACAGTTACTAATGAACTCTTGCCAACCCTGGGTACCATAACACAGAACACAGAAACAGACTATTAAAGGCAAACTACACTTAGTCCTTATGGGTATGATTTAGGTTTTCTGAATCAGGTAATTCCAAGGACCTTGGAGCGAACCACCTTGGTTTCCATCCCAGCTCTATGTCTCATAAGACATGTGACCTTCAGCAAGTCACTGAACCTTGATTTCTTCCTTGGTAAGACAGGAGTAATAAAACTTCTCTCAGGACTGTTGTGAAGGTTGAGTTAATTCACATCTGGCATTTGAAAAGTGCTTTATTTTTAAGTTATTATTTAAAGAGGGACAAGGAAAAACTTGACTTTCAAAGGTATTTCAGGAGCAAGTATAATTTATAGGAGTATAAATGTTGGTCTCCATGCCAGGGCAATGACACCTCCCCATTCCCAAACAATCCTTTAAGTTACAGAACAATCAAGTTTGATAACTCCTGTTCTAACAACTAGAAATCTGATGTACCCACTGGCAAACAAAAGGTCACCAAGATCGCATGTTGTACCAGAAAAAGAGCAGAGATCTCCCAACACACAGCACAGTGCTCTTTAGAGGACCATGAATCTACTGGACTACAAACATCCAATTGTTAATGAGATTTTTTTTCCTAAATATCAAAAGAAACATTCTTTATAAATCCAAGCACAAGGGCTCTATTATGAAGAGAGAGAAAACAAGCCACAAATTGGAGGAGGCTGGATACTCTATATTTCTCTGTTTATGTGGTGGCAGAAACACGAGATTCAGGTTCAAGACCAGACTTCAATTCCCCCAACTCTGTGACCTTCAGCAACTCAACCAACCTGAGTCCCTTTTTATTAACCAAGCAGATAATTTCTGTTGCATCTAATGTACGTGGTATGGTCACACAAAAGTATATCTTCAACAGACATAGGAACTTAGACAAGTACTGATCTGGTTCCTTCTTTACTTTGTGTTTGCTCCTAGCAAATTCATGTATGATATGAATGGGGACAAATAGATCTATGGAGAATTTATACTACAATCATAGAACTGTTCCCAAATTTGCTATACAGTGAAATCACTTGAGGACTTGAGGAGCTTGTAAACTACTAATGACTAGTTCACCCCTACCAATTAAAGCTGAATATCTGCAGTGGCAGTCAAGCAAGGTCTTCTCTAAAAATTCCCCTGTAATTCCAAAGTGCACTGATGTTTAGAAACCACTGGACTATGCCATTCAGCATTCAATGTCTTATCCTTTCTCACTTCCCATACTAATTCAAATTACAGCTCCTTCATTAGCATTTAATCTGGCACCATAGTCACTAGCCCCATATTGCTATTTAAATTTGAATTAAAATGAAATCAAAATTTAGTCTCAAGGGTTCAAAGACATGGGATTAGCAGCCACTTTATTGAACTGTGCCAATATTAAATGTTTTCATCACAGCGAGTTCGTCTGGACAGTGCTGCTCTAGCCAACACCTCTCTTCATTATCCTGTTCAAATACATAGGAACTTTATAATTATATAATTATATACCACCTTGAATTCTTTAAATGTTAAAGGTATGAAAAGTCTACTCTCAACATCCAAATCTGCATGGTTCATGTAGTAGCAACCACATGGAACTAAAGGCACTTGAAATACAAAGTGATGGAAGAAATGAATTTTTAATATTATTTATTTTAACTGATTTTAAATTAAAAATTTAAAACAGATGCTTAATTCAGTGATTAAAAAAGCTTATGTATGTTTGGAACAAATTTTGTATTTGAATCTACCTTTTCAACTTTACATTTTACAGTCCAAAAATATTAATGAAAATTCAACAACATATTGAGATATGATTCAGAAGTAAATCACATACCAGATTTCAAAAACAATACACTAAAAAGAATGCAAAATATCTCAGTAGTAATTCTTGTAATAATTACAAGTGGAAATGATAATATTTTTTGTATATTGGGTTAAATAAAATATATTATGGAAAATTTCAAAACTTTGTCTTTTTCTGTACCAGGAAATTAAAAGTTATATGGTTCACATAATATTTCTATCATGTAGCTCTGTTCTAAATGATCAATTCTTTGAAAGTAACAATCAAATTATTCTTCTCTTATCCTATAAAAGAGGGCAGCTATGGGAAAGAGCAATATTAAACAAATGTTGGCCAAAATACCTTGACTGCTCCCAAGTTTTGTTACACTATAGTAAATTTTAACTGTAAACTTTGCAACAAATTGCAGATTTCCATATATAAGGTATGCAGTAAGAACTTGAATGATGACTTCCCTCAGTCTGTCATGGAACCACATATAGCTGCTAAACATATTAAACTTTGGGAATCAAGTAAGTACATTAATTATCACTATTTCAGTCTAGCCCTGCATGCATAGAACATGTTGTTCTTTGCCTCTATTGGTCCCATTTGGACAGGATATCATAAACACTTACCACAAGTTTAAGATAACAAGACCAACAGGTATACAAATAAGCCCACTGAAAAAGAATTGAATTTTCACAGCTTACTCGAATTATAGAAACTTTATTTTTAATAGGCATATAGAGAACTGGCTTAAATTCAATCCAAGACTGTGATTAAAGGGCCTAGCACAATTCATCTTATAATAACTTCTTATTCAATAAAAGATAATATGAAAAAATATGTCTATGTTTGATGACTAGGAAATCAGAAGGAAATGTTGATGATTTCCAATTCAAGTGTATCAACTTGGTGACAGCTTCCAGCTCAGAGAAACATCTGTTGTTTTTAATACTTTCTCCCTGGTCCAGGTTAAATTCCCTTATTTAGAACAGGTAGGAATTTGTTAGGTCTAGAGCTACCTAAAGATTTCTCAATGAAAAGAAATGCATTCCCTTCTACCATAAAGTTGATAGGAAAATAGTATAAAATTAAAAGAAATGATGTGTAGTTCATAAGTCTATCGATAAAGTTTAATCTTATGCTTTAAGATCCATTAAAAAAAAAAAAAAAAACAGGGCAAGGAAAAGGGGTGGTGCCAGGGAATCAAATTGACCAAGTTATGTTGTTCTACTGCATGCATGTATGAATATATAACAATGAATCCCCACTATGTATGATGTTAAGGCACCAACTTAAAAATCCCTATATAGGGACTAGGCTTGTGGTTCAGCAGTAGAGCACTTGCCTAGCATGGGTGAGGCACTGGGTTTGATCCTCAGCACCACATAGAAAATAAATAAATAAATATTTTGAAATCTGTATATAAAAAATCCCCAAATATATGAGAAGAAAAAAAATTATATAAAATAAATCCAATCATTTGGACTTGAATTCTCCAGAGGGTCTAGAAAATAATGTAAAATAACAAAGACTTCATTGCAATCTTAACAAAAGCAGAAATCAACATCATAGCATATTCATGAAAGGCCTCATTCCAAAAATGCTTGATTCAGTGGGAACTCAGATTTGTGGGTATGCTTTGTATTCCAGTCATCAAGAAGTAGTTATCAAGATGAGCACTGAAAGCAGAGTTTCTCTGCATATTCCCAAGAAGCAGCCATCCTCTTTCAAAACTTTCCTGAAACAAAATTTCTGCTTTCGATACTTTAAGCTCCTGAAACACAAAACACATGAACAAAGAAGTAAAACAAAATCAGTCTACAAGTATGATGATTTTGCCATCCAAGCTAGTTATTTCCAAATCTCAACTAAATTATTTGTTGTCTTACTCAGGTCTGCCTTGGGATACAGACTAGAACTTTTTTCACCTCTGAGCTTTTACAATTCAACAGCTGGCTCAAAAAAAAAAAAAATGCACAGTTTAATGCCCTTAGCTAAACTGCTTACTTCCCACATGACACTCTTTCTCTAGACTGTCTTTCAATAAAACCTGTATTAATTTTTCAAAAACATAATAATCTCTATCTACATGAAGAACATGAGGCCTGAGATCTGTCATCCTCCCTGAAGGCATTTCCAGCATAGTGCTGCCTGTGGTCCACCTGTGTCAGTATCACCAAAAGAGTGTTTGAAAGACAAACTTTCAGGCTCCATCCCAGATCTGCAACCAGTGTCTCTGAGGATGAACCACAGGACTCTGAGTTTATAACAAGTACTTCACAATGGCTAGACAAATGTCATAACCAAATGTATTTACATGAAAGTATGATAAATTCCCAATGTGGAATAAAGACGATCAAAGTGACAGGACTTCATAGAAAAGATGTGCAGAAACAAAAGACAGTGTTCTAGTTTAGGACGAACAACTCAGACAGAGGCACAGAGTCAGGGATGTGCAGAATGGAAAAGGAGACGGAGGATAGAGAAGAGTGAACAGTTCTGATTCAGTCTAGGATGAGAAGGAGTTACTTAGAAAATGAAAAGAAATGTTGATAGGAAAGTAACAAGTATAAAATTAAAAGAAACAATGTTTACTTATAATAACTTCTTATTCAACAAATGTTAATATGAAAAAATATGTCTATGTTTGTCGACTAAGAAATAAGAAGGAAAGAGTAATTTTAAGTTAAGGAATGACATATCAAAAGGAGTCTATCTAGCAATTACAGCAGTAGTATATAAGTTTGAAGAAAAATTAATGGGGAGCTACATTCACATGGGTTAGAGAGCCATGGTCACAGCAGGAAGGACCAAGCCCTCCTTTTCTGGTAGGAAGAATGATGGCCCCCAAAGATGTTCACCTCCTAATCCCCAGACCTGTGAATATGTTTCCTTACATGACTACATGGGTTGGCAGATACAATTCAACTTAAGGACCCTGAAATGGAGAAATTGCCCTGAATTATTTGGGTGAGCCCACACAGGTAAAGCTTTTGAGGCCAGAGCCAAAGAACCAGGAGATGGAAGCATGAGAAAGATTTAGTCTGACATTACTTGCTTTGAATATGGAGGAAGGGGCTATGAGCCAATGAATGTAGGTGGTTTCCAGAAGCTGGTTAAAAAAAAAAAAGGAAACATTCTCCCTAGAGTCTCCAGAAGGAATGCAACCTTACAGGCCCCAGTGTTAGCCCTATGAGACCCATGTTGAACTTCTGACCTATAAAACTGTAAGATAATAATTTTTTTTCTTTTTGGTTTTTACAGTGCCAGTAATCAAACCCAAGGTCTATACATGCTAGACAAGCACTTTACCACTGAGCTACATCCCAAGTCAGGTGCTATTTTCTTACCGAGGCTTCTCCACTATATGTCATGCTCTCAGACCTACATCTACCCACCACAAAGAAAGACAGATCTTTCAAGTTGAATACAGACCTCCAATTCTTACATGGTAATGTCACTTCCTTTGGACATTTAAACTCACTGGGTGTTAAAGAGGTGTTAAGTAGGAGTAGTTAGGCACCAGTCTCATTAGACCACCTTCATTTATCATCAGGTTCAGAGATCCCCACCCTCATTTGTCTAACACCAATGAGAAGTCTTGGAATAAATCCATATCGCTAAAATTACAGCAATGATTCAGAGCTATTTATGTTTGTTATTCCATTATGAGTTTCATACACAAATGTTTTGTACTTGATTCTCCTAGATCCTAGCACTCTACAGTAAATGCTCAAATAAACGATTTTTAATTTCTCAAAGTTTCCTTTCTCTCTGAGCTCTCCAAATTCCTCACCTAATTCTGACAGTGTCCATACTTTGTGCCCACAACTCTATTTCAAATATTTAGCAGACTCTACTTAATGGCCAACTCCATTCATCTAGTACTACAAGATACGCATTATCATAACCAGATATGGTAGCAAGTATATGGTGTCATTCAAAAGATATTTTAACAACGAAACTTCCTCGGGTTATATTTCCTACTAGCTAATGCTTTCAATATACAATACTTCTCTCTAAATTATTAGTAACAAAGAAGAGCAAACCGAAAAGTATGCTATAAATTGGTCTTGAATCAATCAACACATCACATTCTTCAGAAGAAAGAAGTCATAATTTAGTTGACAGACATGTACTGAATTCAACATTCTGGTACTGCTTCTGTTTCTAATGAATAGGTAAGTTAACAGGTCTGAACAGGGCACTCATTTATTCATGATTCTAAGAAATTAGGTAAACCTTTACACTGCTGGTAGGATTTTACATTAGTACAACCACTATGAAAATCAGTAATGGAGTCCTCAAAAGAGTAGGCATGGAACCATATATGACCCAGCTACACCAAGCTTCAATATTTATCCTGAAGAATTAAACTCATCATATTACATAGAAACATGCATACCCATTTTTATAGCAGCATAGTTCACAATAGCCAAACTACAGAACCAGCCTAGGTGTCCATCAATGGATGAATGAATAAAGAAAACTTAGTATATATACATAATATATATTATTCAGCCATAAAGAAAAATGAAATTATGTCATTTTTAGGAAAATGGAACTTGAAAACATTATGTTAAGCAAAATAAGTCAAATTTGGGTTGAAGGTTGTATGTTTTCTTCCATATGTGGAAGCTAGAGACGAAAAAGAAAAAGTGTGGGGTGCAAATCTCGTGAAAATCGCTAGAGGAAAGGGTCCAGGAGGTGGAAGGAGGGGAGGGAGGAGTTAAGTGTTAGGAAGTGATATTGGCCAAATTAAATTGTTAGATTGTGTACATGTCCAAATACATAGCAACAAATTCCATCATTAGGTACAACTATAATGCACCAATTTTTAAAAGTGGGGCAAAAGTAAAGAACACAAGAACTTTTAGTGAAAAACTAAATGAGTTGAACCAAGTTTTCCTCTTAACTATTTACTAGATAGAAAATTGTTTTGATTAAAATAAGTGTTTGCCAATGAAACCTACATTTTCAGAGTGTTTAGACAGAATGCCTTACCCTAAGATGTCCTGCATCTCTAAACCTTCTTGGGTTTACTTAAAGTTGTTTTGCATTCAAATACATTCGTCAATACATGTTACACTGGAACTTTTCAGGCATCGTCCATTGAAGAAAATCATGACATGAAATAAAAATCTTTAGTTGCTCCGTCTCCATACTAGCATCCTTCAAACAAGCATTCCTCTCTCCTGGACACTTGGGGAACATTCCTGGGGTTGCACAGTGCTTTCCCTCATTCTCTGCTGATTTCTTCATCTTCTTGTTAACACCATCCTTTCCCTAAAAGGCCTTCTCATTTTATACTACTTCCTTATTTATTTGCTTTGACACATGAGGCTGTATCCATCCTCTTTTAAGTAACTAGTTCCCACTCCCACCCTTTTAAGTGCACTTTCCCTTCTGCTTCATTTTTCCTTTTCTGTCTGCCTTCTGGTGCTGACTTTCCCTTTGCCCTTCCTTCCTAACCTCCCTTCTCAGCCTTCTGTATAAAAGAGCTGCTTCCCAGTTCTAGGGCTCCAACCATCAAGAAAAAAACCTCTGAGACAGGCATTGAACACTACTGGGTCTTCCTTGTGAAACAGGTCCTCCTTGGTCCAGGGACTTCCCACAAACATACCACTACTTCAAAAGAAGGTATCTGGATAGTTTTTCCTGCCTGCCCCTGGAGGGGGCATGCCATGCATCTGATTCCTACTCCCCAGATGTGCCTCTCCTCAAGATGGGGAGTGGTTCCTTGTGTCCACCCCCTTCTCTGGGCCTTTCTCTGACTAATTCATTGGCATAACAGCAACCATAGGCCCCATTCTCTGGCATGTGGATGAAAGCTCCAGTCACTCAATGGCCCTTGAAGATAAGGAGCTTGAACTTAATGAAGAGCTCCTGGGGTCCCCTAATGCCACATTCTTTCACAGCAAGCCAGCAATGAAGCAGGAGAGCTTCAGGGACAGCACAAAGTCTTAATCTGATGGGATCAAAAAACTCAAGTCAAAGATGAGTTTTTCCTGTGCCTTTTGCACCCTTTATGTTACCTGTGATCGGGCAGGATTTTAACAGCTCTTTCTCAAGGTGAAACATTACACCTACCTAAAGAGAGAGAGATTTACAACTGCATGTGTGATAATTTTCACTTAAGTGTCTCCAAAAATTAGCAGTAAATCTACAGTCTTAAATTTGTCAGAGGGGACAAAAAGGTTAAGAAAATAATGCAAATTAAAATTCTTCTTTATGACCTCAGTGCACATCCCAACTGAAACACACACACACACACACACACACACACACACACACCTCTTCTAAATGTTCATTTCTTCTCCCATATAGAGCTTTCTAAAGAGATTTTTTTTTCCTGAGCTTTCTAAAGTGTCTTTCATTTCATTATCCTCATTTTTCATATTCTGAAACTGTGTTCTCCTACTTGAGAGCACACTTTGGGCATACCTGGTTTCCAATTAGGCCCCAAAGTCTCTTCCTTCTGTTATACTAAATCTCCCTTTCCACTTTCTGCTCATAATGGCTACCCAGGCAAAGCCGGCATACAGGGCACAGACAGATATACAAACTAAACTAATCAACAGCCCAAACTCATTAACTCATGACCATCTCCACTCCTAACTCCGCCAGCTAATCTTCCCAAAAAGCTGCTAACCAAGAAGCAAAACCAAGAGTTAAATTTTAGCTCCTTTTGTTTTCTCTTCTAACAAAGAGACTAATAAAGCAGTGAACCAGCCAGAAGGCTGGACAGCAGGGAAGGAAAAGAACAAAAAAAGCACCACAAGCTGGATCATCTGTCCCCTCCCTCTAACACTAAAGGCTGAGGATTCGACAATCTTCCTCCCCACCGTGTTAATGATGTCCAGTAATTCACATTTCGAGGATGATACAGAATGCACCTTTAAACACAAATATAAAGGTTATTTCTTGGCCTGTGTCTTTTAATTAAGGAGACTACTAATCATCACAGAGTCAGCCAGTCCTAGAATCCACTCCTGACCTTTCTTT
Source organism: Marmota marmota marmota (assembly GCF_001458135.2). NCBI lineage: Eukaryota > Metazoa > Chordata > Mammalia > Rodentia > Sciuridae > Marmota > Marmota marmota. The sequence continues at coordinate 40,960,779 of NW_026000037.1, read as the reverse complement.
CAGCCATATTCACACCAAGGCTAAACTCTAGTTTACACTGGGACTGTGAAGCTAAAGAACCAAATCCTGCTGCTTCCACTGCATGAGATTAACCACTAATTGCAGCTCACCTGGCACAACTCCCCTCCCCATCTGGCCACTGGACAAAGGGATGTAAAGGAAGTTCTGGGTCCACATAGCCTCCTCTTCAGTACAGTTGCTCATAGTCTTCTCCCACATACTTAAACTGGGCCCCCTTAGGAGAGGGAAGGAGAAGGGCGGGCATGGAGTGAGAAGGAAAGAGAGATAATATGAATGTATTCCAAAAGGCCCTGTGAGAACCATCTGGGCAATCACATTCGTCTCATTACAAAAGTGTTTTTAAAAAAGACTTTGGGGGTGGGGGCAAATTCCTACTAGCCACATTTATTTGTGTTTTCAAAGAAGTTATTGCTCCTTCAACTCACTGTGGAGTAAGTGGTTTTTGCCCACAAAAGTAAGGTGGCATCCCCAAGTAACATTCCAGTGGTGCTGCCCAGGGGGCAAAACGTATATCATGTATGTGTGAGGATACAGGCAAGTTTTTGTGGTTCTGAAATACCACCAAAGGCATAAGGGCTGTGTGAGAAAGGGAGCTGCCTTCTGCACAACCTCTCATAGTTACATAAGTCACACTCCTAAAAATCCAATTGAAATGATTCAGAGAATTTTCTTCGGAAACTATCCCACAAGTCTCTCTAGTCTTTCAAAAACAGGCAGAGGGAAGAGATTCTAATACCTTGAGTGACCAAAGCAACACCAAGTGTATTCACTTAGGAGTGAAAAGAATGAAGGTGAACCACACAGACCAGAGTGGCTGTGGACATTGTCCTGACATCCAAAACTATACAGTCATACAAATGAACTATTCCATAGACCCAAGACCAAAGTCAGAGAACCCACTAGCCACGGTCCTTTGGATTTTGGGGGAAAATGGTCCGTTCTCTCTTTTTACTTTGGGGTCCATTCTCTACTGCTCCAATTCTTCTCCCTGTACCCACTTCCACCTTGCCCCATTAATGAGTTAGTAATAATGTGAGGGCGTATTCCGCCCAAAACTGAAAGTGCAGCCTATGAAGTGTCTGATGGTTTTAGACTTCCTCCATTCAAGCCCTTAAAAGGTACCTAATTCAGTGGCATGTATATAAAACATGTTCCAAAAGTTTAGTGTTTAAGTATGTGGCCTCTATAGCAAGTGGTTGACTTCAGAATCCTGGCTCCACCACTTCCTAACTATAGAACCTTAGCTAAGGCTTCTAGTCGGCTGCCTCAATCTCCTCGTCCATAAAATGGTTCTAATAAAAGTAGCTACAATAATCAAGTACAGATCAAATAAATTAAGAATAATAAAATTGCTGATCACAATAAATACTCCATAAGCCTGGCCCATAAATTGGAGACCTGTGAGAGATTCGAGCATAGACACACACCCAATATATTTTGGAACAATATAAAAAATCTCAAAACAGAAGACCAAAGTTCAAAGCTAGCACCTCCAGCAGAACACAGAGTAAGACAGTATTTTAGCAGCTACATGATCTCATGGTTTTCAAACTGTTTTTTAAAGCCCTGGAATATTTAGTTCAATATAATCTTACTCCAAACTTATAAGGCAGAATAAAAGTAGAGCATCTCCAAAGTAGGCTGTGTGAGGATGGGGAAGGGGACGCAACCTGGAGAGCCAGTGGCCAGTCACATTCCAAAATCCCTCTGAAAACCATGGCATGGGCAGCAGACACAAAGAGCAGGACCACCATCTCATGATTTTGTCCCAGTTTTAAAGATGATAATGGTAAATCAGTAGGAAGAATGGAGTAGAAGGCCAGATGCTGAACACAGGCTGAAGAGAAAAAATTTTTTTGTAAAAATTGAGGCAGGAGAATGAGGTGGGAAGTTAGGTAATGAAAGATGCAGGACTGAGTAAGAAGGGACAAGAGGGAGCTGGAGGTGATCTCTGCTGGCTTCCAACTATAGGAACTCTTGTATATGAATGATGTGGGGTGTTGTGCATGATGAACACTGACCAACCACTTTCAACAGAAGAATTGTAGGGGAAAGTTCTTTTGACAATAATCTAGTTCAAAACAAAAACAAAACATTTGGCCTTTAATCCTTAAAACTATAGTGTTTAGGTATCATAAATATGAAAGTTTTTGAAATCCTCAATATATGAAAAGCTTGTGGTACTTAAGGTATCTCAATACTCACTGTCATATTTATAGAAGAAAAAAAAATTAAACCGACTGTCCTTACCAAACAAGTTTGTATTGATTTGAGAAATCCTTTATTTAGCTTTTCTTGTGTTTTGCCTCTTTTCTATGTAAAGCAAAGAAAAAAAAAATGGCTTACCTGTAGATTCTGATTAATGCAAGTTGGGTTTTATGAATTAGGTTTTGAAATATATAAGACTTTGAACAATATATTTGGTATATTTGACTAATTATTTTAACAATGAAAATATTTAGTTTTTATTCTTTAGGCAGTGATTAAAATTCCTTGCCATGCCTTTTTCAAAAGATGAGATTATTTCTACATGAGTAACTGAGAATGAGCTATATATATAGTCAGAGGCCTTAAAAATGGAAATGGCACTTAAAAAGGAAAGTCTCAATGAGTAAATTTGGAATATGATATGACTGTTATCATTAAAATCAGTTTGAATGAGGAAAAATTTATAGGAGAGTAGAATAAACAAAGGTGGTGATAATTCATTTTGCCACTCCCGGAAAATGCAGGAAGTTTATGTGGTCTGTCAAATATGTGACCACATTAATGCTTTAGCAAATATGTTTAACACTGAATCAGAGAAACAATTTCCATAAGCAAATTTCATTTTTAAAAACTTAGAGAATTTTTAAATGACTGGTTTTTATTTTATAAAGCTACAACTCTTAAATAAATTTATGTGTACTAGGTAGCCAAACTATGAAAACAAGATTTTAAGTAGGTACAAAGTTCCTCTCAAATGATATGGACCTAAAGGGAAGGGTTCCCCCCATCTTTAGAAGCTAAAAGCAGGTAATTTTAAACCTCTCAAAAGAGGCATTTGCCATGAAATCTTGATGGTCCCTCCCTGCAGGGGTGAGAACCCCACAGTCCTCCCATAAAATAGAGATTTTGGACAAAGATGGGGGGGGGGGAGGTGGCGCTTGAGAAACCTTACACTGTCACTGTTAATTAATTTTGCAGAAATACATAGGAGAAAATTAAAAAAAAAAAAAAAAACTTGTATCCTAAGACCTGTAGAGGGGGAAAAAGTTTCAAAGTCTATTCCCTGCAGATATAATTACAGATAAACAAAAATATCACTCATCCTTCTTGTAATTAAAAAATCCTACCTTTCAGGAAGGAGAAATTAAAGGAAAAAAACTAAGTAGGGGTTGGGAAGGAAGAAAAAAGAAGTTTGTCTAAAAAATGAACATCTAGTCTTTTCTAACAACTAAGAGACACAAAAGTCCTTATACAAAGAGAAACATTTAAAGCCCCCTCTGGTGCCCTTGGTAAGCTCAGTGTTCCTATATGTCAAGAGCTATGTAATGTTTTGAAGAACTAATAATAATTTAAAAAAAAAAAAAAAAAAAAGGTCTACATGTGGTTGACAGCAGTTGGGAAAAAAAAAAAAAGTTCAGTGTTCCTGGTCTTGACTGTGGGCTACCAGTCTACCCAATGACATCAAAGGCCTCAACATGTCTCGCCAGGCATAGGTTTTCCCGTTTTCTCCTTCACAAAGCTGAAGTACGTGGCTTAAAAGCATTAAATAATTCTGTATTACAGAGCTTCTTCAAGGAACAAGATCATGAGAAACAGGAAATCCAGATACATGCATTTAATCAGCTATGTGCAGGAACGCTTACAGATCTTATCAAAGAGAATTCTCCAAAGAATTTTTTTTTCCCGGATTTTTTTCCTTACTTCAGTGTGATCACTGATCTACTTTTAAATTCATTACTTTAAAAAGGTATAAGAGAATTGCAGAGCCTAATGCCTACGTGCTCAACAAATGCTCTGATGAATGCATCCAGGTTCAATCAGTATTCAAGTTTTAAAAGGTGTCCTTTTATACCTTACTAACAACCTGAAAAAGAGAATACACCCCCAAGAGTTTTACTCCACATTTAGCTGTCTTTCCATGGTCAAAGAAGAGAGTTTCATGAGCAAGTTCCTTAGTCTTGTCACTTTAAGTTGAGGAGATAATCTAAGATAGCCCTGACAATCAACATTTCAGGTCACTGAAAGATTCTTTTAGGTTATTTTTGTATGAACATCACTAAAACTCTATTCAAGAGTCAAAAGTACCATGTCCTTTACACACCCACGCTTCATACACTCTTTTAGAATCGGTCCAGAAAAGGAAATCATAAACTAATAAATTATCCAAAAATTTAAAATCAATATTTAAAATAAATTTAAATATTTAAAATAAATTTAAAATAAATATTTAAAGCAACTGCTGGAACAAACATCAAATACAGAAGAGTCTCTGTTATTGTGTTTAGTTTTTCAAGCCCCAAATGCTATGTGCAAAATAATACTATGCTACCAAAATATTTCTTTAAGCTGTTCCTTTAGAGATGTAGCCAATGAATTCATTGGGTGTATGGGGTTGGGGAGTCTGGAAACACATTCACAACCAAGAGCACAACTTGCAGGTGTGCTTAATGTCTTATACTGATGAAGACTGCACCTTGAAACATTTATTCTCTATTGAATTATGGGTGAGTAAAAACTAAAGAGTCTGCAAGTCTTGTCACATTTCACAAATTTTTTCAACTAGATACCAGCAGTATTAAGTATTGCAAAAAGTATCACATACTAACACATAGGTATAGTTTCCGAGTACATGGCAATTGGAAAAAGTGATACAAATGGAAGAACAAGTGAATGCTAAATTATGTAGTCCAAGTACAGACGGTAGTCGAAGAAAAGTAAAAATCACTAGGAAGAATGAAAGGGGAAAATATAACACATAAGGGCAGAATGCCCAGGGAAGGAATCTATTTACTGAAGTCATCTAGACACAAGGTGATAAGGATTAAATCAGAGAATGAAGGTGATGGGGAACAAAAATGAGATAAAAATACATGGAAGGGATATTTCAGAGTAGACAAAGATGGATAGCAAAATGGCTATATTATCCAGCCCTACTTTTTTCCTTTTAATATAGTGATGTATAATATCCAACACAGGAGGAAAAAAAAAAAAAACAAGAAAAAAGAAACTGGTTTACACATATGTTGCCATGAAACTTACTGCTATTTAATGAAATCACATTGCCACCTGAAATTATCAAGTAAATTTAAAATATTCAACTTTCATCATCTAAAACAAAATCTGAGTTTTATTTCCTAAATCAAAGTTTTGATGGGGCTGGGGCTGGGGCTGTAGCTCAGTGGTAGAGCGCTTGCCTTGCATGTGTGAGGCACCGGTTCAAACCTTAGCACCACGTAAAAATAAATAAAGACACAGTGTCCTTCTACAACATATATATGTAACTATGTATATATGTAAAAATTTTTTAATTTTTCATATAGCTTATGGAAGGTTGTGAAAAGTCTTTTTTTAGTGTCCTCTTCTCCTTTAGGGTAAACATTTTTCACTTAACACTAGAAAAATTTAAACTCAGGGAGTTTTATGCAGCTAAATTCAAGGAAAATTTAGCTGCATATTAACTCTAATAATATGACTTGCCACCACCTTCCCTCCTTCTTGCCTCCTTTTTCTGGACTTCTTAAAATTTTTCCTTTTTCCAAATCAAGGATAACTTTGATAGCTCAAGATGAGTACCAGCTATGTTGAGAACATGCGTAAGTACAAAGCGATATCTATACCTATGCACAGAAAAACTAGCCAGAGTATATTTCCCTCTATTTAAATACTACACATGCATGAGAAGTAATCAACATATCTACAGATTCTTCCTCAATGACTGTTTGCAACCCATTACAATTAAACAATTTCTATCTTCTTCCATTTCCTTTAAATCATTGTTTAAATTACAACCTTTATCTGTTGAATTCTCCAGAGCAAAATCAACAAAGTATTTTCCATTTTCAGCTTCAACTATTCACGTAGTAGCTCACAAAGATGTTGTAGGTAGTTTCTCTAAGCATGCTTTTTAAAAATACTCATAAATTTCAATCAAAGAGAAAATAATGTTCTGCACACCGATGTACCTTCCACCATCATCTGCATTTTTGCAGGCTTATTTCTTCTGCCCTCCCCCATTTAGTACTTTAAAGACAATCTCAGGCAACATGTCATTTCACCTGTGAACATTTCAATATACTCCTGAGAAAGAACTTACAAGTAACCACCCATAAGTCAATGTTTTGTTTTCTAGAAACACTTCTTTAATTGAATGGTCTTCCTAAATATTAAGATGATTTCACCATTTGCTTAAAATTAAAGACTGCTAGTTAAAAAACTTATTTTTAGAGATGGTCCATCTGAGCCTAGTCTAGCCAGCACGGATGCAGGAATCATTCAATATAATGCCAAGTATGAGCATTATATTGAGCTTGGCAAAGATAGAATTACATATACTACACCCAAGGTCTAATTTCTCATAGGGTTAGAGAACAAACTAAGAAAGTTGGAATGAAAACCAAAGCCTGTTCAAGGTTGGAATTTCCTCAGAAGGCCATTGTTTCAGCTAATGTGGCTGCTCAGAAAGTGCCATGAGTCAGCTTTAAAGAGGAGATGTGATGAGTTGGAATAAAGACTCTGTGTGAGCTGGGAAGGAAAGAGCATGACCACCAGACTGTTTGTCAACCAGCTCACCAGGTGCCAGAGAGCTGACTGATGATACTTCTATCTGTGCTGATTAGCATATTAATTTAATACTAGAACTAGGTCTACAGAGTTGATTATAAAAGTATAGTCTCTAGACGAGCAACATCACCCAGGAACTTGTTAGAAAAGCAAATTTTCAAGCCCTAACCCAGACCTACTAAACCACTAACTTTAGAGGTAGGGCCCAACAATCTGTGTTTAAACAAGCTCTCCAGGTGATTCTGGTACACAGTGATATATAAAACCACTGGTCTAGGGCTAACTAACCACATGTGATTATAGAACTTAAATTAACATTACAAAAAAGTTAAGATTCTTTTTCCAACTGGCAGTAGCCACATTTTAATGCTCACTAGGTCAACAGCTATAACTTCCATACTGATCAGCACAGATTGTAGAATATTTCTATCACTGCAGAAAGCTCCATTGGGCAGAGCATTTAATTTTATGGAATACAAAGTTTCTCTAATTCTGAGCAACCCAAAAGTGGGATCCCGACTTTGGCTGGATGTCAAGAACCTGAAGGCCCCTGTGTGTCCACTGCACTGCTATTTCCATAGGGAGATGCATGAGATCATTGGAGAAGAGGGTGAAAAGGGAGGTTGAGAACTACTGCCTACCTTAGCCACACAGGCCAGCACTGGTTCCATGGAAAACAGATGAGATTGCAGGCAGTTGTTGAAGGTGCTGCTTTCCCTGGAGACTTTGTGAGACACAGTTGGGAGCAAGAAATGATCTCATTTCTTTAAAGAAACAGATGAAGTTGATGCAGTCAGGACTCATAGTAACAAAACAAACTGGCTCTTTCAATGTTTGGGGAGTCAATGAGACTCCTGGGGAAATGCTCTCCACCCTCACAGAGGGCCCCAGTAGCAGTGAGGAGATATCTTTGCTAGAAGAGGAGAACAACAGAACTGAAGGTAAGCCATGTGTGATGCCCTCTGATGCTCAAAACAGCCATGAAGGGAACTGAGTACCACCTATCAATGGGCACAGTGTGCCAGCACCATTTTAATATTAAATGGTAACATCACTTCATTTGTACTCTCACATACCAGTGGAGGAAGGGACACTAAGTAACCCACATGCTTGTAAACATTCAACAGAACCTATCAAATTTTTATACCATTAATGAACTGCCTTAGAGGAGATGATGACAGAAAGGGTATAATATTTCACAAGGCCATTTACCTCTACTGAACCAAAAGTTAAATGAGACAAGGAAAGAATCTCCAAGATACCATCACTTCCTTGTGAGCACCCCGTGCTCACTACCTCCCATCAAGATGAGGGAAAGCTGAGATCTCTCTTGCTCAGTAGGGTCTACTTCTGTGATGTATTATCTCTCCCATGAATATCCTCAATAGCTCTCAAGGAAGGCAGTCCAAAGAATAAATTTTCAATGCTAAAAATGGAGGCCTGTAGCACACAAGAAAGGAAAGCCTAAATGGGACTTGAAGCACCCTCAAATCAGTGTCCATTTGGTCTAAGAGTTGGCTCTGTGGGATAGGGAGCAGGGCCTAGGCTGTGGTCTCCCTCACATCTCATAATCTCAGGGACATTCATCTATCAAAATTGTACCTCCCTTCTAAATCTTCAACCTCTTTAAGTCTTCCTACTCTATTTGAACATGTTCATCCATCATAGTAAGAAAAAAACTCTCCCAGCCCCATGCTGCCCTGGAACTCCACTCTTGCTCTACCTACGCCCTTTCCCTATCCATAACCAGCCAATCTTCTGTAATACACTATGTAAACAGTTCTGTCCTGATCCTCAGAAATCCACTACTGTCTGGCTTCTCCTTCTTCCAAGTCATTGAAATCCCTCTATCATAGTTGAACGCTCATTGTCTAGCACAAACTCTTGGCCCAAATAAGGCTGACTTAGCACTGAGTAAATGCACAATGGACTTCCACAACACAGAATCAGATGAACCCTTCTCAGCACTGACATGTACTCCTTTGGCCTCCATGATGGCACTGCACATTCCTGCCATTTTTCCCACAGGTCAGCTCTTGACCCTATGCTGATTATTTCCAAAGTAGCATCAACAATCTCTTATCTCTGAGTTTAAGGCCAGCATTATGGTTTGAATCTTGAATGTTCTTCAGAAGGCCCATATACCAAAGTATTGGTTGCCCACTTGTAGTGCTATTAAGAGGTGATGGAGGGCTGGGGATGTGGCTCAAGTGGTAGCGCGCTCGTCTGGCATGCGTGCGGCCCGGGTTCGATCCTCAGCACCACATACCAACAAAGATGTTGTGTCTGCCAATAACTAAAAAAATAAATAAATAAATAAATATGTTTTTAAAAAAAAAAAGAGGTGATGGAAATTTCAGGAAGTGGGGCCCAGTGCAAGGAAGCTCAATTATTGGGGTTGTGCCTTTGGAGGAGGTATTGAGAACCTGTCTCCCAGGAAGTGAGTAGCTTTGCTCCTCCACACACTCCCTGCCATGATGGTTTGCCTAGCCACGGAATCAAAACCAATAGAACCAACCAGTCAGGAACTAAAGCTTCTGAAGCCAGGAGCCAGAATAAACTGTTTCTCCTTTAAGTTTCCTGAAGTATTTTGTCACAGCGATGGACAGCTAAGGTATCGAGTGTACCCACAACTGACTTAGACGTCTCACAAGCACACGATCTCATCATCATCCTACTCCTTGGCCCCTGGCCAATATATATTTATATTTTCACTGTGTGTTCTCTTTTTCAGTGAATGGCACCACCATTGAACTGGTAGCCTATGCAAGAAACCTGAACTTCACCTCTTCCTCTATTTCTCATGTCTAATCAATCACCATCTATAATTAGTTCTTGATAGACCCACACCTGAAATAGACCTTCTTTGTCATTTGTCCTTCCCACACATCCATCCATCTCATTCATTCCCACTGCAGTCTGAGAGGTCCCTCTAAATGATCCAGTTCTCCAAACATGATCCTCAGATCAGCAACAGCAGTACAAGGGATCTTCTTAGAGATGCAATTTCTCAGGCTCCACTACAGATCCATTAAATCACAAACCCTGGGAGTGGAACCCATCAATTCGTGTTTTAACAAGCCCTCTGGATGATTATAAAACATAATAAGGTTTGAGAATCAATGCTTTAAAATATCTGCTCACATCGCTGCTGATTCAAAGTCTTCACTATTGTGTCATTCTTCTACATGAAGGTTCAAATACTTAGATATCATTCATTTACTATAAAAACTACCCTAAACTACCCTAAAATGAGAACTCTAAAATGAGTGGTGAGCTGGAGTTGTGGCTCATGGTAAAGCGCTTGCCTGGCATGTGTGAGGCCCTAGGTTCGATCCTCAACACCCCATATAAATAAATAAAATAAAAGATCCATTGACAACTAAAAAAAAAGTTTAAAAAAAATAAACAAAATGAGTGATGAATGGGGCTTAAAGAAATAAACAGATAATGGATCAACCTATGGTGAGGGTATAGAAAAGGTACTGGCAGATGGAATAGTGCATGAGGAGAACTGTGATTCACTGAGGGAACTGATAAAATTTAGAATGACCAGCAGATGAGAATGAGAAGGTAAGTTATCTAAAAAGTACATTGGCAAATGATACTTTCTTTCCTTCCTTTCTCAGGTGTCAAAATTTTATCAGTTTCTTATTCTATCATCCAGTCTCCCTCTGCCAACCAAAAAATACTCCACAACACAGATTAACACACAAAATTCCCTAACGACCATTTCCTTGGATGGGGCAGGAGGGATATTAAGCAGTAAGAACTTGCTTTCTAATATCTGATCCTATAAATTATATACACTTCAAATTGGCCTGTAAGGTTTCCACTAATTAATTACTCATTCCATGGCAGCTCTCCTCTTTACTCTCCAAGTCCCTCATCTTTTACTAAAATTGGTTCAAATCAGACCTTCCACAAAATGTAACACTATAATCTAGCAAACTCTCATTCTATAAATCCTCCATATGTAAATATGTTGCATATTCATGTAAATATCACTCTATATCATAATAACCAAGAAGATGTATAACTTCAATAGTTTAACTTCCTCAAGGACAAAACTGCTTCCCAGTTGCCTCATTTTCAAAGTAAGTGCACTGAATAAACTTAAAAAGTCTATTGCTACTCTAAAATGTCATTACCAATGGTCACCCTTAATGCTCTGCATATATTATGGACTCTGAATGTTGTTAAGACTCTAGAACTCACACTTCCAAAAGATCATGAAGAGACTCTCAGTTTCCCTACATCTCCCATTTTAGAAATGGCAATGTGAAGGCAGTTTTTCTTTGATTCCCACCATTTTGTGAAGGTTCACATTTCAACCACGTCATGCAGGCTGACAAGATTTAGTTACACTTTGGGCTTAAATAAGAATTTAATGATTTTCAATTGTAGCATTCTTTTCACTGCTATAAAAGCATCCCCTCGTTTTGGTGTGGAAGGATAAATGAAAACTCTTGAAAGAAAAAGAATGTCAACTTGCTGTTTTCTGCATGCAGATTCCTGAATAAAGACTGTCAGTGTATACAAGAATGTGTTCTCCACATGGCTATCGGAAACAACTTACTCTTTTCTGTTTGTTTTTTAACCACAGTTAGTCACTAATGTATCTGTGAACCACAGATACATATCGAGGAGGGCTTTCGACACTAACTAAAACTAAACTCATGCCATGGGAATTAAATCCAGTGAAGACAGCTTCAACTTCATATTCCAAGAAAACACTACTTTCACTCTAAGGCAAAGCAAAAAATCCTGGTCCAAACACAGGCAAGCATTCTGTTTCCTGTGGTCTTATTAACAATGTGTTTATCAGGAAGCAGGAGGACATGTTAGCATTTATGGCCATATTGACAATCATTAAGATTTTGCCTTTTTCTAATGCAACTCTTACACTTGGTAATAGCAAGTAGATCCAAGGATATTTTAAGTCCACTTCTCATTTTATGGCTTGTTATTATATGGTCACGGTAAAGAGGCCAGTTGGCAGCAAAGGCAAGCTTATTGCTTACTCTTTACTAGTGGTTAAGACACTGACTTTTCTGTCCAATTCTACAACTGCAATTTTTTTAAAAAAATTATTAATAGTAAATCTTCTCTAAGCACTTGCTATCTGCCTGTAACATAGAGTGTAGGAAAAGAGCTAAGTGCTACCTAAGAACATCGTCATGACACAGTTGAGCAAACTAATTCAAACAAGACCACAAAAGAAAAGTGACCCAAGCTGTATCTATTCAACAGCTAGGATGGATATGGTAGGCTCTTTAGTAGTCAGTGCTCTGGCACCTTCAACTACAAAGATAAGGAAAGGAACAAGTTTGTATTACATGCCAAGTACTGTGACAGACACATTAGCTGCTACTCATTCAATACTCAGGAACCATCTGTAAGATAGGGAGAACTGCTCCCAATTTATAAGTGAAGGTTCAGAAAAAAATAGGTGACTGATAAAGACCACCTTCAGGTTTTAAAACATCTTTTACAGTTTTGTTTTGTTTTGGTTTTTTTGAAAAAAATATTTAAATCTCTTTTCTTATTTAACTACCTATGTTCTTTATGTAAACCTAAGAAAATGAAGCTTGGCTTGATTAAAAATACAAGATTGGGCTTCTGCTGGGAAAAATAAATTGAACCTAATACAAATATTTAATTAATTACTTATTTTTCAGGGTATAAGTTTGTTAGATTTTCAAACATTAAATTAGCAGGGTTTTTCAAATTGATATATAAACATTGTACATATTTATGGGGTACTATGTAATATTCTCACATAAATGAATGATGTATAATGTTCAAATCAGGGTAAACATATCTCTACAAACATATATGCTTTCCTTATATGAAAATTCGAAAATCCTTTCTTCTAGTTCTTCTAAAAAACAAACTAGCAATTTTTAAATAAACATGCAGCACTGTTAACAGTTTCTCCCTGGTTATATTTCACCTTTGTCAATTCCCACATATTACATACTATCTTTTTTTCTATACCAAGGAACTTTTCCCTAAAAGCCAAAGCTCCAAAAAAGATAGGTTCATTAAATCTACACTTAAATTAGCTCTGGTGACTTACACACACATTTAAAAAAAAAAAAAATTGAATTGAATTCCTTCAATTTTATGAGACAGCCAAGAATCTAAATTCTTTACTTTCTCTTCAGTAACTGAAGAGATTTTAAAATTGGCTATGCTTTCTGTCCCAAATAAATTATCTTTGTTGATTTTCTAATCTCAAATACTAGAATCATAAGTGTGGGCAACTGATGATTATGACATTTTTATAAAGTAAATAAAATTTCAGTTTATGAAAGATTATCAACAGCAGGTTCTTCTTCTAGCCACTTCAGCCTCTTAAGAGATTCAAAATGACACTAGCCCCCTAATGCCATGACTGCAAAAACAGCTTGTTTACCTGGAGAGCCCTTCCGGTCTATTCCACACCCTGAAGCCAAGTATTCCTTCTCTTGCCGAAAAAATAGAGGCCATACACAGGTGGGCCCCCATAAACCAGCAGACAGTTTTTACTGACCTGCACAGTATTTCAAAACACTTGATCTAACATTTAAAAAAAAAAAAAAAAAAAAAAAAAAAAA
>NW_026000037.1:40937130-40946022 GCF_001458135.2 Marmota marmota marmota | reverse complement strand
ATTTAAAAAAAAAAAAAAAAAAAGAAAAGAAACTTTAAAAAAAAAAAATCATCATTTACAGTTTCAACTGAAAATCCAACAGCACTGTTTGTACAAAGCTTCAATATCTGCTTTCTCCCACTTCTTCCAGGGACCTGACCTGTCCATTTGTTACTCTAATTTAGAACTTGCATCAACAACTTGAGTTTATCTGCACAGCCTTTAGGGGCATCTGAGTTTATGATCCTTTTCTAGTTACAAGGGAAAACTGACAAATTGCTTTCAATTCTGGAATGACTGTCCCTAGAAGGTACATGAGTAAACAATGTATGACACCATTTCCTATTTATTTTCTATTAAACCCAGTGTTGAACAACAGGCCTTCTTATTTTTCTCTAATGCCTGGGTAGGTCTCATTTGAACATAATCCCCACCTTCTATCCAAATTTTCCTTAACATGCCAAATGCTAGCATTTGGTCATTCTGCCTTCTCCTTTTGTCATTAAGGCAGGCATTAAGGACAAATTTCACCAAAAACATCTTACAAAGTTTCCATGCCTCTTATTTAACATGGCCAAATTTAAGGCAAACAATTCATTTCAAAAACACATTTCATACGCGTACTATTTTCCCTCCCCCACATATGTGAAATTTTTTTTAAGATAAATGAGAGCAATATGGAACTGAGCAAGTGGCTTCCATTGGCCTCTCTCAGTAGATAAATCCAAGCAACATCCAAAAGGCAATAATATTCAAGGACTAACTGCATAAATCTTGTAAGATGTTTGAAAAATGTCTAGTAGCAGACTACTGTGCCACTTCTGTCTCTGTGGTTGAATCTGGAACTCTTTTAAAGGAACCATGGTATCCTAGATGTCAGAGTAACTGGAATTACAGATATAGTCAGTTTCAGACAAACTGGTAAACTTTTTTTTTTTTTTTTTGGTGTTTTTTGTTGTTGTTATTGTTTTGTTTTGGTTTTTAAAGAAAAGAAAAATGCATGACAGATGAAGGCATAATCAAGGCCTGTTTTTGTTTCTGGTTTAAAAAAAAAACTGCATTAAATCAGTTCAGTAATCTGGTGTAGGTCAATACTATTATTCCTTAAGTCAATACTATTATTGCTGGACTACAGCATCTTTTTTTGTTACAAAAAAGGTATATTAGGGGCTGGGGTTGTGGCTCAGTGGTAGAGCACTCGCCTAGCATGTGAGCGCCCTGGGTTTGATCCTCAACACCACATAAATATAAATAAAGGTATTGTGTCCAACTACAACTAAAAAATAAATATTTAAAAAGAAAGGAATATTAGTATTCCACCACTGCTTTGCACTAAATTTCTCACATTCTTTCTTCATTGATCTTAACAATATCCTATGCAAACATGCATAGCAGGTGGTCCAAGAGATTTATAACTTCTCCATGTTGGGTGCATAGTGTCAAATCAAATACCTAGCCCCATGATATCCAAATATCATTGGCTATAGCCTGTATCCTCTACCCCCAAATTCATATATTAAGCCTAAATCTCCAATGCAATGGTATATTTTGAGGTGGGATTTGGGGAAAATAATTAAGTTTTGAGGGCAGAGCTCTCATAAGTGGTATTTGTACTCTTACAGGGGATGAAGAGACCAGAACTCTCTCCCTCTACCATATGAGGAGACAATTAGAAGACAGCTGTCTGCAAACTAGGAAGGGTGCTTTCACCAGACACTGAATCTGCTGATCCCTTGATCTTGGACATCCCAGCTTCCAGAACTTTGAAAAACAAATGTTAGTTATTTCAGTAACATAAGTCTATGGTATTTTTGTTATGGCAGCCAAACTGACTAAGATACTGTCCAATCTAGATTCTTAGAATATATAAATGTGTGGGCAAAGGGAGCTAGCTGTTCACCCAAATTCCTACTCTCCCTTCAAACTGTGTATTTGTCACTGAGAAGTAGATTACCACCAAGGACTATATTTTGGGGGCCTTTGTATTTAGGTAGAATACTGGAACTATTTCTCACTGCCAGAAACACCATGGTATACATTATTTCCAGTCAAACATGGAAAAGAAGGTCCTGTCTTTACCCTGTTTTCCATATGCTAACTAGCTTCAGGGGATTCCATAGTCCCTGCAAGATACAGGAGAGAGAAACATGGCAACCTGCTCACCTACCAATAACACCAACTCTGAGCTGGAATGTGAGCAAGACTCAAAACATTGAAATTTTGAGATTTGTTATATGTCATTTAGTTCCCAACTTTAGTTCTAAATATATCAAGCATTAGATTGAAATTTATATAAATTTATCAGGCATGGGATTGAAATTCTGAATGAGGCATCTTCAATGACAACTAAGATGGAAAAAACCAAACAAGTGATCTGGAGGTAGGAATAATGTTTGTATGTGCACATTTATAGCCCTTAACTGTACACATGGGAGAGTACACAGCAGTTAAGTCCAGGTCAAGAGAGTACTGTGGTGTCAGCAGCCTCTTCAAGTCACTGCACCCTGGCATATTTCTAGAAAAGGATATCAGGGTCCCTCCTGCTCCCATAAATCTCTTTCTCCCCCGCCCCTCTCTCTCTCTCACACACACACACAGTTTGCTAAGCTACTTTTTTCTCTCACACATCCTGATAACGCAACTAGCCATCTCTCTCAGTCCCACCATAAACTTAAATGACAGAATCTCCATATTCAAGAGGGAGCCCTTCACCTCTTTTTACCACTTTTGCTAATACATAATACACCATAATTTGGTAAGGATTTTTTAGCCACTTATATTTGGTCTCCTTGAGGTTCTACCTAAATATCAGTGTATATCCCACTAAGTGTATAGAAAACCATCACTTCAGTAATAGTATTTAGGTCTGTGCCATGTGATAATAAATCCTAAGTACAAGTGAAGAAACAAAGAGATGCCAAGATAGAACCAATAAGGAACATCTAAGTATAATTACTTTAGATGCATTCAGAACTTAAATCCCAGAAGATTTTTATGTAGCCCATCTCATTTATTCTTAAACAAGTATGTGAGAAAAGAAAGGTAAGGGTGTACATGCACATACAGGAATCTAGGCATATGATTCCAATGCCTCCAGAGAGACATTAAATATCTCTGAATGTCCCTCTACTTGAGACTTGGATAAATGCTCCAAAAGCTTCTTTGGCCATAAAAGACACAACTAGATGGTAAGTGCTACAGCTTGTTGGACATTACTGAGCATGTATTTTGTGGATACTGGATATGAAAAACAAACATGCAGGAGCATTCTCTGAGGGGCTGTCCCAGGGATTAGTATCACATTAATGTTAATCCTGCAGCTGAGCTGGCCAAAGAATTCCCACCCAAGTCCAGGCCCCGGAACTGTGAATAAGTAGCTTATGCTTTCCCAAAATGGCATGAATAATGAAAGGAGCTAAGCCTACCTGCCTAATTATGACCAGTAACAAAAAAATCAGGCCCCTAAAAGCAGACTCCCAGACCACTGAAGAAAGTAGGAGATAGTCTAGTTAATAAACACACTGGATGCTGCAGCACCCTGCCTTCACCACAATGCCACCTAATCATTCACAAAAACTAAAATTAAAGGGCCAGCTGGAATCCAGATTGTGATGAAGCTAAGGAAGCACTGCAGTTTCCGTGTTGCTGGATGAAATGCATGAGATCAAATGTCTAATTCTTATAATATACCTAGTTTGGTTCAAAAGGATTAAAATCTCAAATTCAGTTTTAGTTAAAACTAGAAATACAAACCTCGCCGTGCAGATTTCAAAGAGCCACCAGATCATGTACAATCCTAATGCCTCCATCCACACACAAGCCCTGACATTTGTAAATTTGAGAGGGGCCTGACCTCATGTGGAAATTCACTGTGCAGACTTTCCTGCTATAGGACACAGACCACACCAAGTTTCTATCTCTGACTCCCTTCTCCACAGTTCTAGGTCATAGTATATCTTTCAAATGGCTAATTACTAATCAACTTCCAACAGTTTGAAGAATCCTTCTAAACAACTCAATGGAATAATTAAATTTCCTACTACTCAGTTTTGCCATTGCCAGCCAACTTTCCTTCATAAATGTCCTTCTGTTTCTACTCAAAATGGGCTTTCTCCTTACATGACATTAATAGTACCAGTTTCCTCTATCATGCTAGTAATAATTCATTGTTTGGCCCTGCATTTGAAATTTTCAAAGCTTGGGGAAAGCAGGGCGGGACACAAATTTTCTTCAGACTACATCAGACTAATTTTCTCCCACTGCTGTCTGCATTGCTTATTCTTTAGAAGGGTGGGGCCAATTATGGGGGTAAAGGCTACAAGAAAACACTAATGGAAGGAAAGGAGATGCTGATGCTGCCATATCCACCACCCTCTATCACAGCTCACCTAAGTACATAGTCACAGCCAATCCAATATTGTGACAACTGTCTTCAAGCACCTCCAGGCCATTATTCTCCTTATCACCCCATGTACTTTCTCCAGTTTTCTTGTGTCATCTCTCAACTAAGTATAGGGCCCAGGAACAATTAACTTCACGGGTGGAACAACCCCCAAGTCCTCAGAACAATACATCAAGAGTCAATTCACTACACAAAAGGCTTCCCATTCTCAAGCTGAGCCTGGTGGTGGTAGGGGAAGCGAAGTAGGTTTATTTTCTATCCTCCAGAATGGAGGATGGTCTTTAAAAGTTTTGATCTTGTGTTTTTCAAGAGTTTGGGTCTACAAACATATGATAGCCTGTATGACTTCTCTCATAAAATGATTTGCCAAAAACAAGTGCATACTACATCTTTAACACAACCCACATTCTCTTCATTGTATATTACATTAACTGAAAAGCACATAGATAATAAATTACATACTAATGGTAAAGGTACAAATGAAAATTATTTTGATTCATATTCTGATTCTCTGGCTTGATGGCATATAACCTCACTTTCATTAGTTTTAGAGCACCCTGTCCTTGACTACAGAGATTTTAGAATGAGCTCTTATGTCAGAAAATATGTGATGTTTATTGAGCACCTATTCATAAACTCCAGGATCAAGAGATGACATAATTTTAAGATAACGCATAATTAATAAATTCTACATACTACCCTAATCTTGGACCTCACTTAATGTTAACAGCCCCATTCAGATCAGCTCTGCTAGTATACAACAAAGACAAATCAAACACAGGTCTGTCTGACTCCAGAGTGCAGGCCAGTGCCTGCTATGCAACCTGAAAACTTCTTTCAAATCCAGTTCTCTACAGAGATATCCTGTGGATTCTTCTGTATTATCTCAGACTTCAGAACTCAGGAACTTTCATGAAGTATATCCAGAGTTGTCTCACTCATCTTTAAAATTTGTTAGAATCACAAGAAAGGCTACAGTTAATTAACAGTCCTGTATTTAAACCTAAGAAGTAAAATCCAAAGACTTGAATTTATGTGTAACAAATGACAAAAGGTCTAGTCGCAATGGTCTGGAAGTTTATTCTCAGAAAAGATTTGCCTTTCTCCAGGCTAAAGGTCATGCAAGGTACAAATTTAGAGCTTTGGACAGCCATCTGCTGATGCATCTGGAAACAAAGGGAGGAGACAGGAAAGGAACGAGAGGCAGCCAAATCCCTCAGATGTCTCCTGTGTGTGTGTGTGTGTGTGTGTGTGTGTGTGTGTTTTTCCTGGTGCATCTGTACAACAATACAGTAAATTAGGATGGGTGTGTCGGGCCTTAAGAAAACTGCTTCCACTCTACTTTGATTTATTGCAAAATCAGAAGGATTGAATCATGATGTCAAGCTTTAACATGCTCAATCAACACAGGCAACACCAGCATGAGAGTAAACTGGAGATGAAGACTGAATCATCTGAGAGTTTTCAAAAAAATGCAGCCAGCAGTCCCTATTTAGGAGAATAAAACATTCAACCTTTGAGAATTCGATTTTCCTTTTACATAGACATGAGCCAAATACTGATAATGGCATAAACCATATCTCATAAAATTTTATGCACACGGATATAGAGAAGCAATCTTTTCTCAAAAATATTCAGAATATTTCTCAGATTTATTCTTTTAAGCAAATACATGGTACATTAATTTCTCCTATTTAGCCAAGGTACTCCAAGTTTCACATGCTAGTTACCTAAATTAGGACACCTGAATCTAAAAATGGTGTATCTGATGTTTAAATTAATGGAATTCAAATTCATAATAGTTTCAAAAACATGTTGCTCATTTACAAAAGCAGTTAGAATAGAATATGTTTCTTATCATCAGATCCATAAAGAAATTATCCATTTGATGAAAAATATAGTCTTTTGGAGTAACTGTGCACATGCAACAAGTCGTAGACAAACATTTTAAACCTTTGCTTAGAGACATTGGTAGGTAATCCTAGGTAACTCAATTTCTCCTAAGTATAATTTTCTAAGTTTTCACTCCAGTATCCCAAGCTTTATAATGATCCTATGAGGGTAGGGATTGTTTTCTCCACTTTTCTGAAGAAAGCTATGAAGAATTAACATTCAAAGAAGATAATTTAGAGTAATGGTTCCTAAAGACAATCTCTTTTATTTAGGTAATAAGGAAAATAACTAATCTTAAAATAATCATTATTTTCCAGATCCTGGCTAAAAAAGGTGGGGACGGGTGGGGGCGGGGGTCAGCTGACATTTGGTCCCATAAGTCACTTTGCCCTTTACAAACAAGCAACTAAAACAGAGGCCAGATGGGAACGGTGGTAAGGTCCACTTTTAACCATTAGTTCGGGAGGGGAGATTTGTACTTCCAGAATTTACTGAAATAAATCTTGAATCCAATCTCTAAATAAAGGGGTTCATGCAAGTGATAATAGGTATGTGGAAATTACTTGTAAGCAACATGCCTCAGATTTGAGCTCAAAAAGCATCCTGAAGGCCACTAAAAAGTGGTACTTCCCCACCCCAGCTAAATGAATTAAGTAGAATACACTTAGCATAATGTTCATTTTGCCTGTAACAGAACATTATCAAATATAAAACAGTGAGTGCATATACGAGTATATGTTTGTGACAGGTGACATTTGCCAAGAAGAGACATAATCATATGGCACCCAGTTCTAAAATGGACTAATATGAGAACTTGCTTCCTAAACACAAGCACATTATAATCTCTTAATTTCCACATTGAAAACAGCACTTTACTTTGTCAGTGAGTGGATAACTGGTCACTGTTTGATAAAACTAGTATCATAAAGATCCCAACATGACCGATTGCTCACAGCATACATCTGTTGACATCATTTTTCTTCTTAGATTCAAGGCAGATGTGTAAACATGATATATACATGGAACTGTCAAGCTGAAAAGATGTCAGTTATTCCTTATCACATGACCTTCAATTTATAGAAGAAAAAAAAAAGGGCACAAAAATTTCAATTTGCTTAGTATAACAGTAATGGTCCTCGGAGGCAAAATCAGGTATTATATCCTCATCATATGACACAAATCTGAGAGCCCTTATTTCTTAAAATCCAGAATTTTTAGCTGGGCACAGTGACGCACACCAGTAATCCAGGTGACTCAGGAGGCTGAGGCATGAGGATCACAAGTTCAAGCCTGCCTTAGCAACTCAGTAAGGCCCTACAAAACTTATAGAGACCCTGTCTCAAAATAAAAAATAAAAAGGGCTGGGGTGTGTCTCAGTGGTTAAGCAACCCTGGATTCAATCCTTGGTCAAAACAACTTCAAAGATTTTAAATGAAATAATTCCATCCATGAAATTGAAGACAGCGTAAAGTTAGGTTCCACAGAAAGCTTCGAACAGAAAAAAAATAACAAAATACACAGGTCATGGCTCTGTCAATAATTACCAATCACATTAATATGGCAACAGCACTTTGCTTCATGTAGAAAACAACTAGCAAATTAAAATACTAAGCTTTTAGACTCTATAAAATTTCAATAAAACCTCTATCTCTGAAGCAGTACAGAAAAGAAAAATGAATCGCTAGAGGCAGAAAGTTATTACCAGCTCATGCTCCAGTTCCCACAGCCCTTAACCAGACTGTAGGAAAGGATCAGGAGTTAAACACAATGTAAGACAAGGGCATCCGCCAGGGCAGGCAACTCTGCGTGGACAAATTTGGATGGACACTGCATGTGTCTCCAACTTTAGGTCAATCTCTAGATGGACCAGAAAAACAGCATCAGATCTCAGACCTAGATGTATATGACATACTATGATAACCAGGAACATTTTCTACCTCACAACTTGACCTATTTCTATCCAAAGTCACTACTGACTTAAGACCAATTGCCATGTCTCAAAATTTTAAAACACAGTCTAATTACAACAGAGTTTTCAATAAATTCTTATTTCAAAGTGATTAACACTCAGTAACCATGGGGGATTAGTTCCAGGATCTCCCATGGAGTATGGCATATAACCAATGCTCTTTCCTCCTCAGTCTTAAATAATCTTTGAATTGTTTATAATATTTGATACAATGGCAATGCTATGTAAATTACTGTTATTCTGTATTATTTAGGAATAAGAAAAAAATTCTGTACATGTTCGCTTACAGACACAATTTTTTTTTTAACATTTTCTATTCGTGGTTGGTTGAATCACCATATGTGGAATCTGTGGATATGGAAGGCCAAATGTTCTAGACACTTCCCCCCCACTTCCAACACATTGCATAGGAACCTCCTCAAAAAGAATAAAATAGTATCATTTCAGAAAAGTTTTGAAAGGACAGTTTCTAAAGATTGGTACCTGGATTGGGGTTGTAGCACAGTGGTAGAGCATTACCTATCATGTGTAAGGCACTAGGTTCAGTTCTCAGCACCACGTATAAATAAATAAATAAAATGAAGGTCCATCAACAACTAAATATATATATATATATATATATATATATATTTTTTTTTTTTTTTTTTTT
>NW_026000037.1:40929207-40934412 GCF_001458135.2 Marmota marmota marmota | reverse complement strand
TTTTTTTTTTTTTTTTTTTTTTTAAATTGGTAACTACCATTTGTCTGATTCTTCAGCGGGAAAAAAGTTCCTGAGTCAAAGGTAAGACTACTTAGAAGAGCCAGACATGGTGGCATATGCCTGTAATTCCAGCGGCTCAGGAAGCTAAGGCAGGAGGATAGCAAGTTCAAGGCCAGTCTCAGCAATTTAGCTTAGGCCTTAAGCAACTTGACAAAACCCTGTCTCAAAATAAAATACAAAAGGGCTGGGGATGTAGCTCAGTGACAGAGCACCCCTGGGTTCAAACCTAGTACCAAGGAAGGAAGGAAGGAAGGAAGGAAGAAGACCCAAGAAGAAATTTAAAAGTATATTAAAAATAATAAATACTGTATAAACATAAAAAGTAGGGCTATTTCTGTGGCATTTTAAACTTCAAATTAAACCACAATAGACTACAGCTGCCCCTTTATTTCCATGATAAATTCATACATAAATAAAAGTAAATTGTGATTTGTTTACTTGGTTATTGTCTCTTGCTGCCACTACAGCATACATTTCTAGAAAAGAAGGAACCATGACTCTGATTCACCATTGTCTTCCAGCATACAGCATGGAGCCCAGCACACAAAAGATACTTAAAACATTTTTGGAATAAATACTTTGCCAAATGATCAGAAATCATTTTTCTAATTTGACAAAATGCAAAGTTGGCAAGAATGGGGAGAAACAGATGCTCTCAAGCCCTGTTGGTCATATAAATCAGAGCTACTTTTTAATAGCAGAATTTGGTACTTTGGCAATGTGATAACACCCTCTGAAAGCAAAAGCAAAGCTTCCATTTCACACTATTAAGTGAAAAAGACAAGGTACAGCACAATAGATTAAGTGTGATACAATTTTGTTTCATTTGCAATTTAGGTTCTGCATCTAGGGCAACCACACCTGGCAGGGCAGACTGCACAACTCCAGGGGAAGTCATTCCCAAGGTAATCTAAACACCATCCACCTCACCAATGTTGGGAGCCCTGCCTGAATACACATTGCATGCTGAAAGGATTTCCAAGAAACCTCAGTGAGGTTACCTCAAACAGTAATACTGGGTACAGAGCTGGCATGAAGAGGAAGCAGTGTTATACTCCCTACTTTTACCTTTTTGAGATAGTTTTTGCTTCACACATTATCTTGCAAGTTTGAAAGTTGCAGTCTCTCTTTATTTCCATTTTTGTACTGATGGTTGAACCCACGGGTGCTTTACCACTGAGCTACATCCCCAGCCCTTTTCATTTTTTATTTTGAGACACGGTCTCGCTAAGTTGCTTGGGTCTCACTAAGGTGCTGAAGCTGGCCTTGAACTTGTTGTGATCCTTCTGTCTGTGGCCTCCCATGTCACTGGGATTATAGGTGCACACTCTCACACCAAGCTTTTTAAAAGTCTAGGGAGAGATTATGTTGCATTAAAAAAATAATTTTATAAAATAAAACAACAAAAAAATTGTTTTAAAACATAACTTTTCTGTGCTTTCCTTCCCTTCTGGCTTCCCTCTTCCCCATAATATTTTTTAGGAGTTAGTGGTTAGAGCACTGGTTTTGATTTTATGCTTGTTTGGGGCCTACTATGAATCATTTCCTGCTCTCAACTATTCCAATACTAGAGTAGGAGAAACAAACCAGGTTGACACAGTGCTCCCCTAGCAGAAGTAAGAAGAGGATGTTGTAATACAAAACTCCAGACTTGCTATTTCAGGCCTCCTGGCCCAGCCAGGCAGAGTCTAGGAGGCAAGGCAGAAAAGCCTTCATGCTGTGAGTGCTCAGTGTTTTACTCTTCAGATCAGTCAGGTGTGCCGAAAATTTACTATTCTTAAAAATAGTTTCCAGGTTTCTTAGAAACCATTATCTAATGTGAATAGGTGATGAACTTGAACTTTTAAGTATATGTCCTTATGGTAGTTCAAGGTAACAATAGGAACAGGCTATAAACAGCTCTTCTAAAACTATCAAATATTACACAAATATAAAATATCTTGTTTTATTGCCTCTTTGTGTTTAAGAAAAACATAATCTCAATTGCAGCTGTCCATCAGAATCATCTGGGGAGAGCTTTTAAAAAACCCTAATACCTGGGCCCCACATCTGACCAATTACTTCATAACCACTGTGCCTTCACTGATGATCAAAAGAAGGCATTTCACACTAAGGTTGACTGTGTGTTCATCCTGTGACTTGATGAAGTGAGATGAATTTTCAAGAACTACACACACAATACCACACACTGAGAGCGTGTGGTGACCAACTCCTGCCTTGCAACTGCGTGGCTAATGGGAGATGGAGTAGAACAAGTAGTACCAGGTACCAAGGGCCAAGGCAGCCATCATCAAGGACTACTGTCTTACCTTTGCTACGGTGCTTTTGAAACACTCAAGTACCTGCCGGACTGCTCCTAAAGCGCTCAGCTATGTTGGAGGATGTTTCAGCACAGTCAACTACAAAAGTAGAAGACTTTCAGTTCAAGGTCAATTGTCATCTAATGAACCCTTAACAACTTCTCCTCAATCCCATTCTCCCATCCATTTTTACTCACATGCCACAGTCCTAAATATTTTTATGACAGCTATGAGGTAGATGAAGAAACACCTTCGTCCTTATCTCAGGATATGTCCCTACCACAAATCTGCCACATGTTAATAGGGGTATGTTCAATCCGTGAGGCCAGAGAACCCCCACAAAACATTGCTAAAAGGCCCTGCAACTCTCTCTGTGTGTTCTGAATGAAATTAATAGTTTGCTTCTTGAAGCTTTTATACCAGAGAGCTGAGGGTAAGAGAAGGCATTGGGGAATTGTCAGGAAATATTGACTGGAAACACATGGAAAACCACAGAAGCATTGCACCTGACTTACTTTATCTAAGGAGGGTTCATCTCTCTTCCCAGTGTTACAGACACAACATCACTAGAACTCCATCCAGACGTGACTGAGGGGCAACCACAACAAAACACCACATGTAAATGTGACTGTTTAACTGGTTCTGGTATATTGGAAAGAGGCTTATTTTGTTTTCATTATAAAAATACAGTTACAACTATACAGTTACAGTAGTATAACTATAATAACTGTCAATCATTTATTTTTACTTACTAATTGTTTGACTCCAGAGAACAGTGCAAACTCAATTTTGTTGTTTGGAAATTAGGCCAAAAACTTTAAGAATAGAATTATCAGAATACTAGTATGTAGTAAATAACCCATTTCTATAACTTCTACCTACAGAGATTTGACCAGCATTTTCATCACAGGCACTGAGAATCCTTCAGTGTGATTTAGCATTGATCAGTAGCACAGAATAAAGGGCAACTATAAGGCTCCCTGGCAGTTATTTAACCTTAGGTATCTCTCTCTCTGCAATCCCACTACTGAAGCTACACCCAATCTCTCTCAGAAAGTAAGATCTCTCAGACCTATGTCCTCAGCCTTACATAGGACTAAGGCCCCAAGTTGGCTCTGTAAGAGGAAAAAGCACTAAAAAATTAAGGCAGAAAACTGAACTGCATATTTCATTTTAGGTTAAAAACCCCTTGCAAGTTAAAAAAAACTTTAACTGGACTTGACTGAACTTCTAGGTTACAATACCCACAAATGTGTAAGTCAGCAGGCTGTTTCTAAAGGCTTGCTCAAATTCCCTCCAGCTCCAAAAATGTCTTTCAACTTCCAACTAGAAAAGAAAAATGACCCCCTGAAAGGTGAAATGTGAATAAACATTATAGACTTGGCACCTCACACCAATGCTCACAAACATTTTATCAATGTTTCTATGGGTATCTGATGTGCTAAACCAAACACTGTAGGAGAAAAAAAGGAATGACTAGATTCCTGATCTCCATAATCCTGGGAAGGAAATTTATAATCATAAAAATTTGCACACGTGTCCATGAAGGAGTTAAGTTATAGAACAATGCAGTATAAGATTAAGTGACAGAATGGAATTTATAGACAAGAAATATGAATGAGAAATAAGAAATAGAAAGGTCAGTGAATAGTCTGGGGTTGAAATTCATCTGGAAATATTTATGGAACTGCCAAGTACCAAAAACTATAACCAGTGCTTTCGTATCACCTAATTTAAACTGCACAGCAATCGAATTGGCTCTTGCACAAGTAAGAATATTATGGCTCCTTGCACTAAACAGGATCAACGGTACTCACAGAGCAGAGAAGAAAAGCCCAAAGGAAGGAGGAATTGAACCCTAGATTGGTTTTTTGCATTTCTAAAACTCATATGTGAGGGGTAAATGCAAAGAAAATCTCTTAAATTGAGTACTTGACCCCATTCTATTTGCCTAAGAATGTCCCCAAATAAATTAGACAAAAACTCAAGGAACTGTTTCATGGGTAAACTCAAAAGGTCAAGTTTGGAGCTTTAGTATTAAGTCTCCAGAGCTTCCCACTGTCCCATAATAAGAAGCACCTTTTATGACCCCCATACACTCTAATAGAGACAAACCTACATGTTTTGATTACTGACTCTAATGTTACTAGCTCAGTGACATTGGCTGAGCTATTTAACTTTTCTTTGTTTCCTCATCTGCAAAATATAAATAATAAGGGCACCTGACTAGAAGCTGGGAGTGTAACTCAATGATAGGGTGCTTGCCTCATACGCAGAAGGCCCTGGGTTCATTCTCAGTACTCCCCACAAAAAGTCCCTGTTACAAAGCTAATCTTCATGAGGCACTTAGAGCAGGGCCTGACATGTGGTGAATGCTATATTGTTTGATTGGAATTAAAGATAATTTTTAAAAATAATTTGTTCTTCAAGGCAACTTCAAAACTGGATAGAAAATCAGAGGAGGGCACCATAAAAGTTTAAAAACAAACAACTGTGGCAAAGTTTCTTTGAGAGACAATGGAAATGATCCAAAATGAGACTGTGGTGATGGTGACAACTCTGTAAATCTAAAAATCATTTTCAAGTGTACACTTAAAATTAGGGTGAATTTCATGACATATGAGGTAACCTCAATAAAGCAGTTTTCTTTTCTTTTTGATACGGATTGAACTCAGGGGCATTTAAACACTGAGCCACATCTACAGCCCTTTTTTTGTATTTTATTTTGAGATAGGGTCTCACTGAGTTGGTTTGTGCCACACTAAGTTGCTGAGACTGGATTTGTACTCAATCCTCCTGCCTCAGCCTCCTGAGCACTGGGATTAAAGCTGTTTTCTTTAAAAAT
>NW_026000037.1:40910993-40926824 GCF_001458135.2 Marmota marmota marmota | reverse complement strand
TTTTTTTTTTTTTTTTTTTTTTTTTTTTTTTGCTTAACCACTGCCTAAGCCTTTTGGTAAAACTAGCTTTTAGCATGCAGGCCTACAGGGGACAAGTTTTTAAATTATTCTGAAGCTTGCCTTTTCCCTTGGAAGTTTTTCCAAACTACTTAAAAACGTCTCAGCCTTGGGGAAAGGATGATAAATTGAATGATCTTACTTTTGATGCCTAGCATTTGCCTTGGTCTAATCCATTTTGTCTCACCAGAAACTTGCCTCTTACAACCAGACTCTCCTGTGTTTGCAAATTTCCTCGGGATCCACAGAAACCCTGCAGTTTTACCCAGTTCTTTTCCCCTTCCATTTGCATTTCTTGGTTCAAATTCTGTTTCTTCAGAGAAATGGTAACTTCAAGACAGATCCCAGAAAGAAGCAATTAAAATAGTTATTTTAAAGGCAAAAAGAGAACATGAAAAATATTAACTGATCAGGATGGAAATTGGCACATACACTGTTTTTTGTTTGTTTGGGTTTTGGTTTTTTTGTTTTGTTTTGGGAGGAAGTTATTTTATATTTTTGTTGTGTACACTGTTTTAACTTTCATTTTTGTTTTTTAGTAGCAGGGATTGAACCCAGAGGAGCTTAACCACTGAGCCACATCCCCAGCACTTTATATTTTATTTAGAGACAAGGTCTCACCGAGTTGCTGAGGCTGGCTTTGAATTCACAATCCTTCTGACTCAGCCTTTTGAGCCACTGGGATTACAGGTGTGTGCCAATGTTTTAATATTCTTCTAAAACTATGCACAAATTAAAATCAAAACCACAATGAAATGCCACTTCATGCCCATTGCAATGATTATTATTAAAAAGAAGGAGGAGGAGGAGGAGGAGGAGGAGGAGAAAAATATGCACTCATAAGAATGAGAATGTGGAAGGACTGGAACCCTCATGCATTGCTAGTGGGAAGGTAAAATAGTACAGCGCTGCAGGAAACCATATGATGCCTCCTCCAAAAGTTAAAGATATGATTCAGCAATTCCAGTTCTAGTTAAGAGTATTAAAAACAGATATTCAAACAGATCCTTGTATGCCAGTGTTCATGTTGCTATCTATATACAATGGCCAAAAGTGAAAACAACCCAGTGTCCATCAGCAGATGAACAGATAAACCAACACGGTATAGCCTTATGGTGAACGGTTCAGCCTTGAAAAGAAAGTTCTGACACATGCTTCAACATGGATGAACCTTGAAAACAAGGTGCTGAGTGAAATAAACCAGACAACAAAATGATACACATTGCATGATTCCACCTATGTGAAATCGAGTCGGCAAATTCAGAGAGAGAGAGAGAGAGAGAGAGAGAGAGAGAGAGAGACAGACAGACAGACATAGAGGTTACCAGCGGTTCATGGGAAAGAAATGGGGAACTAGCACTCAATGGGTACAGACTGGGTCGAGTATAAACTTTGGAGAATGGATGGTGGTGATGGTCGCACAACCATGTGAAAGGACTTAATGCCATTGAATTGCACACCTAGAAATGGCTAAAATGGTTAAACTTGATATCACTTTTTCCACAGTTACAAAAATGACAGAAAAAGAAAAAGAAGTCACAATACAGGCAATGAAATGATGGATGACTTCTCTAGGCGCCAATGCTTCCAGAGAAGCTGCTATAATTTTTTTAAAAATCAATGCATTTATTCACACTCACTGGTGCTCAAAGACACAGACAGGACAGGTCAAACCAAAACAATAGTTCAGGTCCAGTGGGCTTCTCAGCACTGATACAATGAGGCACACAGAAGGTAAGGCTGTATCAGAGCAGCAGCAAGCTAACACAGATGGGAGCAGAACAAAAGAAGAGATGTACCATGTGCCCATGTTTCCTCGCTTCTAATATTCTGCCTTGAAAATGAGCCTCCCAGTCCTATACTCCAAGGCCTTGATGATCCTAGATATGCATGCACAGATCATGGGAACAACTCTGTATATACACATCCAACAGATCCAGTGACCTGGATCACTGCTTGACACCCTCATAGTCTAACTGGCAGCAAGGATGACTCCCTGCTCAACAGTCAGCTGACAAAAAAACCAAGGGACTCTCTGTAAACATCAACATTATTCAAACTCAGGAACTCTTAGTTAAGCTAGAGCCTTGAGTCTATATCTGGAGACTCCAAGCTAAGTTTAAGACAAACCTCTCAATCTCAGTCACCTCTCAATCACTGGCCCCAAGAAGCAGAAGATGGGCAGGATTCATCCAGATTTACAAATAGACTCACATATTTTATCTTCAGCTTAAGGAACCTGGCACTACCTTATATTTGCTCAGACAACTCTGTGTTCCCTAAAGGCTAGACTACCAAGATCTGCAAATTAAAGTCTAACCTCATTGTTTCAAGTCGGCCTTGGAAGCACATTGTCCATTTAGGAGACACTAGGGCTATTCTAAACTAGTGAAATTTCATACTGGTGAGTAACTATAGGCTGCCCTAAATAATTACCTGAGATGCAACTGGCAGATTCTGGAGTTTGTTATGTTGTTTTCTTTTTAATTCTATTAGCCCACTTGACCTACATCTTCATGCCTTGGCTATAACACTTGGGAAATTAAAACTTCTCCCAATAGGGTATAATTAAAAGTTAAATATAGCAGTTAAAATCTAATCTCAGAGTCTCCTCCAAATTACAGAAGTACCATAGTGTTGGCTTGGCTACAAGTCAGCATGGATGACTCTGGATTCAGGCACTTCCATCTGCAATGCATTTGTAAAGAGGTTCAGCTCAGCCATGGAAAGAAGTCTACGTCCAACAGATTCAATTATAGCTTTAGTCTTTCATTTCAACTATTACTATTAGACAAACTGGGATTTCACAGACTTAGCCAAACATCTAGCCAGCCCTCTCTAGTGATGGCTAAGCTTTGTTGCAGTTCATTATGGAGGTTAGAAAACAGATTCATTCTTAAAAATTAAAGACCAGTCATTAGTTACTGTCATTATCTATCAATCTTGCTGAAATAAAAGTGAACCTCACTCTCAAGTCAATTTTTCAAATGTGACAAATATACTAACACCCCTGCTCTATCCCATGAGGTATCCTATCTGGCAGCATCCACATTCAGCTTCCACAGGTATCCTGGTAAGACAAGTGCTACCTCTTCTCTTATGGTTATGGGGAAACAATTCTAATAGTGCCTCTGGGGACTAAGCAAGATGTCTATAAAACTATCCCTCTCAATCACTGGCCCCAAGAAGCAGAAGAGGGGCAGACTCTCAAAATACAGTTTGCATTATAATCCTGAAAAGCTCTCCTTCATCCATGCTTGGCATATGCTCCAGTAAATGGGGACTTTCCAATTCCCAGTCAGGCCAACACTGACCACTCACTGCCTGTATGCCACACTTCACACTAGCTGGCAGCCCTAGGAAGGGGCATATGAATTCAGTTCTTGAACGTGCCTGGATACAGATGGCTGCTACTGTTGCCCCTAGTGACCACATTCACTTTGGCAGAAATTGTGGTTGATATTTCTTTGAAGAATCAATTTGCATTGACCGGGTGCATTTGTTTAAGAAAACAACTTCTTGCTAATGTATGTTGAGAAAACTCTTCTCTGAAAATTTACAGTGCTTAAAGGTAGCATTATCTCCTCTGACTTCTACTAGACAGCATGGAACTTGAAAACTGGCTCATTTGGAACAAATTTAACATCCCTGGAACAGATACCAAGTACAACATAGATAAGAGGGAAAAAACGGATTCTCTCAAACTCAATATTAATATTTCCCTTCTCAAAAATAAATGTTAGTAAGCCCTTCTTAAGGAATGCCTATCCAAAGGGGCCCAGATGGGAACATCCGGCAGAAGGAAACAGAATGCTCAGTAACTCACATTTTTCACAACATGTTTAGGAACTTTATGCCTACAACAAGCCTGTGAAGTAAGTTGTTCTCATCCTCACTGCATAGATAAGGCTGAAGAAGTAGCATAATCAAACCACAGGTACAAAAAGCAGCAGAGCAGGATGAGGAATTCTGGGACTTGACACATGTAAGCTGATTCTGGTTGGATCATGCCACCTCCAAGAAAAGAACCAGAGAGATCCAAAATGGTCCCCCATCATTGAGAAGTGGGTGTTTAAAAAACACACATACAACATAAAAGAACTGACAGAATGCCACAAGGGATAAGGTCCACACTTCTGCTGTGGGTTTTCTTATAGTTCAAAATGGCCTAGGGGCTGGGGATATAGCTCAGTTGGTAGAGGAGCCTCGCATGCACAAGGCCCTGGATTCAATCCTAGCACGAAGGAAGGAAGGAAGGAAGGAAGGAAGGAAGGAAGGAAGGAAGGAAGGCAGGCTGGCTAAATATGAGTGGCTCGCAGAGCAGTTCAACCTATGCTAAGATATTTTATGGTATTTTACATGCCTCAGGCACACAAAGTTCAATAAGTCCAAGAAGAACTCAAGGGTCTTTCCACACAATCTTTCCATGCATATTCCTTACATTCCCCAGAAAAACAATGGCAGTTACTAGATACTTAGGGATTTTGTACTTGATAAAGTTTTTATAACAGAATTACAGGTAGCAACCAGTGAGTGACCAGGTATATACAGTTATAGCTGACAGGTAAGGTGAAAGTGCATGAGAGTGGTAGGTAGCAAAGTAAGGAAAAGAAGAATAATCTTCATTCAACAGAATCAACTAGAAGGGACTGGCAGAAGCTACAGTTTGAAAGACTTGAATTTACCTAAAATAAGCTAAAACTCTCCAGCTTTTGCCCTGAGGTGTGTTCCAGCATCTGGTTTAGGTGAGCTTGGTCATTCAAACCTCCATTTACAAGCTACTGTGTACCAGTATCTTGCTGGAAGGCGGAAGGACAGATATTGCTGTAAGAGATTGATTCAAAGGAAGACTAGAAAGCTTCCAGCCTTATTCTAGCTAACAAGTCCATGGTGGGGATGTTTATTTCTGACTGGTGTTTCCAAGGGCAGGTGACATTGGGCAGCAGCTCTGATAAAAGGTACAAGTAAGAGCTCCTGTGGGAAGGAATCACATAAGAAACAAGGATAAAATTATTCCACTGGGAGCTGTGGCACACGCCAGCAGTTTGGGAGGCTGAAACAGGAAGATCTCAAGTTCAAAACCAGCCTCACAGGGCTGGGGATGTGGCTCAAGCGGTAGCGCGCTCGCCTGGCATGCGTGCGGCCCGGGTTCAATCCTCAGCACTACATACAAAGATGTTGTGTCCGCCAAAAACTAAACAATAAATATTAAAAAAAAATTCTCTGTCTCTCTCTTTAAAAAACAAAACAAAACCAGCCTCACAAAAGTGAGGCACTAAGCAACTTAGTGAGACCATGTGTCTAAAATATATATATATACATATATACATACATACATATATGTGTGTGTATGTGTGTGTGTTGGGATGTGGCTCAGTGGGCAAGTGCCTCTAAATTCAATCCCTGATTCAAAAAAACATTCCACTGCCAGAGAAGGTCACTAAGAATGGTGTGCTTTTCCAAATGAAAGCAATATGCAAAAACAAACCTAAGAGAAGTCTGAAATCAGACTATAGTAAGTCAAGCATGCATCCTATAACTTGTGGAATAACCAATAAAAGAGGGTTAAAGAATATGTAGTTAATAAGTTCACAGATGATGAGGGATGGAATAATTTTTTCTTAATCTAAAAGGATTCAAGAAGGAGAAAACATGAAACAGGCAGATTAAACACAATACAAGTTGCAAGATAGATGATAAAAACTCATCTACATCAGTAATCACACTAAAAGTAAACAGATAAACTACTCTATTTAAAATTTTAAAAAAAAAGGCAAAGGGAAAAAGGAAGGATAGAAAAGAAGGAAGAAGGAAGGACTTAAGCACATTACAAGAAGCATGAAAGAAGTTAAAAGCTGTCACTTAGGACTATCTTGTGCCTGCAATGAGGAGCCTGCCAAACTGATTCTAATTCTGCATCCATCAGAATCCATATCTTTCAAAACTCATTTGTTCGCCTCCATGCACTGTTGGGAAAGCAAATCACTTTATTGGAAAAGGCCACAGAAAACTCAGCCGTCTTGCTGATTCTTTATTGAGAAAGCCCTTGTTTCTTCCTGCTAGAAATAATTCGTTTAGTGCATCCTTGCATATGCACATTGGACCCTGCATTGTATCTAGATTATCACACTGTTTTACTGGAAACTGCCTAACTACTTTTCTGGGGAACATCACTAATCATGGAAAGGAACCCACTTATCCTGCCCACATTCCTTGCCCTACCCTCTCCTCCTCCCCCATACCCCTGACTCCAAGTACCAGGCTCCATTAGTACAGTAATAAAACCACTACTGTTTGGTTAGCAATAATGAGTTCTAAGAGTATCAATGGAGTGTTTCATGGAGAAGGGCTATTGTTAGGTGTAGCAAACTTTCCCTGCATCAATCAACTACAGTAGATTGTAGTAGTTTTTTTAAAGCATGTCAGGAATGCAATGAAAAAACAACACAATCCATGCATCTCAAAGACAACCAAATGTAACTCAAACAACTAAATATTGGTGTAGAAATACACTCATTTCTATGATTGGCTCAACTGTATTCTTGTCTTAAAATCCAGGTGTAATTGTTGAAAGACAGTGGTTCTGTTATTCTCTGCTCACCCCCCAAAATAAGTCACTTTGACTTGTCCGTTTACAAAGATAGCCTTTGTTACTTTGTATCTGTTAACTCTTCAATGTAAAAAAAAAAAAAAGTATATATATATATATATGAGAAAAGGCAGGAGGATGGTAGGGAGGTAAATGAAAAAGGGTAGAATCAAAAAAATAGTTTTGTCTTTGTTTTCTGACTACTTGGTTCAAGGACAGAAATGAGGTGGGCAGATCAGCCTTCCTGGGACTTGATTTCCTTATCACCATGAAATCACCCATTTCAATCATTTTTAACCCACAACAGCAGCAAGTTCACATGGTACAACTTAATGGCAATAAAAACAGTTGATTACTTGGTTAAGAAAGGAGATACAAAAAAAGTTTGCATTTTAGTTTGGCTCTCTGATCATCTTTTCAGAATGATAAATTTTCTCCACTATAAAGAAAAATCAAAACAAGGCACTGTGGCACATGTCTATAATCCCAGAGGCTTGGGAGGCTGAGGCAGGAGGATTGCAAGTTCAAAGCTAAGCTCAGCAATTTAATGAGGCCCTAAGCAACTTCGTGAGACCTGTTTCAAAATAAAAAGCACTGGGGATGTAGCTCAGTGATAAAATGCCCCTGGGTTCAATCCTTGGTACAAATTTTAAAATAAAATAATACTCTCCTCTAAAGGGCACTCAAATAAGATTCATATGGAAACTGTAAAATTTTTATCCACTCTTTCCTTCTACCCTGGGGAGAAAGTCTATCTTTTGACAGTTTTTCTGTGCCTTATTAAGCTTATAAAAACAATACACAAGGACAGCCTTCACAGGGCTCCAAATGCCACCTGCCAAAAATTCAGAGACAATACAAAGGGGCAAGACCCAGTCTCATTTATACAGGCCAGAGAAGACATTGGGGGAGAGGGAGGGAGACATGCAGGGTGCTAAGGATAAAACCCAAGGCCTCACACAGGCTAGGCAGGTACTCTCCCACTGAGTTACACCCCTAGCCCCAGAGAAGAAAGACTTTAATGAGTGATAACACAGTAAAGGAATAAGTTTACAGTAAGCACTCAAGGGGATGAAATACTAGGAGTACAGATAAGGAAGAGGAAGAATGGCCCAAAATAAGTATCTGACCTAGCATTTGACTTCTAAATGACACTTGGGATGTTTTTATGATCTCAATTGTAGTGCCACCATAATGGGGTCACCTCCTCACATAATAAAAGCTACATACTAAGGCTAACATATATGCCTGCTCACTTAGAATTTTTCATTGAGGAATTTGCCACAATCTCAAATGAAAGCTAAAAAGTCCAAAGGGTACCAAGGTCACCTTAGACATCATATAAAAGGATACCATGTGCTCAATTCCCCAGGAATTTGGCCACATGGAAGTCATTTGAGTAAAATACACCATTTAGAGTGCTAGGAATTTGATGAAATTTAATGGAAATGAAATGAAAATGGAGCTAGAAACAGACAACACTAGACCCTAGCTATTACAAATGACCAGAGCTGTTTCCCAATACGGTTTTGCATCATCTTCACAGTTCTGACAACTGTGTCACTAGACAATTTCATCCTTGTGCAAACATCATAGAGGGTAATTAGACAAACCTATATGGTCAAGCATTGAACACAGCCTATTGATGCAATCGAGAGACACAATTAACACCAGATGTATGAAGCTGTTGCCAGGATCATACAGCATGCCGTTTTAAAGTACCTTGTTTGGTAGGAGTGGTATACTTTAAAATAATAAATAGTATAGATAGTGAATACACAAACCAGTAACAGTCATTTATTATCACTTTCAAGTATTATGCACTTTACATAATTGAATGTGCTATACTTTCACCTGACTGGCAGCGCAGTAGGTTTGCTTACATTAGCATCACTACAAACATGAGCAATGCATTGTGCTATGACAATGCTATAACAGCTGTGACATTACTAGATAGGAATTCTGCAGCTCTATGGTTATCTTATGGGACCACTATAATATATGCAGTCTATCATGTGCAGGTAACCCTACTTGAGCTGAGCTGCAATCCTACTTATGATGATGGAGAAAAATAGCTGGCTGGCTCCTTACGTAGCCCAAGATGAGGTAAACTCCTCTTAGGAAAAGGGAATTGAGTTTTAGATCAGCTTCATATACCCTTCTTTCAGAAGAGTATTAGCAATGAAATGCATAAGTAATTAAGCCAAAATGGCCCAAAGGCAGATTCCTAAGGGAATAAGTATATTTCTTATCTTAAACAAATATCTACTTTCTTTCAAAAGTATTTTCCCCCAACTGGTGGTAGGTAGAATATGCACCACTACTCTGATGCACATCCCAAAAAATACACTATCAGGCACATGTTTTGCTCAGGCTTTTATTAGGGTGTACAATTTCACTTTCTATTCTCAGAATTTGTCTTTCCTCAACC
The DNA here is from genome assembly GCF_001458135.2 of Marmota marmota marmota. Lineage (NCBI taxonomy): Eukaryota > Metazoa > Chordata > Mammalia > Rodentia > Sciuridae > Marmota > Marmota marmota. Next base: position 40,917,747 of record NW_026000037.1, on the reverse strand, counting down.
CTTATCACAAATCTCATCTGCTTCTATTCAATTCCCTCAGGACAGCATATTTGGCTGACTATGCCTTAGGAAACAAAATGAAAACTAACCAAAATATTTGCTACGGGCAAGGAGTAAGGAAAGAGAAAAAAAAAAATTTTTAAAGAGTATGGCTCTAAGTAATCCAGAAACCAGGTGGCTTGCTCTTTAACTAGAGATAATTAATTAACAGCTACCACTACATTTAGTGCTTTTGTAGTAAGCAGGTAGGGGAAATAATTGTAGGCAATGGGACTTAGGAGAGTTCCCCCAACTAACCCCCAGGCAGTCGGCAAGCGGGCCACCAAGGCCACATGGCTCAAAACATTAAAATAAGCCTCACCTTAGAAGAGTGGAGAATCAAGGGGAATGATTCAGCTTTTCATCCAGAAAAAAATAGAAAGCTAACAAGAGGGGAATAAAAACATTTAAATGTTTACTATCACTATCAAGTATTATGCACTTTACTTAATTGAATGTGAGGCCCCAAAAACAATACCCCAAAATAAAAGCCTTAAAGGCAGCCCAGAAGGGAAGTCATCTCTGACCTTCTCCTGCCCCACTTCTTACCCCTCCTACTCCCCTAGGGCAAGTCACAGAAACTAGAATCCCTCTTCCCCAACGCAGGTCCTAGAAACTGGAACCTCTTTTCCTCAAGGCCTACCATAAAACATAAAAATATTACCCTAACTTTCCCGACCTTTCCCTGCAAGAGTTGGCCATAAAAAAATTAAAACCTACATTCCAGAAAGTTCCATGCCTAAGAAGAAGAAATGCTAAAATTAAGAGGCTGAAAAGAATCTGAACAAACAGGACTTGCTGGGTTTTCCCTCTTACTCTATCATATCACACATTCTTGGTCCAATCATATTTCTGCATAGCTATCCATGCTTTGTTGAACCCTGAACATCAAAATAGGATATTCATCCTAGGTTTTAGGTTCTCATTCTGAAGACTTCCCTGTCCCGTAAAACTATGAACAAATAAATTCATTATGCATTTCTCTTATTAACCTGCCTTTTGTTATGGGGTGTCAACCATTACTTTTTACAATGGGCAGAAAAGGGATCACCTCCTTTCTGTCCCAACAAATCCAAAAAACATGGATAGATACGGAGGAATGCTGTCAATCAAGCTTGACCTGTGGCTGATCCACAACTGAAGTCACAGTACCAAATTCAAGATTTAGCTAGTATTCTTCCTGAGTCCATTAGAAATCTGATCAGCTACATGTTGCTTAATCAGCTGGGAGATTCCTGGGACCTTAGCTTTTAAAATGCCACATCCATTCCTTATGCTCTCTGACCAAAAGCCTCTCCTTGAGTTTCTAAAAGGTTGACCTGGAGAAGTCAGAAAAAAATATAGTCCTTCCTAAAGAGGACTTGTCTATAAATGACTGTTGCTGTTCTGCTGCAAACAGCAGTCAGCCATCTCTAGCTGCACAAGAGGACAATGTGATTGTATAATGTGTGAATTTGAGTTCCCACTGAAAGTTGGTACTGGCTACTGCTAGACTTAATACCCATGTGTGTGGCAGAGTTGGCACAAAGCACTGTGCTCACAAACAGCATTGCACATCAACAGCAAGCACTTGGGGTAACAGCTGCTTTCTGAAGGCTGAAAGATGAAATGAACATTGATTAAAGGCTATTGGCTGTACTCTGGGAAGAAAAGCTCATAAACATGACTGAGACGCAGCCTATTGTTTATTATCGCTACCCCTACAGCTTCTTCTCCAGATCTGTAACTTTCAAATCAACATTTTTCATCTAGGACGTGAGATGTTGCATCATGGTTTCAAATCCCAGCTCCACTCCTAAATCATAGTCTGAGCAAGTTATTTACTCCTCTAAGTTACCATCTGAAAATGATCATTGTGAGGGTTAAATGAAGAAACACAAGTACCAAGTATTTGACAAAGCTTCACTGTCATCAGCTGCCTCAGCATTAATCAGGTCCATGTAGATAAACTGTATGTAGTGCTCTCAATTATATCCCACATGAAATGAGAAACTTTTTCTACAGACTAAAAAACACTCTGCTTTTCCCATGACTTCTATCATGTAACTTCCTCCAGTGAAGAAAACTGACCTGTTTTTTATACCTCTAAAAAAGTCTCCCATACTATAGTTTAGCTCAGGGCAGGGAGCCATGATTTTACTGCCTTTCTGTACATCTTCACCCAAGCAACACTGCTAAAGAAAATTAAAGAATAAGTGATATTTTATCAGCTTTATAATAAAGGCAGTTTTGGTAACTGCCATTTTTCTAATCCTAATCTCGAATTTTTTTCAAACCTTACACATGGCAGTCAGACATGGGTGGAGCTCAGCTAATCATCTGGAATTATATATCCTTGAAGCACCTGAGTATCTTGTTTCTAAGATGAGGTAAGGGGTGAGGAAAGAAAGGATGTGCCTATTAACACTTCATTAAAGGTTCTTAACTCATGACTTTAAAAGCACAAGAGGAAATTTATGAAGCCATTTCAAATCCCTTTTCCCTCTTAACCAGCAAACTAATTGTTGTTGGGTTTTAAGCATCTAGTCAGGACTGACTTCAGAAACCAACATAGAGGGAGTATTTCACCCAGATCTGACAGTCCAAACTGTTTTAAGGAAGAAAACAAAAACACACACACAACCCTCACACAATTCCTAAATTCTAGTTAATCTGATTGTTATTGTCTATTCCTTGAAGAAGAAAAAAAAGGATGCTAAGTCAGCAGGTTTACAAATATAAGGCTCATAGAAAGATACTGTGATTTCAATTCTCACTACCCAGAGACCTGAAATCCATAAATGTTTTATAAACCAATATGTAAAGCTTACTCACTCTTTCTAAAGCAGTATAATACAACAAAGACTCAAAGAAAACATTAGGATATGATGAAGAATACAAAATAAAACTCTTTAAAAGTGTTTTTTTTTAAAGGACTGGGAGTATAGCTCAGTGGAGAATACTTGCCTAGCACGCATAAGACCCTGAGCTTGAACCCCACCACACACACACACACACACAGAGAGAGAGAGAGAGAGAAAGAGAGAGAGAGAGAGAGAGAGAGAAAATTAAGTTCTTTGAAAATAAAAATGACCCATGTGCTACAAATATTTCACAACTGCTCAAAATCTGTCAATTACTCTCCTGGCAGAAGCTCACCCAAGATTCTAGGGTAAGTAATTTTCAAATATGTGACTTATTTTGAGTTGGGAGCTACATTTGTCTGTCTACCCAGATAAATTCTCTAGCCTCTGTTCCCTCCACCCTCCAGTCCCTACATGGCACTCAGTAAGATGGCAAAGTGATTTGCTTAAGTTACTTAAGCTAATTCTCATCCTATACAGATCCCTCATTCCCCCCAAAATAGTGAGCATCTCAGTAGAACTACAGGGACTATAGTCATTTCCAGTTTCTTTCCTCTCTTTAGTGTCTACCATGTGCCAGGTACTACACTAGTGACTGTTGTGTTGTGTGTTTTTTTTTATTAGTCACCCCTGTATCATATTCACTCTGCTGAGAAAACTCATTTCTCCAAGGAAGTTGAAGAAAAACAAATAGTTTTATTTCTAAGAAAGATGAAACAGATGAACAAGCCTATTCCAGCTTATGAAAAATGTACTCTTGTTGTTCTTGTACAGACACAGAGAAGAGATGGTTGGCACAGCAGCAGCAGGAACCAGGTGACTCTGTGGCAGACAAAACTTCAAATACCAAAATGCTTAAGAACAAGAGAAGAAACATGGTTCCCCTCCTTTTAATGACCTAGCCATTTTCTGGCTACTGGGCCACAATCAGCAGATGGAAAAACTTGGGGGCCTTTCCAGTGAGCTAAGAAATGTGGGTGGAAAAAGGCATAGAGACAGGGCTTGGCACACCCCATTCGAATCCTGTAGGAAGTTGCTGTCAAAAGGCAGGGGAAAGGATCAGAGCCGAGGCTGCCAGTGCTGGGGCTGGGGGAGCTTCTCCTGATGAATTAAAAAAAAAAAAAAAAAAAGTCGTATCTGATAACATTAAAGCCTCATATTCCATGATGTTGTGTTCGGTCTATTACTGAGAACTCCCTAAGGTAGCAGGCATTTCAGAGAAATGACATACTTTCTCCTTAGAGGAGAAAGAAAGTAAAGGAATTACATTTCTTTCAGATGTTAATTTAGTATCAAAACAAATATAAAAGCAACCACTCATTGACTGCTTTTCATGTGCTAAAGTTTTAATATACTCTTTTCTAATTATCATAGCCCAGTGCAGAAAATAATATTTTTTCTGGCTTTTGGGGGTTGGGGACAGAAGCGGGGGAGACCTGATGCTTAGAGAAATTAATGTTTTTTCTTCTTTTTTCTCCCCAAGGTTACAAAGTAACAGAATGAGGATAAGTAAGTCTGAGTAACTCAGAATCACCCCCTACCATCACCCATGATTCATTCACTGCCTTGAAATCATTAATAAAAATGTTTCTGTTATGGTCCTGTGCCAGGAACCCAGAAATAATATGAAGAAAACAATGAGCTTCCTAATTAGAAAGAAAGGAATGTAAATGAGACATCTCATAAAGTGGAGGCAGTATGTGGTATGGTCAAGAATATGAGCTCTGAGGGTGGGGGTCCGGCTCAGTGGGACAGTGTTGCTTAACATACATAAGGCCCTGGGTTCAATCCCCAGCACCGGTGGCAGGGCAAAGGATACAAATGCTGAAGTCAGATTCTTATGTCTATAATATGATCTGGGGCAAGTAACCTAAATTCTTAAAGACTAAATTTTCTTATCTGTGAAATAGAGGTAATAATTTCAAAAGCAATGATTTAATTAGATAAAAATTATATTAATGGGCTGGGGTTGTAGCTCAGAGGTAGAGCGCTCGCCTAGCATGCATGAGGCTATGGGTTTGATCCTCAACACCACATAAAAATAAAATAAAGGTGTTATGTTCACCTACAACTAAAAATAATAAATACATATTTTTTAAAAATTATATTAGCATTCAGGCAAACACCATTTGTCAGAAATTCTTACTACCATCAGGAAAATCAGAACTTAAGAGGCAAAAGTGGCCAGAGGAAGAAACGGAGCTACCACCTTGATAGCTTGCCTCATACCTTCCAACAGCATGTCAGACACATCAAAGAAAAAACCTTACCAGTCTCTTTCCTCTTTTCCCTATTATTAACAACAATTCTAATTTCATGGAGCAGGAATGATTGCCTCAGGACAAGCTTACTCTATACCTCTGCTCACTCAGAACACAAAACTAAGATAGCTCCCTCTTCAACAGGAAAAACGAAGCCAATGTAGGTAACATGAAACCCATGTTCTATAATACTGGGATTAAAGGATAAGGACTTACACACATTAAAGACATTTGGCATCACTGTGAAGAAAATGTGCAACATATATTCATAGAAATAAGAAATCATGAAATTTCAGAGCCTATATTTTTAAAAAGTCTAATCCAGCCCTCTCCTGATCAAAGTCCCAAGAAATAAGATTTGCCCAAAATCTATCTAAATGCTAAATTGTGATAATGTCCTAAGCATCAGACTCTTACTTATTTACATTCCCTTAGCTTCTGATCAACAACTCAATGTATGTCATATGTTCTTTCTTAATGATTTTACTGCTATGTGTAGTTGGAAACATCCACTATCAGTATGATTCTATAATAGAACTTTTAATTACACACCAGGTGAAAGGTTCTGAAACCTCCTACAAAACATAAAGTCAAAGACACAGAACCCAGAAGACTTAGGTACTAGTTAGTTCTTATTATCACTGACCAGTTTCTGGACCTCAAATCACTATATTTCAGCATTTCAGAGTTGGATCAGCTGGTCTCCAAGGTTCTTTCCCAATATGGCCAAAGCACTCTAATTCTCAGTCACCTGACACACACAGTAGACACAGGAAAACCAAAACCTGTTTTAAAAGTCACAAGGAAAAAAAAAATCACAAGGTGTCATTGAAGGAAAATTGTGTGTGGGAGCAATGCTTACTTTGGGTTTTTTCCATAGAGGTAAGTTCTGTGATTTCCAGAGGCAAACAGTTCTCTTTCTCTAGAACAAGGACAGGATGTTGGGGACATGACTCATTCTGTTGACATTCTAGGTACTGGTCAGTTGGAGGACAGGAACTAGATCAGCTTCCTAGAGAAGACAGATGAAAAACTGGCTTCGGAAGAGATCAGAATGGAGATGGGTCAAATGTCAGAAGGATCTTTACTTCCCAAACTCTTTCTAATCTAGCCTCTTTTTAATAATAATAATGGCCATCCTCACCTTGACAAAAGGAGTAAAAGGACATATTTCTAGAGCCCCCAAACTCCATGCAAGCAGCTAGATGCTAGGGACAAAACAGTTTCCTAATTCTAACAAGACCACCAACAACTTACAGCCTCAGCATTGTTACCAAGCACCCATCCTTTCTCCCCCCGCACCTCAGAATACAAATGTGCCTTTACAACTCATTTTCTTTCAGATGCAGGAATTAGCGAAGACCACTGAAAACCTCTGATAGTCTTAAAATTGGAGGAGGAAGATAAACTGCAGTACTCAGCACTCTGGATCTGTGTGCACAGGGCCCTGCTTATCTTGTCATTTCAAAATTCAACTTTTAGAGAAACATCAACATGTGATGTTCTCCATTTCACATTATTTTTAGAATATGTGCCAGAAAATGCCACATCTGACCACTTCATCATCCTTAAAAAAAAAAGAAATAATATTTATTTTTTTTTTTATTTTTT
>NW_026000037.1:40858872-40910850 GCF_001458135.2 Marmota marmota marmota | reverse complement strand
AATGTTAATCTTCTTCTCCTGCTCTTCGTCCCTACTCTGTTCTTAGTTACTCTCCTTATATCAAAGAAGACATTTGGCATTTGTTTTTTAGGGATTGGCTGGCTTCACTTAGCATAATCTGCTCTAATGCCATCCATTTCCCTGTAAACCCTTTTTCTATCGTGGTAGAAACACAGCTCCACTCTGCCTTAGCTGTATTCAATGCCACCCATCAGTTCCGTTTAGGACCCTGCTGGAGAACTCCACAAATTATCTACAAGACAATCCTTCTGAATCCCCTACCTGCATCAAAATTCCCCAACATGCATTCACTCACTCATCCATCCATCCTTAGTAATCTCATGATACAAGAACTCTATTTTAAATAATGGGGATCATTTTAAGAATTTAGATAGTAGGAAAAAAGAGAAAATGACATTATCCCCAAAGTTTATTTATATCCCCTTATTGCTTTTTTCTGTTTATATTCAGTTTAGTGTTCCCTTTCTCCATTATTTGCTTCTCGACAGATGTAACCACACAGGAACCACTGCTCTCCAAGTGGTATGAGGAGATACAAAAAAGACACATACATCCCCCACCAAAAAAAAAAAAAAAAGTTTAGGAAAGGCTTCTTCATTAATAAACATTAAAACTGACAAACAACTGATGACATGCAATTGGAGAACTGATCAGTTTCAAAAAGTTACTTTATAAAAGTCCCTAAGCAGTCCTTAGAGAGTTTCTGGAAGGGTCATTAATTTAAACATGACACATCAAAGAAAACAGATACATATACTACTAAAGTTCCCTAAAAGTTCACACTGAACACATTATGCCTCCAAATGTATCCACTGAATAAGCATTGGTGCAGCCCATAAACATGTACTGGAAAAAAAACAGAAGTCAGATGTGCTTCAAAATCCAAAAACTGGGTATGGATCGATAACTAGCATGTATAAAGCCCTGTTAAAGTTAAGACATTTACAATGTTAGCTAATCACACATAGTGTATTTATTTTAGAGACAACAGAGTCACAAGGGTGAGGTGAATTGGGTCAATGGAGCTGAAACTAAAGCCTCAGCCTCTAGGCCACCAGATATGTGGTCTGCCATTATTCCACAAAGAGAAGAAAAGCATTACAAAGGCATATAAAAGGTCAAAGAGGTATTTTGTAGTGTCAGAAAGTAAGAAAGTGATTTAGAAAACAAGACACTGGTAATGGTATACCATTAAAGGGACACAGAAGTCAAGTGAATGACTTCTAATGGCCAAAGCTGGGAAAATTGGAATAAAATTACATGGGAGTTTATTATAACCCACAGTATAAAATAAACACCCATGAGTCCACACTGATATAAATGCTGTAATAAACAAATGAAAATATAAATCACCCATGCAGAAGAATTACAAATAATTTACATAGATACTTTACTCCTAAGGAGGTTGAGGCTGGGCATGGTGGCACATACCTAGGGATGGGAATCAAGAGTACAAGGCCAGTCTGGGCAACTTAGCAAGACTGTCTCAAAATAAAAAGTAAAAGGGTTGGGGTGTAAGCTCAGTGCTAAGGTGCCCCTTGTACAATCCCTAGTATCAAAAAAGAAAATAAATAAATAAAAAGAGGTTGAGGTGTCAGCTACACATAGTGACTTCCTTCCACATAGTACAGTATGCAAAGTGGAAAAGGGGGGCTGTTTTTTAGTTTATGTGGAAAAACCTGGGAAACACTACCTCAGGTCAATAATACCTATAACCTCAACCTAATCATAAGAGAAAGACATAGACAAATCTCAGTTTATAACTATACTCCAAAATATTGGGCCAGTAATCCTCAAAATTGTCAAGGTCATCAAGAACAAGGAAAGTCTGAGAAACTATCACAACCAAAAACAGCCTAAGATACCAGACAACTAAATATAATGCCCCATTCTAGATGGGATCTGGGAACAGAAAAAGGACATTAAGTAACAAGTGAGGGAATATGAATATAGGCATCAGTTAATAATAATGTGTCAGTATCGCCTCATTAATCATGACATGTGTACCATTCTAACAAGATGATAATAAAAAGGGAAACTGGGGGCAGGGTGTATGACAACTCTGTACTATCTTAATCTTTCCATGAATCTAAAACTGTCCTACAATAAAAAAATCAAAGAGGAGAGAATGAGAGCTGTGTGCAAGGGAGAGCAGATGGATGAACTTGGCCAAATTCCCCTTGGCAGAAACTGTCCTCATGCCTTTCTAACCCCCACCATTCCGTCTCTGTGGACTAGTAAACTTCATCGAAGGACTTGAAGGCAGAACTCAGTTGGGGTCTTTTTTTTTTTTTTTTTTTTGGTACTCGTGGTAGGTAGACCACACTCAAAGGTTAGTCTAGATTTTATTTAGCAGCTAGAGATTCAATTTGGAGAGATCTCTTTACAAAGAGAGAAAGGATCCTAGAAGCTACTCCCCCAAAACTCCACTTGGAATGAAGGGACTCTGCCTGGCCTGCTAAGGAAAGGCATTCCCCATGGGCTCACCTCTCTCCACTCCACCCTCTGCCCTAGAGCACGTCCCTTGGATCTTTGTTTTTGTTTCTCCATTATTTATAAAATATAACAATTCTTAGTTATCTCGGGCTTCTAAAGGATTAAATGCAATGTCTGAAACTACTTCAAAATGTCTATTTTTCCTTAGCATCTCTCTTTTCAGTCAATTTCTCAAGTCTTATGAATGGTGCCTTAAACCAAACTGATCACAATAACCACTTCATCAAACACCTGTCAGAAATCAAGGCTCAAAGAGAGAAACACCTGGAGAACTCTAATGAGGGGAAGAAAATTGCAGCAACATCCTCCCCTCTACTGACCTAACAAGCACACCAAATCCAGGGCCATTCTCAAAATAGAGATTTCAAACAGAAATGTGAATGTTGCTGACAAAGTAATGAACCTGTTCTTTGATAACTTGCACAGATTTCAGCTAAGGCTTTTGCCTTCCAGCACTTCTCCTTCCTCCCCTTTCAAGATCAAAAGTGAAAAACTCCTCAAGCATAACTGACAACCAGGATTGCAATTCAACTCAAATAATTCATGAGCACCTATTACCCGAAAAGTAGCATGTTAGGTACAAAGAAATCACTAGAACTATGTAGGCCTCTAATGTCAATCGTTTGGAGGAGGGAGGTTCTTGATGTGAACTTTCAGGAAATTTTATTAGAATATGCTTCTATTTTTCTTTGATTTGACATATTTAAATTATCAGTTCCTTCAAAAAATTCTTCAGGGGAACTTCTGCAAAATAACACTTTTGAAGCTGATAAATTTCCCAAACTTCTAGAGTCAAAGTTCCTCCCACGTCATCACAGTGATGCCCATAAATACAGCCACTTCACAGGCACTGGCCTGTTGGGAGCTCAAATGAGTCTTGCAAAGTCTACCTTTCCCCTAGTCCAGGAAGCTTTCACAGTAAAATTTCCAGCATCTTCCTATCCTTAACTTTTAGAACTGAGTCACAAAATGCCTGCAGCCAAATGAAGGGTTTAACCCTTTTGTTTAACCTAAAAGCATAATCTCTAAAGCAGCAGATCTCAACTATGGGAAATTTTGTCGATCCCCCCAGGGAACATTCAGCAATATCTAAAGATATTTTTGATTGTCATAACTGGGAGGAGGGAGTACTGCTCAATGCACCCACCAGCACCGGAGGATACAGCCAAGGACACTGTTAAACATCCTACAATGCATGGGACAGCTTCTTGTAATATCAGTTACCTGGCCCAAAATGCAAGAACGTTGTTGAGATTAAGGAGTCTTGTTCTAGAACTGCATAAGAAAACATGTAAGTAGAAAAACATAAGTTATATGGATTCCTCCTCAGTCCTCTTTGCTGCATCTTCCTGCTGCCCCCTAAAATTAAGCTTTGTTCATCAGGCCCTGTTCTCTGCCTTCTTCCCTTTTCTCTACACAGCTTTGTTTTCTGAACTTCTTTCAAATACTACATATAATTCATGTTTTATCCCCCTCATAACTTGGAAAAGTCCTACATATTGTTCAAAAAACATTAGTCAAATGTTAATATTGTCATCCAAAATTACAATTACTAGAGGTCTAGCTAGAAAGAAACCAGAATTTCTCAAAGATCTACCAAGTGAACTGAGCAACACAGAAAGTACTTTTCTGTTTTCTTTGCAGTGCTGGGAATCAAACCCAGGTCCTTGGAGCATGTTAGGCAAGCTCTACAACTGACCCATATCCTCAGCCACAGAAAACACCTTTTTGTAGGGGAATTTAAGCACTACTGACATACAAAAAAAAAAAAAAAATCTTTTTCCTACGTGAATCAAAAAGTTAAAGGGAAAGGAACTGAATTATCCAGATAATTTCTTCTAAATCCCCCCACACACATTCTGCCCAGCTAGTCCCCTTGCCAACCACCCAAGTGAACCATTTGTGTGTGACTTTTAATCTTCGCATCAAAGTTACTCCATTTATTAGTAAGGAAAAAAGTTTCTTCTCAATTTTCCTTCTTTCATATCCCAGGTGAAGCAGGATTTAGTCAATTCTCAACATTCTCAAATACAGCAAATGTAAAACATGTATAACCTTAATATGCCATTTTTCCATCACCCAATTTTAAAATAATGCTAATTGCAAATTTAAAGGATGACAACATTTTCTGGATAAGCCACAGAAATAATATATTTAGTCTACAAATTCATGAAATAGTGAACAACATGCCAAGTACATTCCACCTCCATGGTCTTATGATTCCTTAAGCAAAACAAGCATTTAAAGAGCTTCAAAAATTATGGTGGGGGTCGGGGTGGGGGGCTTTTGCACCCTGAGCCACAAGGTTTTTTGTTTGGGGGATTTTTTAAGTGTTTTAAAGATGTAGTTTAACTATTTTTAAGTGTTTTAAAGATGTCTTTAACTATTCTGCAAATGACAAGGGGGAAATGTCACATGAATTTAAGACAAAAATATCTACACAAAAAGTAATTTCCCAGTTATTTTGAATCTTCCTTGAAAGGGGGTCTAGAAAATGTCAATGAGACAGAAAAGTTAACGCCTGGCTTAAATAAAAACATATTTGCTAATTGGGGAAAAAAAATAACATGACATCTGAATTTTGAAACACTTTCAGAGGGGAACTCTACCCCATAAGCAAAGTGGCCCATCTATGCTAGGACCTACAGGTCCTCTGGAAATAGGTTATATTCAGAAAGGTTAGGCATGATATAAATAAATTTTCAGGGCCATAGAGGGTTAAGCAGCAGCCTTGGATTCTATTCTCCAATTGGCAAGAGCTGAAATAGGGAACTGGTCAATGACAATAATGAACGCTGTATTAGGTCAAGAACTTATGAATCAATTCTCTAAATTTAGTAGCTAGACTCATTCCTGTTTAACTTTTCAAGCCAGTTCAGCCCAAATAGCAAGTATAGTATATGACTTGTAAAGGAGAAATGGGAAAAATACTTCCCTCCAATGAACATCAGAATTATATCCAGCCAACTTCTTCCGGTTTTCCAATGTGGAAACACTTAGTGATGGCTGTTCAAATGCTTAGTCTAGATCTAAGACATTAGAAGAAATAAGAGGGAGAGATTTGTGTGCAAGAGTTGTTTTTTGCAGAAATGCCATGATTAAACAACAAGGCTTAAATGTATAGAACCACATTAAAGACTTCAGAATCCTATTTACTCTCTATATTGATAAATATGTTTAAACAAAGATTTTCTGTGGAAAGCCAGCAGCTCTTAAGAATTATTTTAAAACAAAAGATTCCAAGATTCCACATGACTTTTGTTTTCACACTAAGAGGAAAAAAATGTCTTTTTTTTTTTTTTTTTTTAATTTCCTATTTCATTTATCCTATTCCTCTCAGTTGGGTCTTTGGTTGAAGTACAATTGAAAGAAGAAGACAAAGCCTGGGCCAAGTATCCAAAGAAGAACAAACTGTCTTCTGCTCAAGATTTTTAAAAAAATAAATCTGGCTTACAAAAAGGAATTTATGGAGATTTCCACATTGTCCTCTCATTTCATGTGAGTCTGTTGATTTTTTTACTCATTCCTGTTTTTCAAATTCATGTTGGATAAGGAAGTTAAACAAAATTTCTATCATTGTAGTCTTGCTAAACATAAACACAAGTTTCACATTTCAAATCAAAAGATTATTTTTAATTTGACTTTTAATTTTAAGAGATCAGTCCAGATGGTAGTGGAAGACTATTGTGGAGACACAAAATTGGAACAAGTTTCCCTAAAAAAGCTAACAGCCCATCTGGGGCATAATCAAGCAGTGAATCTCATTTAAACCCAAAGCACCTTGGAATAGGGTTTTTCCTCTTTCGACCAAGACATTTAGTTCAATCTCTTGCCTAGAACTTGCTGGCAAGTTGTATGTTCCTTAATCTGTATCCTAAGCACTACTCATCTCTTTAACTCTTGTGTGGGGTTTGCCACCTCTTGTCACACAACACCATGGCAACCCAGCTTGAACATACAGACATTCCTGAGTCTGAAAGAACACTCCAACAACGAATACAGGCTGAACAGAGGGGGGCTTCTACAGCCAGGTTTTCAACTGGAAACTAACGAATTAGAAATTTTAATAATTTTTTTAAAAACATACAGTTTTATATGAGAATAAGGCATACCTATCTTTGACACTCTAGCATTTTTATTTGGTAGGAATCACTTTTGGTGCTATTAGAAAACAAAAGCATCACATCTACTCTTTATACTCAACTGAATTAAAAACAACATTTTGAGTCTCATGGACTGAAAAACCATCCCTGCAAATTTAGTTTTTCAAGTTTCAGTCCAACAGGTTTTTGCTTATTCTCAACTATTTCATATCACTTCAGCACATCTGTAAGACTAAATAAAATTCTTGCCAATCTTTCCAGGGCAACTTATGATGAGTTATTTTACTTATAAGTTTGAATACAATATTTTCCAAAGACAAGGAAACAACAACAACAACTAATGTTTTATAATATAAACAATTAACTGCATATTTCTTATGTGAGAGATCAGGTTGTTGCTCTTCATTTAAAAACATCTACATAAACAAATGTTTTTTAGAGAATGATTTCCACATGTATCCACCATGTCTGCAGGGGTTCCAAATGACTGTCCTGTTGATGCCAGCTCAAACGCGTGCACGCATACACTCTTGCACACCAAGAACTATGTGAATCTGTGTCACAGGTTGGTGCATATTTCTAGCAAATGAAAGAAAAATGAGAAAATCGTGGTACAAGGCTAGAATCAAAATCACCCAAAGCACAGCTGGAGACCCCTGTACTGTGTGCATTTTTAATCCACAACTGGTGTGCTACTTGGGAAAAAGTGAAATTTAGACATCCAAATCACAGATTTCAAATATGTCTCTAACACTAAAGTTAAGTCAGATGTATTTTTTAATTCAACAGTTAGTAAGGACACGGTTAACTTTCAAAATCATGACAAAAATGACTATGAATTTAAATTATGATTATGCAAAAAAAATAAAATTTGTAGGCCTAAAAAACTAATATAAAAAGAGAAATGGGGAAAAAAACACTCAAAACAAATTGAGTTATCATCTACTACAACCGTCAGCCAACTATGACCCACCAGCCAAATCCAACCCACTGCCTGTTGTTACATAGGCCATGAATAGTTTTATAAAGTGAAAATAAAGAGGAGTAAAATTCCAGAACATATAAAAACTACAGAAAGTCTTTTGGCTCTCTGAGTAGCACCATGGCAGTTGGCAAGAACAAATGCCTCACAAAAGGCAAAAGCAAGCCAAAAAGAAAGTGGTTGATGCATTTTCTAAGAAAGACTGGTATGATATGAAAGTACAAGCTGCATTCAACATAAAAATTACTGGAAAAACACTCGTCACGAAGACTTCAAGAACCAAAAGTGCATGTGATAGCCTCAAAGGCCGTGTGTCTGCAGTGAGCCTTGCCCATCTACAGAATGATGTTCCATTTAGAAAATTTAAACTAGGGCCGGGGTTATGGCTCAGTGGTAGAGCGCTTGCCTAGCATGCATGAGGCACTGGGTTCAATTCCTGGCACCACATAAAAAAAAATAAAACAAAATAAGGATATTGTGTTCATCTACAACTAAAAAGAAATATTTTGTTTTAAAAAAATTTAAGCTAATAATGAGGATGTGCGGGACAAAAACTGCCTGACTTCCATGACATAGATTTTACCTGTAACAAAGTGTGTTCCAAGGTCAAAATATGGCAGTCAGAGATTAAAGCTCATGTTAATGTCAAGACTACTCATGATTAATTGCTTTGTCTGCTAAATGTGTTTTACTAAAAAATGCAACAATTCTATAAAGAAGACCTCTTATACTCCATCAACACTAATAGGTACACCATATCCAGAAGGAGATGATTGAAATCATGACCCAGGAGAATATGACAAATGATTTGAAAATGGCCAATAGGCTAGACTGCATTGGAAAACACTAGAAAAGCATTGCCAGTTTATTTATTCTTTTTATTCTGTCCTCATTAGAAAATAAAAACGTTGAAGCAACCCCAGTTTGAATTAAGAAAACTCATGAGGCTTCATTGTGAATGTAGTAGCTTTGGAAAAGCTACTGTAGATGAGACAGACGCTAACATCATATAAACTGATAGATCTAAACAACCAGGCCAAGAATCTGTATAAAATTCAGATTTTACATAATGACAAATAAAAAGCCCTTTTTGTAAGGAAAAGAGAAAAAAAAAACTATATGAAATTCACATTTCAGCACACCTATAATCCCAGCAATCTAGGAGGTTAAGGCGAGAGGATCATTAGGCCAGCCTCAGCAACTTAGTGAGACCCCGTCTCAAAACAAAAATTAACAAGTGCTGAGGGGATATCTCAGTGGTAAAGTGCCCCTTAGGTTCAATCCCCAGTACCACAAAAAAAAAAAAAAAAAAATTTCCACATTTTAATGTCCCTCCTAGTACACAGCGACTCACAGTCACTTGCTGTCATCTCAGGCTACGTTCACCCTGTATCAGCAAGGGTAAGTAGCTACAACAGAATCCGTATGAGCCACAAAGCCTGAAACATTTACTACGTGGCTCTTTACAGAAAATCATCCAACCCCTGACCTACCATGCAAATGGTTATGTTGAAAAAACAGTAAGGGCCAATAAATAAATAGGTGAAGGGAAAAGGCTTTAAATAAAAGAAAAATACAACCGGTAAGAAAAAAATTTAAAATGCTCAGTTTCATATTTGACCTACCAAATGAGGAAGATTTTGGAGAAATCAAGACACAATGTTGGGCTGGGGCTGTAGCTCAGTGGCACAGCGCTTGACTAGTATGCATGAGGCACTGGGTTCCATCCTCAGCACCACATAAAAATAAAGGCATTCTGTCCATCTGTAGTTACCTAAATAAATAAATAATTAATCAATGACACATGCTGTCATGGGTATTATAAAACAAGAGTGAAGAAACTGCAGGTAACACATTAAATATATTTAACACTTTGAGAAACAATATGGCAAGAAGAAACCAGTCAAAAAATGTCCATCACTTGTTTCTCATCTATCCCAAGAACATAACCTGTAAGATGAGCCAGTCCATATACGAAGAAATTTATTATGATATCATTAATACAATGAATAACCATTTCCACTGAGGAAAACAGTAAAGTTTCCTCAATTCAAAGAGTGATTTATTATATGTAAAAGTTTTCATATACCTACAATTAAGATCTACATGTATAATTACATATGTTTAATGCACTATGTTTCCTGATACTAAGATGATGGTGTGCTTTTTAATCAATGATGTCTTACATTTACTAGAGAGGCAATTTACATAGTTCCAAAGAAGAGCTCTGGAAAAGGACTGGTCAGGCAGAGAGGTTTCTTGGTGGGACACAGCCACTGATAAAGCCACAGAAGCAGGGAGGAAAAAAGGGATTTGATGGCTGGTATCTCCCTCATCCCAGCTTTCCTAAAGTTCTCCCGCTGGCCAATCCAATTAGGAGCCAGGTAATAAGAAAGCCTGGAGAATCCAGTCTGTCAGCCAGCATCACTACTCACTCCCAAAAAGAGGGCAGATAAAGGGAGGAGGTGCTATGGTTTGCGTCTCTTCCAAAATATGTTGCAAATATGATGGGACCTAGTTGGGCTCTTTAATGAGGTCTCCTTCCTCATTAATGGGATTAGGGCCCTATATATGAGCCTACTCTCAGTGTTTGGCTAGCTTGCCCTTCTGCCTTCTGCCATATAAGGATGCAACAAAAAAGCCCTTATCAGACCAAAAAGTGATGCATTGGTCTAGGAGTTGAGACTCAGCCTCCATAACTATGAGAAATAAAATTCTGTTCTTTACAATCGATCCAGTTTTAGGTATTCTGTTATAGCAGCACAAAATAAAACAAGACAGGAGGGTAAAGAGAGTAACAATCTCTTTCATTCTCCCAATCACCCAACGAATATGAAAAAAAACTTTTTAATGCAATGAGCAGCGGAAAGGAAAAGTAAATTTGTTCAGATCATCCGATAATTCAGGACCTAAATGGCACTGATTGCTTCAAGAACAATTCTGACATTGGGTATTTTTAAAAGTTGGAATTTGAAAAGCTGAACTCTTTCTAAAAGAAAACATTTTCCACAATGTTGAGGTTAAGATGTTACAGCTATCCTTTTGGTTAGGTAGAGAGCCTCACTTAAACTGTATGGAAATAGAGTAGAAATTTGAAAAAAAAAAATGTGAAATCGTTATAAATAGCAGGGAAATAAGTAATTTGGCAAATGATTCCAACTATTATGCATAACTATAAAGCACCAATAAAATAAATAACAAAAATGGGGAGGGAGCATGCCAAAAGTTAGTGGTATGGCAACTCACTTCTGAGTTTTTTCCAGTCAGTGAAAACACCTCAATGCAAGAAACTCCTAGACTTTAAAACTACTCAAAAATATTAAATCAGACAGATGGTAAATTGCTGAAAAAGTGGGGCCCAGAAAATCCTACAAAGAGAAGGGACAGACATGTATAAGGTCAATAGCATGAAAATCTTTAATTATAATAATTAGCAAAGGAGACTACAAACAAAAAAGTGATAATTCAAGTCTAAATTTTTTTAAATGAGTTAATGAACAAATAGCCAAACTACTTACCACATGCACTGACACTCCCCTCAAATGAAGAGGTTATTTACAATCACAACTTAACTACTAAGACAGAACATCCTCAGGGAGGAAGCAAAAGGAAACACCCTAAAGGTAAGCTAGGAAAGGTCTTAAGCAGACTGAGTTCAGGGTTCTCAGAAGGACTGTACCCTTAATGAAGTTCACACCACACTCAGTCAGATCAGCATGCACCCAGGGGTGGGACTAGTACATTACATCTCCCCTTTCATGGAGACCACTAGGAGATGTATCCTATGATGGTCACCCATGACAGTGCCAGGAATAAATCTCAGTAAGGTATGCCAGTAGAAACACTTTCCACATGTCAGAAAAGCAAGAGAGCCAGTTTGTTTCCCCAAGCTGCCCTGCTTCTATTGTCACCAACAATGGAACCTTTCCTGATACTCTTCGTTTCTAAGCTTCCTCAGAGAAACAGGTGGCCTTATTATGACTTCTCCTTTCAAGATGCTGAAGCACAGACATCTGTAGGACTGCATATATGCCACTTAGAAAGCAGACAGCATAACCAGGAGGGGTGGAAGAAAGATAAATCAAGGCACTGCTGACAAATTTTTATTATAATTTAGCAGCCAACCTGCTGAAGCATTTTCATATGGTTAAGTTGATCATTTGAAGAAAATCCACAGTGTAAGAACATAATATAGGCTCTTCAGAGCAACCTTTTGAGACTTCTCATAAGCTTTTAATAAAAGCTTCATTAAGAAACCACCAGCACTTGACTACAACCCCAATTAATTAACAACAAAGAGCAATAAATACCAACAGACTTCTAGGTAAACAACTCTGTCCCTCAGAAATAGAAATGCCTTTGCCTCATCCTACCTTTTCCTAACCCCTAATTGAAACTCATCAGGACACCGAATGTTATGATCATCTGGTATAACAATACATTGGGGCATGGTTCAAACCACAGCACAGTTTAAATCACCACAGAGAGCAATGTGCTCCTAAACAGAAGAATTTTATACTTAACTATTCAAATTATTTTTATTAGAAGCAGATTTGTAAGGCCACTAAGAAGAAAAAGGCCTAGGCCTGAGCTCATCTTTCCACCCTTGCCTCCCTCCCTCCCATGCCTTCTATGAATGGGTTTCTAGCTCATCTTTACTCCCAGGAGAATGTACCTGCCAACTTATGTCAAGAGAAAACCACTTCATCCCCAGTTTAGATGCTGCTTCTTAAGTACGAGTATGCTTTTAGCACCAAAACCAGTTCCTGTTTAAGTGTCACTATTAACTCTTTCAACAAATATATGTTGACAAGGTACAAGAGCAATACCACACAGAAGCCTCTGGATTAAAATGCTAAATTAAATTTCTTAATGATAATTAAATAATTAAAAGAGATTAGTTTATTAGCTGAGTTGATTACTATGTTAGGACTAGGAGATGAAATGTCATTGAAGAAAAAAGAATACAAACCTAAAGGGCAGCTTCTTTTCTCTCTCTCTTGTGTTGGAGCCACCAGAAGCTTTTGAGAAAGATTTTAGAAAAGTACGCAGGCTCTGGACCAAGGAAAGCCAATCTTATCTAAAGGTATGACAGCTTCCACCAGAAATGTATACTTTCCAAAACAGAGATACAAGCTTCCCAAGAACCGAAATGTTCAGGAGGAAAGAATAATTTCACGCATTCACACTGCCTCTTCTGAGCCAAGGGGAGAAGAGGCCATCTTTCAGTGCAATGCTTGAAGGATGCTTAATCACGTACAGAGTTCCTAAGGGAAGATTCCACTTCTGTCCTAGGGGCAGAGCAGGGGCAACCATGGATCAAGAGGACTTTTCTAATCTTCTCTTGTTAACACCAGCCATTTAACAGACCGAACCCCTCCGTGCACACACACAACTGCTGAATTCTAGACATAATCACTTTATGGCCTGGCCTCTACCCTGGCTAGCAACACTGATGCCTACATCCCAAAGCTGAAGCCCTACCTCAACATCTCCAATGTCTGCTGGGCCACAGGGGCTGGTTGTCTAGATTCTAAAGAGAAGGGCATGATAAAAAGAAACATGGGAAGACATTTAAACCCAACCTTAATATGATGCCTTTGGAATTCGCTCAGCCTTGGTTCCAGCCTAGAAGTTGTTTTTAATTATCTCTGTGACAGACAATTTTATTCCTTAGAATCAGTTTCCCTGTCCATAAAGTGAACTAAAACTGCCTACTTTGGCAAAGCTGCTATGAAAATTTACAAAGATAAATGATGCAAAGTAAGCTTTCAAGAAATGGTAATTAATATTCCTATTTTTTTTATTTTATCAAAGGGTGATCTCAAATTCATGCCAGCCAAGAGTGAAAAAATTTTACTAGACACGGTTCCTGTAATAGTATTATAAAAATGTAAAGAATGAGATCTATACAGCATATAGTAGTCACCCTGGTGTAGGAATACACACATGATTTTCACAAATTCCTAGTTTATAATGTCAAGATTCTCTAAACAAAACAGATGCTCATGATCAAACTGTGTGATGACTTCTGCTTATTTCTTCACCACAAATAATCAAGACTCTCAATGATAAAAATATATGTTCTAATTTACTTTCTCTAACTTTGGGGATGGCTAGGATTTCTCAATGACCTTCTTGAGTTTCAAAAGTTAACTATTATGGTTTTGGGGGTTTTTGTTGCTCTTTGTTTTTGTTTTTGTTTATACCAGGGATTGAACCCAGGGCACTTAACCACATACCCAGCCCTTTTTTATTTTTATTTATTTTATTTATTTATTTTTATTTTATCTTATTTATTTATTTATTTATTTATTTATTTATTTATTTATTTATTTGAAACAGTGTTGAGTTGCTTAGGGCCTGGCCAAGTTGCTGAAGCTGGCTTTGAAATTGTGAAA
Source organism: Marmota marmota marmota (assembly GCF_001458135.2). Classification (NCBI taxonomy): domain Eukaryota; kingdom Metazoa; phylum Chordata; class Mammalia; order Rodentia; family Sciuridae; genus Marmota; species Marmota marmota. Next base: position 40,896,847 of record NW_026000037.1, on the reverse strand, counting down.
CTCCTGCCTCAGCCTCCCAAGCAATTGGGATTACAGGTGTGGGACACCACGCCCAGCTCATCTTCTTTTCACTGGGGGGTTTAACCTAGGGTGATGCTCTACCACTCAACTATAGCCCCAGTTTTTTGTTTGTTTTGAGACCAGGTCTCACTAAATTGCCGAAGCTGGCCTCCAACTTTTATGTGATCCTCCTGCCTCAGTCTCTCCAGTCAGGCATGCGTCACCACAACTAGCTATTATAACTTTCAAAAGGAAAAGAGTGCCAATTTTGCTACCATTCTGGAAATATTAAGACATTATTATTATAAAAATACCATTATTAATAGTTATCTCTTAGAGTATTTGCTAAATTCAGTTTTATATAGACAAAGAGCAAATAATCATCACTACAAGAAACAATTTCCAAAAAGAAAATTTCTCTAGTAAAAGGAAATAACCCAAATTTAGAGCCTAACACAGTTTCATCCCAAACTATTTATTTTAAAAAGGTGTAAACTATCAAGTGCCTAGACATAAAATGTTTCATCCAGATAACCAGAGCCCATTTGGTTTACCCATCTTCAGGGTTCCTAAAGGAGGTCAATTTAACATTACCATCTATCTCTCCTTCCAGAAATTAAAACTAGTACCTCTTTCTACCCTCTTGGTCTACCCCCTCACCACTTCATATTTTTTCCAGCTTTTTTAAAGTACAAATAACAAAGAGAAATTATATATATTTAGTGTATACTATGTGATGCTTTGATACATTGGATACGCCGTGAAAGGATTACCAATATTAAGTTAACAGATCCATCACCTCACATAGTTTCCTTTCTAGGTGTGTGAAGAGAACACTCGAGATACAACCTCTTCACAAATTTCAAGCAAAAAATACAAGAAGAGCCTGAATAATGCAGTTAAAAGCCAGCAGTGGCTCTCTGGCTAGCCTCTTTCGCATCAGGCTCTCTGGAGAGGCAGATGGACTCCTTTCAGTGTTAAGTTTTGCTTTTTTGAACCAGGACCTCAAAAGCACTGAAGAGGGTCCAAAAGCTCAGGCACGTGCTTATAATCCCAGCAGCTTGGAAACCTGAAACAGGAGGATCTCAAGTTCAAAACCAGCCTCAGCAACAGCAAGGTGCTAAGCAACTCAGTGAGACCCTGTTTCCAAATAAAATACAAAAAGGGCTGGGGATGTGGTTCTGTGGTCAAGTCTCCCTAAATTCAATCCCCCGTACCACCTCCCCACACACATACACACACACATACACACACACAAAAAGAGGGTCAAAAAAGATCTACTGGAAAATCTAAGCGAATCACACCAGGACATCCTGACAAAGAAAACGTACAGTGCTTTCCTCAGTGGCATCCTCCCTTCTCATCCTGATTAAGGGGGCATTTACTGCAGCAGCAAACTCAACTAACTGGTACCAAAATTTCCATACAAAAATGGAGATGATCTTCCAATACTTTGGGTACAAGTTGCCTTACATTTACCTTCTATTAAGTGCTTCAAAAAGTGGAAGAAATGGTCAAAACTGCTATGTAAAGTTCTAACTTGCTAGGTCATGCTAACTTATAAGCAGTTTTCATTTCTTGAAATGGTTCATTTAAAGCACTATTGCATTTTATTTTTTCAAAACCTGCCACAGCAACTGTGTTGAGTACAGCAGCCAGAAAGTTCACAGGGATAGTTTTCAAATACCCAAAACTGGGAAATGCACTTTAAAAAATCAAATAGTTATTTCAGAATATAGAATAAAGGCTGTGACTCTCATGACCCCGGTCAGGAATTAGACTATATTCCATTCTGCTCTTTTTACTGAAGTGAACTTCAATTAAGATCTCCACTGAGAACAAAGATATTCAAATGAGAAGCTCCTCTGGTAGCCCAGCAAGGAGATCAGGCTTCCCCTCTCAAAGGGGACAACATAAGGACATGAAGCAGCCTGAAGATCATGAGCTCCTCTGCTCAAGGAAGCCCTGAACACCAAGGTTAAGATGCATGAAATATACCACAGGGCAGCTTTTCAGTCTCCTGTTCTTGTAATCGCTTCTACTTCTTAGGCTACCTGTCTTTTGTGAACTAAAACCTAAGGCAATATCAATCTCAGATGCTTAAATAAATCCCAAAACAACTCAGTAGACGAGCCAGCTGTCATCTAACTATGATGGATGACAAATATATAGCAATCAATATTTGTGGATCAGACTTTAGGAGATTCACAACTCTGGGTTTCAAATCAAGACTGTTTTCATGTCATTTGAAACAAAGAAAAAGGATGGAAACTATTAGGCATCTCCCAAGAGCTGTTTTAGGCATTATATATACTTTCCCACTTAGTCATGTTAAGATCCCATTTTGCTTCTGAGAACATTAAGGCTCAGTTTAAGCAATCTGCGATAAAGTGCAGATGTTACTAGTGAAGCCAGTTTTTTTCCACCATTGTTATCATTCATTCTCTTAAACTGGCTGGTTCAACACACACTGTAACATAGCACTACAACAGACACCACATAACAAAGTACATAGACATATGCAAACCAAACACATTGGGTATACAGGGCAGAAAAACAAGAGGTTTTCCCCAATGATCCAAAGGTTAGGTTACATATGTTAGAGAGGAGATCAGCCAAAAATGTAGGAAAAAAATCTCAAGAGTGATCTATTAAGAGATGACCAAAAAGATGGAGAGACAGGAAGGGCATTCCATTTAAAGGGGAAAATTTGAGCAAAGATGCAGAGGTGGGAGAGCCCTAGACATGTAGGGAACAATGAGCAATTCCTTTAGCTTAACCCACTTCTCAGTGCCAGGATTGTGAAACATTTTAAGGTTGCAAGTTCCTCTGAAACTTTTAAGAAGTTACTACATACAATTAGGAGAGTGTGCATCCAATATTGCTGTCTTCATGAAGATCAGAGAGAGATAAATCATCTGAAGATTTTTTTTTAACCTCTTACGAAATATTTCAGTTGCTAGATCACTACACAGGCAAAAAACTTTCCAAGCGTTCACCAACATTAACAATGGGCTGCTCTAACACATTCTGAATTTTGCACATACAAATGGTTCATTCAATCAATATTTGCTGAATGCCTTCTATGTGCCAGGCACTGTGCTAGGTAAAAGAAATACAAAAATGAACTCACTTATTCTTGACTGCTGAAAGCACAGGAAGCACCACAATTAAAATGTGGTAAGTGCTATATAAATAGTAAATACAGAATGACTACTGTTACTTAATTAGGTAGAGCTATCTCGAAAGGGTAGTGGCAGAAGCAATTTTTAAATACACTATTTTTCCCACATCTAGGTCCATCATTGATTTGGCTGAACTCTTATAGATTATGTATTTATAGACACCTTCATAATGTTACTAAATTTCCATTCACCTCTTGATTTCTATAGATTTCATCAGTATTTTCTATGACTACAAATAAGAAATGATCAACTGGATCAGACAAGGTAAGGGACAGTCATTCAAATGCATGCCTTTATATTAATTCTCTATCATTCCCCACATCCATGTGCCCTACTATGTCTTTAAGAAAGTCAACTAAAAAGTATCAAATCAGAAAGCCCAATAATCCTCCCAAATATGTTAAGATTTCTGTTTCCAGTAAGTTTTCCTAGAGTTCTCTTTGCCACAGTAATAAAGCTACTGGCATGGCACTCCCCTGGTCCTGGGAAAGAATTATTCTGTAAACAAAGGTTCAGAGGTGGGAGAGCCCTAGACATGTAGGGAACATGATACAAAGCATCCCCATTCTAGCCCTACTTAGTGTTTGTCAATTTGTTAAGTATTTGAGCTTTAAAAGGACAACTAAGTAAAATGATGTTAATATTCTTTAAAATATTTTAAAATTAAAGGATGAAGAGCTAAACAAGCAAATAATAGAAGTGTAACAATATTCTGAAATACTTCACTTAGTTATGCATTGACCTCTATTAGGACAGCTCAGATCTGAGACCCATTAGATGAAACATGAAAATAAATTTACTCCACCATAAACCATCCTAATTTTAAAGGAAGTTATTGTAAATGGACTAGCTGATAGTCACAGAAGAGTTCACTAACAATGTGGAAGCATCAATGGCAAAATGACCAATAAACCAACAGGGTACTGTAGTCTCCTTAGCTTCCACGTGCCAGCCCCCATCCTGAAGCAGGTCAGTATTTTTTGAATGAACTGGGCTCAAGCCCAGACATACACACATAGTGTCCTCCTTTAGAATACCATTATCAGCCTCTAAACAAATCACCCTCTACATCAGCAGGGCTCAGCATCACCTGGCAAATCTCAAAGTTTCTCTCTTTTCCATGACAGTATCAGGAAGCACAGCAAAAAGATAGCTGGTTTCAGCTCCTTACCTCCATCCATATGGGGGTGGAGGTAAAGTTTTTATTTGGGGGGTCTTTTTTGGTTTGTTTTTTTGTTTCTGTAGCTGCTACATTCAGACCTCCCTTAGTCATCCCCCTCAACACCTGGGTAGCTTCTCCTCCCTCATCTGCTTCAAGACACACCACTTCCCATTTTAAAAAATCCCTCCAGAGGGGAAAGGGAAAAATAATACAAGGGGGAGAAATGAATGACAGTAGAGGGGGTAGAGAGAGAAGAGGGGAGGGGAGGGGAGGGGAGGGGGGATAGTAGAGGATAGGAAAGGCAGCAGAACACAACAGACACTAGTATGGCAATATGTAAATCAATGGATGTGTAACTGATGTGATTCTGCAATCTGTATATGGGGTAAAAATGGGAGTTCAAAACCCACTTGAATCAAAGTGTGAAATATGATATATCAAGAACTATGTAATGTTTTGAACAACCAACAATAAAAAATTTAAAAAAAAAAAATCCCTCCAGAAAATTCATTCCATGAAGAATCTCATTCATAGCACACACTTCCACCTATCTCATTGGAAAGCATGTGAATAATGCATGATGTTTGTGTAACAGTAAGATGTCTACACCACATTTCATACTTAGAACTTCTATTAAATCCATCAACAAAGTAGCAAGGCAGCTAGGCCATGGATTACTGCCTCTATTTCCCACATGAGCCCCAGCTGAACAGAAACCTCACTGTGATCATTTTTGCATCCTCAGCAACTTACACAGAATGCTTAATAAATAAGAAAGCAAGAAAGGGATTTGGGAGAGGTGAAACAATAAACATTAGGTCTTCTGATTGCTAACTCTATGCTCTGAATATAAAATAGAGAGAACAAAAGTAGGTTAGCCATAAAATTAAATACATGGTACAAATACGTAGTTTCTTATATTCAAGTGAAACCATACAAAAGGATTTATGCCTAAATTGTGATCTGAATATGTCCTTCCAGAGCTAAGAAAAACACTGGCATACTGAAAATAAAGTATAAATGTTGTTGTTTAACAGTTCCATAAATAGGGATATTAAATTGTTAAACATTACCTAGAGCAAATTTGATCTAACACATTCTAAATGATCCTACTTGAAAAGATGCTTGCATATAAACTTTCACCCAAAAGCAAGGCAATTCAGATGTGGCTGAATTTATCTTGTGTCTTTAGGTTCAGAACTTTAAGAAAGCTCGAGAAAAAGCATCTAAATTATTTTATTGTAGGCCATTATTTAAAGTATCAATTCTTTTAGCAAACCAAAACTAAGAGATAAGAGAATTCTAACCGCAGATGATGGAGACAAACAAATGCAATAATAAGCTTCTGCTGAAGTTCCCACTTCTCAGAGTCTTATTCTATAGAGCAGTACTGTGCAACAAACTTGTTGATGCCAAGTTTTCTATATTTCCATCATCCAATATGGTAGATACTAGCCATATACAGCTCTTGCACACTTGAGAGGTAGCTAGGTTGACTGAGAAACTAAATTTTAAATTTTAATTTGTATTTAAATAGCCACATTTAGCTGGTGGCTACCGTACTGGACAGAATAATAATACAAGATGACAAAATGTCAATGCTGGGCTTCAAACCCAGGGTCTTGTACACACTAGACAAGTGCTTTGCCACTGAACTACATCACCAGCCCCAAATGCATTAACTTTCAACAAGATCTCTTTCAAAGGGGATGACTAGATAGACTCCTAGAAGTCGAAAAGTAAGACCAAATGTTTATCTAAGGATTTTATTGCTAATGCGGACCTTCAAGATCTAGTAAAGGGAAGTCTTGTTCAAGGTCAAATAAATATAAATAGTTGGTTATAAGCTGGGCTGTTCCTCCACCCTCATTGCTCTCCAAGATGGTAATCTGTTTAGAAGCTAAACAAGGATACCAGATGAAAAGGGAAATTAATAATCACAAATCTACAATGTGTCAGCCACTAAGACAGGGTCTTTATAACTGCAATCATATTTTATTTATAAAATTCTGGTAAGTAGCCATTCCTATTCCAGTTTAGTAACTCCAGAGAGATTGGCAAAACCAGGATTCCAGCCCAGAACTGTAATTGCAGAAGGCAATTACACCATGATACTGCCTCCTTGAAGGGAAGTTCTTCTCAAGATTTCAATCAGTTCTCTGATCCTCCAACTTTCATTGAAGTGGCTGACCACATGTCCTCAAAGCTTCCAATGCCTAGTAAACTCTACCTAGAATACAGGGAATCGGGTATCCTCACCAAGCACCAATAACCCTTCATTTCCAAGAAAGCAATGACAAGTTACATTTCTCCCCCTTTCTTATAGATGTCACTAAACTTTGACCTTACAGCAGGCTGCATCAGCTGGAGAGCAGCCAGAGGAAGAGCATAGCCCAGCCAATATTTACTAATTAATCCACAGGAGTGTGTGGAGGAGGTCACAATATTCCCCTCCAGAAAAGGCGGGTTGATCATCCAAGGCCACATTGCAAGGCCGCCTGCCTGAAATCTCTCCACTCCTCAGTGTCCCTGGCTCAAAGCTCCTTCCTCAGCTCCCATGAGTCCAACTGATCCTTTGCAGAAATCCTCAGAAAGGACCTTTCTGACTTCAGAGGAACTCTTCTCTCCACAGACAGCATCAGAGGTTCACGCTGTGTTCAAAGGCTTCCTGCACTGCACACCTCAGCTAGAAACAAAGTGACAGCAGATTCTAAGAAAATATATGTCCACAAAATCTGTACAAGAGTGCTTACAATGGCATGAGTCTTAATTGCCCAAAAGTAGTAACTCGAATGCCCATCAACTAATGAATGGAAAAATAAAATGTGGTTTATTCCACAGAAGTTACTAAAAAATCACCTAATACAGATTTTTAAAAGGTGAATTCTATGGTACTTGAATTATATCTCAATCAAGTTATGTGGGGTTATTTTTCCCCTAAGATAATCATAACAAAGAAATGGCAGGAGCACAGAAGGGATGTAACGCCATCCAGTTGTATTTCAACTGTTAATTAAAATGTATGAAAGTCAAACTGGCATTGTTTTTTAAGAAGTCTTTCCTAAATTCAGCTGAAGACTTTGCAGACTGTCTTTCATTGAAATGGTAAAACACAAAAGCCAAAGAAAAGCCAAAGTCATCTCCATCTTAACAGTTGAGGAAATTGTATCTTAGCTGTATATATGAGTCTGGATTACCCCAGAGAGTGTGGAAAGAAAAAAAAAAAAAACAAGTAAATGAAATGTCAGAAAGACCTAGTAATTATTGTCTGAATTAAATTTAAAGTTCCCTGTTACCAAATCTGAATAGATTAGACTAGATTATAATCTAGGAGTAATTGCCAAATGCCAAGTCCTATTCTAAGCACACACACTACTGGACACAACTTAATCCTCATAACCACCTATCTTCAGGCATGAGTAAAATTAGGGTTAATGGGGCCTTGCTCTGGTGCCCCTACCCATTCCCCCAGCCTGCAGAGCCACTGCTGGTAGGAAAACCAGTTAGCCAGGAATAGTAGACAGGACTCAAATTGTTTGGCCACCAACATGTGGTCAGTGTTGCAGAGAAAGGATACTCCTTCTCTAACTGTAGACTGCTATGGTTCCAAAGCTCTTCCTCTATGAAAATGTTCTATAACAAAATGCAGTATTATTCTTGGGCATTGCAAATAAAACTCAGTCCTTTAAAAACTAAACTCATTAGAGAAGCGCATATTTTTATAAATTAAATGTAAATGAATCTGTATATGAAAAACCATTAATGACAACATCTCACATCCACCAATGAAATATTATAATTGCAGTTCAATAACAATAGTGAAAATGAGTGACCACCTCAAGGTCTAAAAGCAAGAGACAGTCTTGCAGGGAAAAGATCATAGTGCCAATTCACTCCTGCCCTCCAACTACTTCCAAAGGCCAAATCCAGCTAGAAATGAGGGTCTTTAATACAGTTTAGAAGGGTAAGCAAACTGCAGAGTGAGTCTGCATGCAAAAGAAAATTAATCTGGGGTTGTAGCTCAGTGGTAGAGGGCTTGCCTGGCACTGGGTTCATCCTAAGCACCACATAAAAATAAGTAAAAATACTGTGTCCATCTACAACTAAAACAATTTTTTTTAAAGATATTAATCTGCACATGGGTCAGGGGCCCAGCAGAAAATCAGTCTAGCGGCCAATTGGACTTACCTAAATACATATTCAAATGGAAGGAAAGCAAGTTGCACCACAAATAGAACTAAGAGTTTCCCATAGAAAATGGATTAAAAGCATTTTCTCACAATCCCTCCCTACTGGTCCATGTCTCTAGTTACTCAGGTTTAATTCAGGATAGTTACTAAATTTAAAGCCATTAAAATAAAGACATTTCTGTTATCTGCCTCATTTTCATTCCAGTTTTCTACCCCTTTTTCAAATATCTTGATTGAAAGCTGGTACAATACAGCTTCCCAAACTCACACATTTACAACTGACACAAGACCAGCACTTACTTTTCTAGAATTGTCAAGTTGTCGGATCAAGAAAGTCTTAAGTGTGAAGATCACAATAATGATCTTCTTCCACACATTTATAACAAAACTATTACCCAGTCCTGACGCTCACCCAGGTACCACGCGGGATAGTTCACTTCCCTTTCAGCACTTGAGAAAATAATATTCCAGCCCCAACATGGTTAGTCCTCCAACCTAATTCAGAATTTAGAGTGAAATACTCCCACTTGCAGTCTACCTCTTCTAATGCTAAACTTATTACTAAGTCTCCTTATTGGAGAACATTCATCCAGCGATTATTACATACATAACTGAAATGTTTTCCAAGCTTAACAGCACTCGGAAGGGAAAATGTGCCTACAAGCGAAGCCTCTTTGCCCAGAACTATACAGATAACTACAGAGTTAGAGTTTGGAGCTTTGATGTTCCTAGAGGCCACATATTGAAGGCTTGGCCACCAGCTCATGGCACTATTGGGAAGAGGTGGAACCTTTAGGAGGTAGGCCTAGCAGAAGGAAGTTAGGTCACTGAGGGTATGTCCATGAAGGGGATATTGGGACCCTGGTTCCTCCCCTCTCTCTTTGGTTCCCAGCCACCATGAGGTGAACAGCTTTACTCCATTGTAGGCTCTTTTCTGTGATTCTCTGCCTCAACACAGACCATAAAGCAATGAAGTCAGCCAACCATGGATTAAAACCTCTGAAATCATGAGCCAAGATAAACCTTTCCTGCTTTAAGTTGATTATCTTGGGTATTTTGCCACAGCGATGGAAAGCTGACTACCACAATTCCAAATATTCTTTTCCACTGCCCATGTAATTGGTCACAATATCTAGGAAATTATATAATTTTGGATGCAAAGAACATCTTCTACCCTGCTGCTCAAATCTAGAAAACCTTCATCTATTCATGTGTTCTGATTTTTAGTTGAAAAATAATAATAATTAGAGAACAATTTTGTTACAAATGTGTGCTTAATGAATTGTTTTGAACGCCTCTCACTCAGATTTCTAATGGTTAAAAGTATACTCTGTATAAAATTTACTTTAAAATGCTTCATAAATACCAAACTCAATTCTACTCTTCTATCCACATTCTGGCATATACTAAACTCTCCCAGAATAACATTTTCCAGTAGCTATAAAAGCCATATAGAACGACCAGACAGACTTTTCCCATGCCACAAACTTCCCAGAGAACTTCTTCAAAACTTGGAGAATTCACCTTGATTAGTCTCACAATGTTTCTTATGACTCTTAAGGACAACAGCCAATTTTTAGCAAAATTTTGGAGGCAGGATAGATAATCAAGATAACTTTGTTTAATCCTTTTATTTTATGGATTAGGAAACTAGTACAGAGAGATGAAATAATTTGTTCCAAATCATACAACCTGTTAAGATTAAGGCTGGAATGACAACCCTGATCCTTGACATGGGTCCAGGGCTTTTGACTTTACTATGTTGCTGTCTGAGACCAACCTAAACCAAAGACACAGTATAATAGAACTCTTGACTTTTGATTTCCCAGACACCTGTGCTTGAAGTCAAAATATACTTCCTTTTCTCAAATGAGCACTTGCTTCTCTCAGATTTTTATGTCAACTTTAAAAAAAAAAAAAAAAAGGTGCAAAAATAGTCTTCAATAAAATAAGAGGAAGCCACGCTGTCAACAATCCACTGAGAAGAATAGCCCTTGCCTTTAATTGGTACTAAACAGCCAGCGTTCTTACTGTCTAGAGAAAACTGCAGAGTGGCTCTCAAAAGTGCCAGGTTAGCCATACAGGCCTTGTCAAGGTCAAAGCACAAAGTGGTTTTTGAGGGCTTCATCAAGGCACGTGAGCACAGCATGGTGAAACACTCCACTAAGATGTAGAAGACACGCCAAGAACAAACAGGCGAGAAGAGAGTTATAACCAACATGAGCCCTTTATCCGATGTAACAGTGCACTTTTTCCCCCATAAGGCCCTATTCCAAACCAAAAATCTAAAAATAAACAAAAGTTTCCACTAACCATGAAGAGAAATCCGAATTGTGATGGATGCTATGCAGTTTATAGCTACCTGAGGGCTACTGACCAAATTTCTAAAAGAACCTTTCATATAATGAACACATTATGAACCATAAATCTGACACAAATGATATATAAGACTCCTTTGGCAGACTTCTGTAATTTGTCTCCCTACAGAGTATTCTAGTGCTCAACAAAGATAACTGGCTTAAAATACATGCCAACTAGTGCTTGCATTTGTATTAATTAAAATACTTTCACTAGCAATAAATAGCCTTTACTCAAAAGTATATGATTTCTCCCACTGAATTGAAGGCTCTTATCTCCTATATACCACCTCATTCATGGGCCAAAAGAAGATGAAAATTACTGTCATCTGGTTTAACAAAAGGAGAAAAATGTTTAAAAACAAACAAAACAAGCAAAAAAAAAAAAAAAGGCAACCTAATGATAGTCCACAATAATCCTAGCCTATTGGAACTCATGGATTGTTTAGTCTTCTCCCACAGTGAGCAGGACTGACTCATTTTATCAACAGAATATCACAGACATTGTTCAGCACTTCCTGAGTAGTTTCCACCTTGGTCTCTCTTCTACCTCTGGGGAAACTCAGCTGCCATGTGGAGCTAGCACACAAGCTATCAGTGGTGACACCTACAAGGAAAGGCATGGAGGCCTCTAGGCAGTAGCCAGCCGCCCCTCACCAAACCTGTCAAGAAGATGCCTTTAAAATAAATCTCTAACCCTAGTCAGGCCTTCATGGCTGCTGGCCCTTCCTAAGACTACAACCTCAAGAGAGGCCCTGAGGCAAAAATCACCCAATTTTCTGACCCACAGAAACTATGAGGATAATATAAACATTTGCAACTGTTTTAGACTTGCAGGTTTTGAAGTAATTTGTCACACCACAATAGATTACTTACACACTTTCCCTGATTAGCTCAAAATCTCCTGCTTAACAATTTTTAATTTTGTCCTTTCCAGTGACTCAGTGACCACTGGAATCACTTCTCAATCAGCTTTTCTCTGCAAAGAATGCATCTCTCCTAAGTCACCAACACAGACTCTTAATTATTACCAGCCATCCTTTTTATGAAGTCAACAGATGCTAGAAGTTACCTCTGACAAGCCACTTCCAACCAGCTCAATACATCCTAGTGCTAATGAAAGATTAATTGAAGGCATGAAAGGGTCACCCCCAAATTTGAATACTAACTTCCAATGTGATATATTAGGAGATGGGGCCTTGGGGAAGAAATTAGGTCATGAGAACAGAGCCATCATGAATGGGATTAGTGCCTTTATAAAAAGGACACCAGGGATTCTCTAGCCCTCTTTCCACCATGTGAGGATACAACAAGAAGTCAGCAGTCCACAACTCCAAAGAAGATCCTCACCAAAAGCAGACCATGCTGAGTGGCATCTGGATTTTGGACTTCCACGTCCCAGAAACTTAAATAAAATTTTGTTATTTAAGTCACTCACTCTATAATAGTTTGCTACAGCAGCTGAACCAAGACAATCAATAAGAGGTCATAAGTTTGTGCTCACAAATACTCTATAGTCATCAGAATTTTTCCTTGTTAAAGCAAGTCAAATCCCTGTGTGTCCAATACCTCTCCATCCACCCTTCTTCCCTTCAGATTTCATACTGTATTTTTCACACACAATACTCAGCAAGGAAGAAGCCAACACAATTATAAATTCAAAGACTCCAGGAGATGCATATAAATAACCAAACAACAATCCATCATTATACATGTTTTATCATCATGAAATATTTATTATTGGTTTTTTAATAGTATTCTTACAAAATAAGCTGAGAGAGAGAAGGAAAGAGAAAGAAACAGAAAGAAATGTAGGGCAATGGCTGTTTTCTGAGGACAACAGAAGCTGGAAGAACAATCCCAAGGTTCAAATTTCCACATCCTTGCATTCTTTCTCACTAAGTCAGACCCCATGTGCCTGCCTTGGCTAAGAGAGAAAGGCTTTCATGTTAATTACCTACATGTCCAGTCATGGAAGGCTAAATTGCGTACGTTAGTGGCCTAGACAATCAGCATGCAGTGTTTGCACAAATGAACCTCCCACCGTTTCACTTAAATACCTAAACAGAACCACAAATTTTGAAGATTAACAGGAATACAAACAAAATCAATAAAGTAAAATATCAAAGGCAAGACATCAAGCAAATAGACATTACTGTACAATGAAAGCCATATTTAAGGTGAAGAGACTGTAATTTAACTGCATAGTAAGCACTTGTTTAAGTCTTATTTGCCAATCAGCCACATAGCTTATATGTAAGTAATAATTTGGATTTAGGATAGAGAAACCTTCCCGATTCATTAAATTGCAACCCAGCCAGGTAATGCTGACCCTATAACCTCCTGTAAATGCAATAGGAAGTAATTAGTAATTAGTAATTGTCTCCTCCCTTTGTGACAACACTATACAGGAAATGCTGAATATGTTAAGATTTTTCAAATCAATAGCTTCAAACTACACAAACTTTTTCCTTATGAAGGGTGGGGCATGATTTCAAGAATCACTTTTAAAAATACTGCCTAGAACACTGTCCCTTTCCCAGGTGAATATTTTATTACAGAAAACTAAGGAAAATTTCATTTAGGAGATATAAATTGTACTAAGTTGAAAGATGCCCAGGCTAAAATCAAGGAAAGATCTGATATGAAAGGAAGAAACACACATGCACACATAGATGTAATTTAATGACTTTTATTTCTTTGCCAAAATTGAACTTTTTACATTAAACAAGAGATGGGTAAAATTCTGATACTAAAAAAGAAATCAAGAGAAAAAGAATGTTAATTCTTCAGAGAATTCTCCTTCATATCCCCAACCAAAAATTTATAAAACATTCACAAAGTGTAAACATATTCCCATTTGACTCAATAGTTCTGCTCTATTTTTTTTCCTCCCAATTTCCCTCTCTTCTTTCCTTAGTCTCTTTTTTAAAAAGAAAATAACCCTGAAGTATCAACTCAATTGACTCCAAAGACCATTGGCCAACTTGTTCCATCCTTCAGAAGCAGCAGGAGAAGGTCAGTACCAATTTTCCTTGGAGGAACTATTTTCACTGTTGGGGAAAAAAAGAATCTTTCAAACTGAAACAAAAAAAAAAAATTATATCCTGAAACTGTGTCTACAAGACTTCAGCATGTCATGAGCAGCTCAATTAGGCTATCAATTAGGGTTGGACACAGTCACCAAGAAGCTGCCTGGGCTGCAGTCTTCAGAACTGATGAGCAAGCTAACTCACTGTGAGCAGATTCTATAAACTTTCCTCATAAATAAGTTTTAAGATGGAAATCACAAAGAACATTCAAAAGTAACTGATAAATACCAGAGAACAGAATCTCTTTGAATCAGGTGTACAGTCAGCTTCCTGGAGCCCTGGGGTGTGGTTTTAAAACAGTTGAGAGGAAGCAAGACAAGATGACCTCACACACCTGGAAGACACTCTGATTTCACAATGCCCTTCCAACCTGTTTTGCAAATTACCAGTGCTCTTGGGGATCCAAGAAATTCCCCATTTCACTCTTTCAATGCAGACATTATTGCCTAAGAACTTTGTCAAGTAAAATATTGATCATTTGAATGCAAAAGCCTTAAATGTGTACATACAGGACCTTCATTGATGTGATAATCCACATATTTTTCAGCCTCATTCTAAGTAATCTCCAGCAATTAAGTCACATTTCCACTCAAAGATTAGGAACATAAAGGCCAAAGTCAAGACTAACAATCCACAGTAAGAGGGGATTCTCCTACACTAAATAAGCAAAATAAAACCCAGAGCATTTTAAACCAGAGCATAGTATTTGTGAAGCAGCAACTCTACCAGGATTAATTTTTATCCTTGTATATCTAGACCCTGTCTCTAGTCAAGTATATATTACTATGCTTAATCCAGTATCAGGCAGTTTCTAGCACAGAACATGTTCAATTAATATGACAAAGAAAAATGAACTGTTCTTGTTCTTAAGCAAAAGTCCCAATACATCCAGAATTAAATTCTTCTTGCCCCCTATAACCCAATTGGCCCAGTCTATTGACCAATCTCCACCAATCATTTTCCAAAATCCTAGGCACCACACACATGGAGTTATCATTGACTCTTGCCTCCACCATTCTACAGATCAAGTGTTCTGAACCTGGGATCCATGACCCCTGAGAGTCAACGAATGGGCTTCTGAAACTGCATGTTAGTGTGTGTGTGTGTGTACACTTTTCTTGGGATAAGGATCCACAGTCTTATTAAGAGTCTCTAAGGAGCCCCCAGTCTAAGGACCAATTTGAATGTAAGCCCAGTCTTCATTCTTAGGCACTAATACTTGGTTCTTTTCCCTTTCTTCAATTTTGCAGTCACCTCTCCTGTTTTCACAGCTGTTCACTGTCTAATGATGGCAGCAGACTTGATGAGGCTTTCTAACTCTTGTCTTTGTTCACTGTAAGTCATCTTAAGACTGTTCCCAGATAACATTCCTAAAAGTTAGCTCGATCACAACTTCTCCTGTCCTTTCCAGAATTTGTGAGATTCTGGCCATATCAACTACATGCAGCCTCCACAACATACCTTTCTCTAGAATGCTTTCCCCAAAACTGCTACCCATCTCTCTTGAGTCTAAGCCATTACATTCATCTCCCACTGTCCAGTTCAAAAGTCAAGTCTTCACTTTTTTTCCTATTTCCTTGTCACTCTGACCCCAAACAGCACATATACCTCCCATTTAATATATTTTCCTATTACAGATTTTGCTACACAAGTACTTTGTATTCTCATCTCTGTATACTCCAATATAGGGCTCAGCATACCGTGGTCACTCAAGAAATACTCATTGAATGAATAAATCACATATTATACATTGGGCACATAGTGTGCAATACCATATGTGATCTTCAATAATTCTTTTACTTCATCTTATATCTCAATTTTCTAAATCCTCTGCTTAATAAAGGTATTGTTTAGGGTTCTCAGGATGAATGTTCAAGATGGGAGGAAAAGACTCCTCTCAAGAAGTCTGTAATTAACAAATTCTACTCATGGGAGACAATTCTAAACTCTCAATGCCAAAACAAAAACAATCCAACTCAAACCTTTGTTGAATAAAGCTGGATTTATTTCAGATACTAAACAGAAACATTATTGAGGAAACTCATTTATGTAAGATCAAAGTCACAGGCTAATTCCAAAATCTGGGTTAGTCTCTGGCTGCATGATTTACCATTTTACCAGGAAAAGTGCCCAAAGCCTATCTAAATAGATTAATTTATTGGAAAAACTAGTCATGGAATTGCTTCAGAAATTCTGCCAAATTTGCTCTTGCTGCACTAGATTGTCTCAAGATATATTTTATAGTTTATGACTGTTTTGGTTTAAAAGCCTGGCTCTGCTAACATGAAAATATGCAAAAGCAGGGTCAAAAAAAATTTAAGACAAAACTGCCAACATTTTTGTTTCATTCATCCCTTAAATAATCTATTGTTTAATAATTCTGTGCATAACCTGTGGGCTTCAATTTTATTATAAAATATATATTTTATTGGGCTGGGGTGTAGCAAAGTAGGAAAGCACTTGTCTAGCACATGCAAGGCCCTGAGTTCAATACCCAATGGGAAATATACACACACATACACACACACACACACAAATACACAGAGACAAATTTTTAATTTTAATTTCTATGGATCTGGTACAAATTCCTGAAGGAGGCAAAAATTTCAGTAAAAATGTTGAAACATGGTCTAAATTGCTATGGGTCCCAATTTTTATCCCTTACTTCTCCTTTCTGTGTAAACTCATTTCTCCATAATTAATATATCTAAAGGGGAAAACTGTCCAAGAGGGAAGCTTCAGATATCTGAAGCTCCTCAGGCAACTACTTCATGAGCACCTGATTAATACACTCACACAAATAAAAATCAATGCTATGAATTCCAATGTGAACAACAGCAAAACCAAGAAGAATCAAGTATTTACTCCAAGCCATTTGGGGTCTGCTATAGCAAAATAAATTAATGTATGGGATTGTCTACACAAGCATCAGAGATACCAAACATAAAAGTCAGCCCACCACTGAGGCTGTAAAAATATTGACTTGTCAGAAGCATCCAGAATAACTACTCTTTCATAAAGCACTTCAGAAACATTGAGAAACAAGGGGGACAGAAATTAAATTGTTGCAATTAGCAAGAATCTTTGTAAAAAGTTCCCAAAGGAAACTCTAAATGGGAACAGAAGAGCCCCATGATTCAGTCATCCTCTTATATTAAGATTCAAACAAAGACTTATCAGGAAACAAAGTAACAAACATAAGAATAAGTTTACTATGATCCATTTCCATTTTGCTATAATTTAACATCTAGAAACTTGAAATAAAAGGTTTTTAAGAATCTGATTTTTGAAGTTTGTTTTTTATTTTTTTTTCCTTTGTTGGTAACAGCTTTGCGATATCATCCACGTTCCATGTAATTCATCCATTTTAAAGAATACAATTCAGCATCTAAATTTTTTCACAGAGCTGTGCTGCCATCACCACCATCGATTTTGGATCATTCTCATCACCTCAATTAAAAGCCCTGTAACCTCCAGCAATCCCCAGCCCCAGTTCCCGAAGGCTTAGGCAATCACTGAAATACTGTCTCCACAGATTTACAAATTATGGACATTTCACGTACACAGAATCTTACATCTGTGAGAGTAATGGTCTAATGTTTTCTAGGTTCATCCATATTGCACTGTGTATTCCTTTGTATGATCAAATAATATTCCACATTTATCTTCTCTGTGCATCAGTTCATGGGAATGACTTTTAAAGGAGTCAAACATCAATGAGTTACTGAGTGAAATCTTGATATCAATAAAAAGGGTTCCTGAAATTAGTATAGACTGTTTCATACATCATTAATCAATGATTACCAATGATCCTAACTATTGACTCAAGCACTACAGGGTGCTCAGTACCTTTTGCACACCAAAAAGTGTCAGAGAGAAGGGAACCACCGAACAGTAACTGAACTAGAACAAGAACACTAGTCTCTCTTTCAGTCCTAGATTCTTTAACTATAAAATATCCCAAATGCTTTTGGTCAGAATTAAGTCTCCTTCAGGAGTTAGCCCATTGTATCCCTATCAATGAGAAGGAAAATGAAACCCAAGGAAGAAAGTGATTTAAAGGTTAAACACCAATTGATGGCACCGTTAAAATTCAAACCTAATTCTCCTAATGCTCATTTTGTTATTTTTCACTGCTCTGATTTGCCCCTTTAAACTATATTTTTCATGACCCTAAAAAAATGATCTGAATGTGTGCCAAGGCTCAGCTACTAGGAACAAGAAAGAGAGACTTCTGACTGTCCAACAATATGGAACCAAACTGCTCAGCAACATAACACTTTGCAAAAATTCAAAATTTCTAATTAAGGATATGAAAAAATGATCATATGGATTCCCAAAACAAAACCAAATCAAACTGGAAGAATTACATACCAACTAATAGCAGAGCTTGTCTCTGGGCAGGGGAATTGGAAATTATATATTTTCTTTTCAAACTGCATTTTATATTCTACATAATAACTTTACTATAACAAGACTGAAATTGAGTATAATTCCTCTCTACATTATTATACATAAAACAATTTCCCTTTACCAAAGCCCTTTACAGGATTCATCCCATATCATTGTTAGACAATCTGTTCTTCAGATGGTGAAGTGAAAATGCAGGGGATTATAGGGAAGTTACTGGCACCGTTGAGATAAAAGTCCCTGGATGTAAATCATGCCAGCCTTCATGGTTAAGTGGCTAATCAGAAACATCAAGCAATGAAAAGGAATGATTTCACAGGGACAGGCTATTTTGTGAAATCTATGATGTAACATTTAGGCACCTAGAAACAAGGTAACCAACCATCTTTTCATGTGATACTGTTTTGCCACTGAACTCAAGAGGATTAGATTTAGGTAGAAACAGACACAATGAACGAGGATAATTATCTGTAAATGTAATAGCAAAGTGAAAAAGTATAACTGAAACAAAGCAAGAAGTTCACAAACCACCCACAATGTAAAACAGACAGCCCAAAAGGTTGCCTAGGGTTGTTTTCATTTTTATTTTAGTGGAAGCATTCCATGGAGTAAAAATTAAATTGGGGATATCAAACTAAAGGTAAGCAAAAATCTGCAAAATTCTATTACTATCATTATCCAGATTCTCACCACATGTGAAACTCAAGAGACATAATTTTTTTTTTCTTTTGAAAGTGTAGTATTTTTCAGATAAACGTTTTTCTAGGGGAAAAAAATAAGGCTACAGATACTAATATTAACATGTCCGCTACAATTTAGACCTCTTCTCAATATTCTCTGGAGCCTCAATTCTTTACTTTTTCTGTGCAGCCAAAAATTTAAAAGGCAAATGTTACCAATCTTTGCATACTGTAAAGAAATAGTTACTGGCAATTCACCAAAACCTAATAAATAGTCTCCCCCACCCCCACCCCGCCTTCTGATACTGAGGATAAAAAATAGAGGTGCTCTACCCATGAGCTACATACCAGCCCTTTTTATTTTGAGATAGAGGCTAAAATTTGCCCTAAAATTGGGATCCTCCTGTCTTAGCCTCCCAAATTGCTGGGATTACAGGTTTGTGCCACTGTACCCAGCTTAACAAATAGTTTTATGAACAAACTTCAAGAGCAAAAAAATTCTTCATTGTGAGTTTTATGCAATATCTGACCAGGTTGTTTCAATACTGTATTATTTTAAAAATTCTGGAAATTGTCATGTAATACACATTTTCCATTTAATGTAGATATTAGAATGGTAGAGAAAGTGCAGCACCGTTCATATAATGAAGTGTTGTTTTGTGAAACATTTTTTTGTCCACCTCCCTCCACCCCCAGATTTATGTAACTGGTATTTGTTGGACTATGAATGTACAACGTATTTTGATAAAGGCTGCAATCAATTGTTCTCAAGTATAATCTTAATTATTTCAGAATAGGCCATCAGTATTTACTATCAGAAGACAATGTATGGGTCATTTGTTAACAGGGAAAAAGTGACTGATTGCAAAAATGAGGAAGTAACTGTTCTCATTCATCCTACTATTAACATTTCATTAATCTTACTATCAACAGGTATGTCTAAAGAGCAATGACACCATTTATGGCTTTCTTAATTTCCTTTATTATGTTGCAGTTTGTATTTTCTGATAGAATAAGGGCAACTAACATAATAGTGACATTCCCTTTCAATAAGCAGTCCTTTGGGGTTTACAGCCTGCAAGTTTGTTATTGTCACCTTCCAAGCTATAGCTACTCAGACCATCCCTTACCTCACCCTGTATCTTTGAAAAGTAAATAAAGCACTTGATGCATGTCATAGAGTCCAAGTGCCTAGTTCAATTTCCACTCAACTACTTCCTAAGCACCTCATTAAAATACCATAAGGTGGAAAATTCTATATGATTGTTCTGAGAAATATACATAAAGTGCGCACACAGTGAAAGTCCTCAAAAAAATTGTGTTGATTATTAACCTAACTCTGATAGTAGGGCAACATTCATTGAGCAAGTAAACAAGAATAGACAGAATAAACGAAATTTCCTCTTCTACACAACGGCTTTGTAAATGGTGGTAGAAAATAGTTATTCAAAAACTCTCACCAAACAAAGATGGACTAAATAGGGGAGGGTGGGGAGTGTCAACTACACACTTAGCCTGTGCTATTAGATTCCTCAACATCCTTGTTTTTATTTGTTATACACACAATAAATAAATAAACTCTTAAGCCTGCTACAAATGTAAAACTGAGGCACATCTAACACAATAGTTAAGCTATGTCCAAAATGATTACCACATGCAGTGAGCCACTAGGAAGAATAGTTAAGATCCCTAGAGCCTCTGCCCACATTTTTTTGGTCACCTGTTTAATACATAAATCCATGTTGTATGTGTTTGTTTATAGTTTAGTGAGTCTATATATGCATCACATTGAACTCACAGTCAACAGCCCTATAACTCACCTCTGAAACACCTTATCTCACATATACATCTCCATATGGCACATCACAGTCTTCCTGCTCTTAGGAACACTATGGAAAACTTCAATACAACATTATCTCTAGAAGCCACTTTAAACAGCAAAAATCAGCAAAAAGCATAAAAACACTAAAAAAAAAAAAATGGCAGTAAATGGAAAACAAAAAGATTGCCATGTGATACACAAGCTGAAGCAAGAAGGCAGAGAGTTGCCACATTCAGCCTCAGCTGAAAACAAGCATCAGTTGACTCAAACCTTCATTGCTCTGGGAATGCCGGTAAACGCACCCAGAGTACTGACTCTGAGGACACAAATAGGCAAATTCACAAATCCAGAATCCACAAATAATGAGGATCAACTGTAAATACTTTATGGTACATGTATTCAATGAGTATAATTCAAAACAACCTAAAGAGACATTAACATGAATCCTTTTCAAACAAATGTATAAAGATTCAAAAGTACGCACAGATGATACCGTTTCTGTAAATTTAGAAACAAACTATACAAATTTTTTACATGTCTGCACAGGAATGACACATGGCAATTCAGGATAGTTTTACCTAAAGAGAGAGACAAGGAAATAAGAATGAAGAGTTTCACTGTGTCTATAATATTGTTTTTTTTACCCATCCTGTCATGCTAGGACTATTTCTTAAAACATACCCATTAGAATTAATTCTGAGTGGGATGGGGATGTGGCTCAAGCGGTAGCACGCTTGCCTGGCATGCATGCGGCCCGGGTTCGATCCTCAGCACCACATACAAACAAAGATGTTGTGTCCGCCGAGAACTAAAAAATAAATATTAAAAAATTCTCTCTCTCTCTCTCTCTCTCTCTCTCTCTCCCACTCTCTCTTAAAAAAAAAAAAAGAATTCTGAGTGGTTAAGTACACATGATACAGAGCACACATGTACAACATTACTTTGTACAAAAGGACATTTTTTTGGATCTGAAATTATAATACACATTTAACAGTGTGATAAACTAAGACTATTACAAGAATCTGTTTACACAGAAGGGAAGAATGCCTGGAAGAGAGATAAAAAGAAAGACAAAGGGTCAAATTTTCATTTCTAGATGCACCCTACGTATCTGCTCCTTTGAAGTTCATGGGAGTTTCTTCCCAGAAAGACTACATGCAGCACAGAGCAGGACGATCCAAATCAAGCTCAGTCACTGGAACACAAGACAAAGCCAAACCTAAAAAAAAACTACTCAAGTAGAGAGGGTTGGGAAGGAAAGTTCTTGAATGTAAACTAACACAAGAAGGATAGTTCCTATAGCCAAAGAAGAGGGATAACTCATAAGGGATATTTTCACTGGGATAAAGCAGTGGTTTTCTTAAGGCAGTGAAAAAGATATCCCAATTCTGTTTCTGTTCAAGAAAAAATAAATAAATATTTGTGATGCTGTTACATTTCATTTATAATTCTCCTCTTTGTTCACTTTTGGCAGTTACTATTGTGAGCATTAGGGTAAAGTCTAGCACCCCGCCAAAAACACCAGCAATGTGATTGATGTGTGATTCAAAAAAGCTGTCAAAATGAACACTCCAAAAGAAATGAGTCACACGGCTGGGCTAGGCATGCTAATATTTTTGTACCATATTATAATCCTTTTCATCTGGACCTTCTTAGAGTTGGTTTATTACGTCCTTTCATGTAATTCTAAGCTGACTAAGGGTTACAATGAAAGGAATAAGAAGTTTGACAGAATGGGTTCATACCTTCATTACTAAAATCCAAAAATTAAGGCTACTTGATATGGAAATAGGACACACACACACACAAAAAAAAAAAAAAAAAATGCATGCAGCTTTAGCCCACGCAACTTTAAGAACCCTCAAGGGTCTGAGAACAGAGAATTTTATCTCACAGTATTCTGACAGTGCTATCAGATAGTCCTTTATCTCACTAACTTAAAAAAATTAGATTGCTGCTATAAAATTCAGGGCAAAAGTGACATTGATCAGACGAGAACAAGTAAACAATTTTCCTCACTGCAAAAGTAAAAAAGAAGGGTGCCTCTTCAGAAAATTCTAGGCTTTCATTCTGGGTGGTGGTAGTGTTTTGCTTTGGGACTGCCCTTTGTTTTAGAAGCTTAGCTCTGTTTCAGCAGATAGACTGAGTAGTACATAACCCAAACAGATTAATACAGAACCTTCTGGAGAAAAAATACAGGAAGGGAATGCAACCTTCCTCTTTCTTGGCTTTCTAGAACAAGTCAGATGGTACTGTGTTCTTGATTTGAAACAAAGCAGTTCCTACTGAACAATGTTCTTAATCAATCAAATAAAAACCCATCTATACACAAGTTATACAAATTCTTCCCCCCACCCTTAGCCACTACTGGAATTCAAAATAAAATCCAAATGACCCCTATCCATCTTGGAATGGAGCTAGAGCCAAACAAAACTTCAACAGCAGTTTCTTCAAGGCTCAGATGATCATGCCCTTAAATGTGTTTTCTCATGTGAACTAGCTGCTTAGTGGTCACAGCACTGTACACAGCATGCTCTAATTATAAAAACAATGACACTTCCAGTATGCCCTGAAAGGGAATAGTGAATGAAATACCAAGGACTGTTTTTCTAGATAGTATAAAATATACAGGAGTCAAGATAAAATGTTTTAGTAGAGGCTACCTACATGGACCAGACCTTTAAAAATATTCACATATCAAAAAATAAGTGCAACCTTAAGGCAAGAGTAGCAAGCAGAAGCCATTACCAGTTCAGTACTAGCACTCTGGGGCCCAGCTTTGTTCATCAATTTTCACACCTGGGGCTGATGATTTAACTTAAGTTACTTATGAATTATACTAGAGTTCCAATAGTCTAGAGTCTAGAGCTAAAGTCAATGCTTTATCAAGTTCAACCAAAAAGGGAGGGGGTTATACCAAGTAATAAGAACTACCACTTTTGTCAAGTGCTGATCTCTGTCACAATTCGACTCCATTATATGCAACATCAAGTAATATTCACAACAATCCAAAGAAGTAGCTCCTGAACTCTTATAACCAATGGGCTCCCCAGACCTGAAAAGATTAATCAACTACAAGCAGCAAAAATTCTGATTCAAACTCAGGTCTAAAGCCAAAAAGTCTGTGTTTATAAATAAGCTTATTCTTTCCTTCTATAACAGCTCAGATAAATACTCCTATATAAGGTCCAATGTCCGTATTTACTAATAAATTTTGTAGAAAGCTTTCTAGCAAAGTGAGTTTGGTTGACATTTGCTCAATTTCTGACACTTGCAAACCATAGGTGTAAGGCTCATAGTCTATTGCAATTTGAGACAGAATCCCCTTAGCGCCTGAAAGGCTGTTGTTTACACAGAGGTATATCCAGAGCTTTAAACATTCAGGCACTAAGCAAAATTCATTTTATCTATGTATTACAATTTTCACCCAAATTAACAGTCTAGATTTATCAGCTTAACCTAAAATGGTATAAAAGTTCAACCTTAATATGTCCTTTGATAGCACATTACATATATAGCATACACACGTGACAAATACCTTTAAAAATCCTACCATCTCCACTTGCAGGCCTCTGTGTTCTACTAGGCAGTTAATACCTTAAGGTAGAGAGAATGTTTTAGTCACCTATGCATCCCAGCATCTTAATAGTGCCTTGCTTAGTGCAAACACTCAAACAGAACATTGAAAGAGATTACATGGGATTTATTTTTCAGAAATAAGCAATCTCCAACATAAGGCCCACTGATACAAGATAAAGCAATTGTTCCTCTCTGGAAGAAGTCCATATCTATGGGTTATCTCTGGGGGCTGAGCAAAAGGCTTACCACACTGTCTTTAAACTATAACAACACAACCATTTTACTAGGGACATTTACAAAAACAAAGGTTCAGGGCCGGTTGTCTGAAAGAGAGCCTTGAGAATGCCTTCAGAGGACAACTGTTACCAGAGAAAAAGAAAAAAGCCAATTTGATCACAAACAGTGGACAGTGACCTATTCATCCAGTTCTTATGTTACCTTTAATTTTTCAAGGCATATATAATTACTATTTGTTCTGGATTTATAACAACAAAATGAATACAGGCTGGAGAGATGTTGAATTTACCATCACAGGCATTTCAATTTCTTTTGAAACACTTTATATTTATTCTATTTATACTATACTTACAGCTTATGTTAATCTTGCATTTTTTTTAATTGAAAGTCAAACAGTATATTAGGAATATGGTTTCCAAGTGAATGAGGCTCAGATTTTCAGCTCTGATATCCACTAGAAATGGGTCCCTTCCGGCAAGTTCATTCTCTAATCCTGGGCATCTCATATAAGAAACAGGGATGGTATCTACCGTTCAAGTTCCTAAACTACTGTTCATATTTAAAGAAATGCACAAGCTGGGGATGTAGCTCAGTAGTCAAGTACCTGGTTAGCATATGCCAAATCCTGGGTTCCCAGAACCCCAGAACACACACAAAGAAACACACAGTAAGCAACCTCTATTATATTATCGCACATATGCATATATCAAATCCACATGCATTAAATCCTCACAAACCCACTAATACATGTTTAAAGATTCACTATGATACTAAGTCGTATAACTCTATAGGCAGGTGAGACTACATTAGCATTTCCCATCTATCACTCTCCAGTCACTGCTAATGATTTGAAAGTTCTGTGTATAGAATGGTCTAAATTTTTCTTTTATGGCTTCTCTTTTAGTCAAGCTCAAAAGCTCTCAAACTTTAACATGTGTAAGAATTTGTTTCAGTACAGAATATGCATTCTGTACTTGTAAGTGCAACTTAAAGGATTTTAGAGGTAATCTTAACTATATATAACTTATTTTAATTTTAGAATCAAACACCTGTTTAATCTTTTTAAAGGAAAGATTAAAAAAAAAAAAACATGAAAAGAATCTGAACAACAAATTAGCCGGAGCTAAAGCAATAAAGTAATTTATTTCTACTTTGCCTGCCCCGGGTCCATGTATGGCTTCAAGCAGATGAAATGGGCCGGTCTCAATACTGGCCTTCATATAGGGCACCACCCACAACTATCAGTAAATACCCCATTGCCAAAACAGATGCCTCATGGGTCTAGAACAGTGACACACCTGAAATGATCATTTGTTTTAAAATCATGTAAATTTAGGAAGAGGCAGAACTGTGACCTCACAAAGCCATTCACAATAAATGTCTCTGTTGGAGCAAAGGAACAGAATCCTGGTCTCTACTTTCAGACTTTCCCAAAGGCTTACAAGGTCTGAAGTCAAATGGGCTGCATCATCTACATGCTGTTTACTTTATTTGCTTCAGGGTTCGTGGAAGCCCCTTCAGAGCCAACAGGGAAAGAAACATCACACTTGGGCTCCTTCTGCTGCCTGGAGGCTCTGACCTGCTTTTCACACATGTGACCTTCTCATCCCTCCCATCTCACTGGAGATGAAAACACTTCATGATCTTCTATTTTATTGTCCTCCTAGCACTTTTCAGCATCTCAACAGTCCCCTGTGTATCTCTGGACCCCTTTCATGTCTGTCTTTCCGCACTGGCCCTGCTGGTTAAGCTGCAAATTAACTGAAGGCAGACCATGCATTTGCCATGGTTCAGAACTGCATCTAGCCAGTGCCTACAAACCTGCCTGGCCCACAGTAAGTGTTCAATAAATACCTTTGGACTGATTAAAGTATCACTCTTTCTTGAGCAATAGCAAATAAGAAAATCCACACAAAGCAGAAGAAAAAGCTCAGCAGTGGCTGGGACTGAGTTGGACTCTTAGAAGCTGAGTCCCTACTTCCTGTTTCACAGAAACCTGTTTTGAACACTCAAAGTAGAGTGACACTTTCCTCCTGAACCCTTAGAGCTTTGCATATCTGCAACTATATTGATTATAAAAATCTCTGGGTGTTTTGTTGTTTGCTTTCCCAGCTACATTCTCAGACCCCTGAGATTAAAGTCAGATTTTTGCAACATATAAGACAAGCTGCACTCTATGGAATACAGACATAGTAGCTCTTGTATGGAATTAATGCATCTAGTCCACAAAGAATAAAAAAGCAACATTCAGAGACATCTCACAGTTAACTCAGAAAGCATACATGGTGTAGTGCAAAAGCAGTTTCTTTCATCAGCAAGGCTGGGTTTAAATCCTGACTCCATTGTTTGGTAGTGGCCGCTTCATCACTCAGAGTCCCACTGTCTCATTAGTGAAAGGAAGATACTACCGTCCTTCAAAGGTTGCTGGGAGCACCAGAGATGGTGCTTACGAAGTACCCACCTGGTGAGAAAGCTCCTATGCATTACCTTATTTGACAGCAGAATGCTCTCTTGAGTTTTAGAACAAACTGGATCAAAATTTTCACTGCCTTCTTACAGAACTTCAAGCCACAAACTCTCATGCCCTACATATCTCATTTCTCAAAACAATTTAGACTTACAAATGAAAATTTGAAAGCACTTTGCAAACAGCAAAACACTAAAATGCCAAAACAAGGAATTCTTCTCAAACTTGTTTTACTCCAAATTAAAAAAGAAAACATCATGATAGACATGTTTCTTTAAGAAAGCCCTTGTTACTATGTTATCTACTCACTTGATATCAGGACATTATGACAAACCTACCTGGCTAAATAACAGTGACAAACTACTGTTTTTCTTTCTATCTATCTTTCTTTGGTTCTGGGATGCTTACCCACTGAATTCCATCCCTAGCCCTATTTTTTGCTTTGTTTTGTTTTATTGAGACAAGATCTCATTAAGTCACTTAGGCCTTTGCAAAGTTGCTGAGGCTGGCCTTGAACTTGTGATAGTCCTGCCTCAGCCTCTTGAATTGCTGAGATTACAGGCATGTGCCACCTCGTCCAGCAAAACAATGATTGTCTTTGGCCACTTCAATTGGCCTCCATTTCTCCTAAATCATTAAGTCTTCCATAAGGAGTCAAGTGGAGCATGATGCCAATTTGTTATCTCTGAACATTTAGTATTCTTGGGCACCAACTACAATCAAGTCATATGGGCAAAACCAAGATAAGTAAGAATCTGTGACAAAAGTGTCATTTAGGCACAAAGGCAAGTTATGCACCAACCCAATGTGGTCAGTTAAATAGGTTTTCAAGCAGCTCCTTAAATTCCCAGGCCTTTCAGTGGGCAGTATTCTCTAAACAACAGTAATTACCTCCTGATATCTTCCCTTGGTCAAGCACTGTGCTGGAGAAACAGCTGCCAGGGTCTAGAAGATGACCCTTGGCTTCCACAAGTCCACAATGTGAAGTGGCAGATAAAACAAAGATGTAAATAAATGATGGCTGAGAACATGAAGAGCAACCATAAAGCTACACACAAAAGCATCTTCTTATTTTACAGTCACACCTCACATGGATGATATTTAATCAACTACTTCATGAGTAAGAGAGCTAATCCACACTATAAAGAGATCAAAGTAGGGCAAGTTGGTTTTCCCAGCTTCCTCCAGCTGATGTGGACCTGTAAGGACACTTAGAAAAGGTTGTATTTCACAAGAGTCTTTAAAGCTAGATATAGTTTCAGTAAGCAGAGAAGTCTTTCTATCCAGGAAAATCACTGTGAGAAAAGATGTAAAGAAAGGAACATGCAGGCCTGTCCTGGGGACAGGGATAAAGGAATATCCAAGTAGGGTCCTGTAAAGAAACAGAAGAGCAGATGGCCCAACGTGGCTGCTTAGATGAGAAATCTGGGAAGGACACAGAAGTTACAGAGGAGTATAACGAAGGTAAATCACGGACAACAAACATGGTCCAAGAACCCTCGAATTAGATCAGATGACTCGGATGGGAAAACCGCACACAATGAAATTCATAACCATATGCCTTTTAATACTTCAAGAGTCATCAAGAAAGACAATGAAAGCAAAGGGGCAGGACATTGGCTTGAAAGGGAAAACACAAAACTTGTATCTATGAATGTAATTCCGAGGATGAATGACCAAAACTGCAAATGATCATTTTCAGTATGAAAAATCCCTCTCCATTCATGCTTTATTATAGAAACATAAACCAAAACATCCTCTTTTTAGTATCATGAAAAACAGGGATACGATTCACGCACATGAAAATACCACTAAGGTTATCAATGATGATATAACTAAAAGCAGCAATACTTCCTAAGCCATTAGGCCCACTTGAACTGAGGAAATAACTCAAAGGAAGTGGTGGAAACCTCATGGTTTGAGGCATTTAGAATCAGACCACAAGACACAATCCTGTGGCCTACTCTCCTCCACTTAAGTGCTACCACTAAGAAAAGAACTTCAGGTAAGCAACTGTGCCTAGGGAGGCAAGGAGACCAGTCTAACTAAATCTGAGGAATGGCTGGAAAGATGAGGTTCTGACCAACCTAGATGCCCTTCAATAGNTATATATATATATATATATGTGTGTGTGTGTGTGTGTGTGTGTGTGTGTGTGTGTGTGTATAATGTTAAAGAATTACTTCATTAAATGAGGACGGGGACCTGTTAAATTCACAGATGATCTGGAGACTTCTGAGTCAAACAAATACTTTCCAAAATGCCCCTCTGAGACTCAAAATGTTCTACTATGCAGCACAGGAAAGTGAGAGAGGCTGAACACTGGCATGCTGAAAAATTCCACAAACCCAGGAGGCCACAGGTTCTAAATGGTCTCTCCAAGTACACATCTGGATGCACTGAGGAGACAGCAACAGAAGGCCCAGGGAGTCACCAATTCAAGTTTATGGCATCCCAGTCCCAAGACCTTAGGACCAAACAGGCTTTCCAGGTTCACCAGGCAGAAAGTCCCTGGGAATAATAAACCCCAGTTAATTAATATACCTCACTGTGACCAAAAAGAGAAAATTTTCTCAGAAGTACCACAAAGTTGACCATATGGCGGAATGAAAGAACCAGAACTAAAACTACAAATCTATTCACCAATTTATTGCCTTTGCACTTTGGTTCCCCAGAACCCACAAGGACATTTGGCTGTTCGGATTCACTAGGCATGACATGCCGATCATGAGCGTTGTCCATGATGATCATGCTGTATTCAATTTCTTCTGCTATTGGTTACCATAATACTTCCTTTTATATCAAAAAAGAACATTCAATGAAGGTAGACGAGATTCTTTCCAATCATTCTGACATTGTAAAACAGTCATCTTCTTTACCTTTGCCACCAGAACAAACCCCCATTATGATCCTTTAGTATTCCCATCCAAATCCATATTTTCTTTAGCCCTAATCTCAATTACTAAAAATTTTTATCTAGTCATAAATCACTTCACATGCATTTTGTTGGAGATATTTATTTAGATGAAAACAGACAATAACTGCTTCTATCCTCTCAGTTGCAAAAAAGCATGTACTGCTCTCAAACAACAAAAGTTAAAGATTATGAATAAAAGGAATGTCTATTTGCTTATGTTATAAAAAAGGAATAACTAGAGTATTACATTGAGAAGAATCAGCTCATTCTTGACCTAGCATCCTATTTATCTTTCTATTCTCAAAGCTAATTGCTTATATAAGCATGCCAATTTGCCTTGATTATAGGATTCTTAATAAATGAATATTGTTTACATTTCACAAGTGTATTTGAATTTCACTCCAGGAAGCCAAGCTCATCAAGTCTTTGTAAGTGGTAAAACCAGAGATCAAAGCAAAAGGCCTACATTGAACCAACAAACAATTAAGCTTGAGAATAGAGGCCCAAACAAAAAATACAATAGATTTTTTGCTAGTTCTACCCCAATAGTACACCTCAGGGTAACTGCTCAATCTTATATCATAATACATAAAACTTCCAATGAAATTTCTCTTTTCAGTAATTTGATGGTCATTTCTTAAATAGTTCAATCTGTCTACTATTCAACAGGCTTTTCATTTTTTCTTCTATTTTTCTCATCTTGCTTCTTCTGTTTGAATCAAGTATCTTCAGTTTTCTTTAACTCTCCTATTCTTAATTGTACCTAATTTTTGTCTTTTTTTCTTTTCAGTATTGAAGGTTGAACCCAGAGGTCTTTAACACTGAGCAAAGTTCCCAGCTTTTTTTTTTTTTTTTGAGACAGGATCTCTGTAAGAAGCCGACTTCCAACTTGTAATCCCCCTACCTCAATCTCTTTTTTTGGTACTGAACAGAGCAGCACTGAACCACTGAGCCACATCCTTATTACATTTTTATTTTTTTATTTTGAGATAGCTGCTGAGTCTGGCTTTGAAGTTGCAATCCTCCTGCCTCAGCCTCCCAAGCTCCTTAGATTACAGGTGTGCACTGTAATCTCATTTCTTAAACACCACCTTACCCTTAACACTCATCATCTTTTTCATGGTTTTAATTTGTATGCTTAGGGAAAACACTCCTCTAGCACAGTGGATCTCAACTGGGACTGTACATTCAAATCTCATAGAAAGCTGCTTAAACCCAATACCTAGGTCACACCCCTAATTCATCAGAATTTCTGCAAGTAAGATCCAGGCATCACTACTTTAAGAGGCTCCCCAGGTGATATCCATGCACAGCCAAGTTGAGAAAATACTGCTTTACCTTACAAATCTCTTCTTTATCCTACCTTAAATAAGGTGTTCTACCAAACTTCCATAAAAATAAAAATTAAAAAAAAAAGAACAAGGAAAGGAAGTCAGGTTCCTGAGCAAATCCTGAATCAAGACTTGAGACCAGTGAGATTATTTTCAGGCACCATCAGTCACATTTTAGTGTCCTAGAACCAGTCACATGACCAAATATGTGAACAATGATGTCTTTCCCAAAGCCAACAAGTTTAAGATAAACCAGGCCATAGGTTCCATCCACCAGAGAGAAGTCAGTCAAGATGACTTTTGAAGATCTAAGGTCTAAGCTCCTTGAGGTTTTCAGCTTCTTGACAATGGATGACAGGGGCTCAAGAATGCAACAGACTTCTTCAGCAAAGAAAAGAGTGGACTAAGAGTAAACTATTTCTACAGGTGAAGTAGGGGTCACTAAGCCAATTACAGGCTACATAAGAACACTGAAAATATTGGAGGATCACAGACACTAAAAAAAAATTGGTCCCAGAAACTGTACAACTCCTGATAAGGTGCCCACCTGTCAGCATTATTTGATGGCCATGTTTTTATTTTTTTAAGGGTGTGAAAATAATGTATTCCTCTGCATCAAATACCATTATACCACCAAGTAGGGACTAGCTATTTCCAAATTTAAGAATTCCCAGCTGTTCTACTCCACATCTGTGATTCACAGTCCGTGAGGCAGTTCTCCAGCTACCAGTTCTTTCATGGACATTACTTCCAAAACATATCAGTTGGAACTGCATAGTCCTTGGCTTTATCTTAAAAGTCAGGGTTCTGGAGAAGAGAACAGGGTGACTGGGGAGGGAAAAGATGATCTCCCCACAGCATGGACAGAATTTCAAAGGGAAGACCAGGGATGAGTTATCTCTGTCCCCAGTGTTCAAGTAGGTAAAAGCTAAGATGGTGCATAAATTCTCTCTATAGGAACGGACCTCCTGTCATTAGGAAGGGAATGTTTCCATAAAAAGCCACTCTATAACAGGGCCTCTGTCAAGTAGCTGTATAGCCTGTAATTCACCTTTCCTCCTAAGTTCTTGTTTCTGAAAGCATTCCACGTACCAGTACCCTCCTGCAAAGGAGAGACGGTCATCTAATCAGTGCTTCTTGTGTTCACAACCTTTTTGACATCTATGACATCTTAAATATGAGACCCAGGGAGCCACCTCACCTTGTCCTTATCCCCCAAGTCCTGAGTATGAACACAAGAGCACAGTTCCTTAAGATCAAGTCCTTCAGGCAACAGTTCTTGTAAAAACAAATGAATTCCTAAAACAAACATGAGCCTACACTCACTTATTTTTTCTTTGTGCCCAAGAGAGACCTACACAAAAAGCTTCCCCACTCTCAGGTGCTACAGTTCCATGTCCACACCTACAGCTGCTGCCTTACCTCTGGCAGGGAGCAGCTTTCAAGCTGATAATGCACTTGCTGTATCTTGGGGTGGGAAGTGCCTTCTTGTCACCAGCATTTTTTACACAGCTCAAAACAACTCAAACAGAGGACTTACTATTCATTTTTTTGACAACTCTAAATGTTAACTATTTCTCCTTATGCCAATGTGGTTTTTGGTCACTGACCTTAGGGATTCTACTCTCTAGATCATGCGGAACATAGCTGCACACGTCCACATAAAAGGGCAACAGAACGCCAAGTCAGCTGAAGGATCACAAGTGTTATTGTGTTCTACAAATTCTACACTTCCAAGTGCTATGATTTCTGTCAGCTCACAACTATCCTAACAGTTGTGCTAAATTTAATTCCTATTCACAAGTAAAGAAAGCCAAAAACCAGGGAAAGAGTTCAGCTTGCTAAAACTGGTACAGATGATTCTAGAAACTAGGTCTCCTGCTTCCCAGACCAATACTCTTTGCTAAATGAGAACTCACAGGTAAAAGTAATTCTTATCCCATGAGAATTTAAGAGCATGCATACCTTTTCCCCCCAAATTTCATCAGCTTACCTTGCTGCCATCTTTCATTGGAGCCATATATCTGCATCAGAGAATACCCTTTGATCAATCAACTGCTTAGATACCCAAATATATTTTCAGTTTTTATTGGTTTATTAGAAGGAAAAATGCATGCTGCTGCTGATGATATGTGTAATAACTGCAAGCATCTATTCACAGCTCAAGGAGTTAACTGCCCAGGGTGAAACTGTAATAGTTCAAAATGACAACACTCTGCCCCCTTCCACACTCTCTTTCCCTCACAACAGGGGAAAGGATGTGAGAAAACAAATCAACAGCATGTGATGGCCTCACTACATTCCCACAGATCCATCTGCTCAACAGATCTCAGGGCAAATACTCTCCTTGGAAGTAGTAGAAAGAGAAGGACACTTTGCAACGGGAAACAAACTTGGATGTTACAACTTGACCTTCCTTGTCCCTTTCATAGGTAACTACATTTGAAGGGTACACATTCCAATGACAGGTTTTCTCTTCCCTCTGGTTTGCAAAACCTAAGCTTTCTAGCCAAGGTGTTTCAAACCTGCCTTGAAAAGAAAAACTTTGAAACACATCCATTTTCACGCCTGAAAATAGAAGAGTATAGCACAGATGGCCAAAAGGGCCAACATCTAAAGAGAAACATTAGTGCACCTTACTTTTGGTCACTTCTGAGAAATTTCTGCCAGTGTTATATATTCTGAAACTTGCATTTACCAGATTTTAAAACTTTTTTACTGCTAGTCCCAGGCCCTTTTATTTATTTATTTGCAAATATAGGTTTAAGAAAGCATAATGTAATGAGAAAGCCTGGAGAAAGAGAAAGAGATCCAAATCTGGGTTAAAATTCCATATTGGTTATTTAATAACTATATGACTTGGGGCAATTTAGGCAATTGTCTTTAGGCATCTATAATATTGCTGATGGTTGGAGTTTCTGTGGATTATACAAGAACAGGTGAGCACAGGGTAATATCATAGGCATTCAGAAAGTATTCCTATTCCTTCCTAATGCAAAGTGAGTGTTCAATCTCAAGATAAACTGAAAAGGAAATTAAATCAAATTAATCAGATATCAAAGCAGTTCTCAATATCAAACATAGCATTGCCCTAAAACATTACTTTCTAATCTTTTCATATCTGATATTATAAAGATATACAGCAACTAAAACATAGGACTTAAAATGATCCCTTTCTCTGAAGTTCAAAGAAACAATCCTTAGGACAGTTCTTTGACAAAGGAATTGGAAGACTTATATTTTATGTTGTAAACTGACTGCAAGTCAAAAATCAGTGAACAGTATCATGATGGAGTGTCTAATGTAAAAAAAAAAAAAAAAAGGTATTCCTGGATAAAGATCGTCAGTTTTTCGTGACATGCACTAAGAATCACCTTAACAACATCAACTTTGAAAATAGAGAAGGATGGATTTGTGTGTGTGAGAGCCCAACAATTAGACAATGTTTAAGAAATATAATGGAGACCCACATGGATATTTAATCATAAATGTGTGATACTCAAAAAAAAAAAAAAAAATACAGTCCAAAGTTACCTACAAAATATATCCCCTAAAAGAACAAAGATGAAAGTAAATAACTGAACTCATAATTTGAAACATTTCCATTGAAAAGTGTAACAAACACTGAACATGTATGGCAGTAGTGTATATATGCATGCAAAGGTATATCACTTTACAGGTGTACCTGAAAGGTAGGTACAAAGATGCAAATGGTTAAATACATACATTGAGTAATATTTTATCTTAAATATAAGTTTTTCAACTATTATAATAATGCTGAATAATCCTCTTTAGGAGGATTAAACTTCTAAGATGTAGATCCACTTTTTACTAGTAATTATTCACAAAAAGTTTTTTTTTAAAGAGAATTTTTTTTAATATTTATTTTTTAGTTTTCAGTGGACACAAAATTTTGATTTTTATGTGGTGCTGAGGATGGAACCCAGCGCCCCGCGCATGCCAGGCGACCTCGCTACCGCTTAAGCCACATCCCCAGCCCAAGTTTACCCCTCTATTGATCTTAATTCAGTCTTTTGCCTTGTCATCTCTTCTTTCCATTCATATGCACTAATTTTTTGGATGTGTACAATTCAACCTATGCAAACTGATGATGGGAGGGGTTATAGTCATTGAGTAAGTTTGGACTCTTAGAGAGTTCCTGCAAAGAAATAAGATGAACCACTGTCAAGATAATTTAACTTAAAAAAAAAAAAAAAAAACTCTCATTTTAAGTTTTATTTACTTTTCCCCAAGGGTTTAAATACTATAGAGCTACAGGTTGGGAAGAACTATTTCCCTAACCCAAAAGGGCTCGTTAATACTGAAGTAAATCAAACTAACAAAGAGATGCTTGTACACTTTTCTATACAGTATTACCTCTAGTTTCCCTCCCACAACCCATACATGATCTGTATAAGAAATAAAACTGATGTTATTAACACCAACATAACTCCTGTTGTCTAAGGATAGATAATTCCTCCACATACTATATGCTTTACAATCTGCCATCTAAAACTTCTCCTTCAATCTTGATCTCCAGACTCAAATGCTTTCAACTGATTTTTCAAGCAATTCAAAAGAGAAAAGCAAAGTTAAGAACACAGTATATACAACTTCAGAGAAAAAAAAAAGACAAGAAATATCATCTACACATGGCACTGGATAATTTGGGAGTGTTTTCTTTGATTCTGCTCATAGATTTTCCCAAGAGGAAGTGGAACTCAGTTGGAAGAGTACAAATGTGTCCCTAACAGGGTCCCCAAGCTGAGAAAGTTTTGTTTGTGTTCAAAAAAGTTCAGCCTGGTATTTTTGGATTTTGTTTTTTGTTTGAGAGGCTCAAAATATTATAAACAACTTTAAAAAGAACTGCATCCAGTAACTGTGAGAGACATAGCAGAATAAAAGCAACCATAATAATCAACAATGGCCCCATGGAGCTTGTGATGTACAATCATAAAAGTCTACATATTAACTTTGTGACTGCTAGACTTAACAGGAAAACAAATCCACCATGTTAATGAAGGGACATTATTTTTTTAAAGATTAATTCATACCATGTGTTATTAATCAACAGGGTAACTGAAAACTCATGCAAAAAAATGCTATTCCAGTTGAGCAGAACTTAATTGCATTATTGTTATTATGGCTGCTGCACTGGTTTCCCTGTGTCACTGGCTCCTCGGCTCCACGTACTCATACACAGCACCACAGTATGGAGGGGAAAAGCAAGGAGTTAAAATCACGTCTTGTAGGAACGGTTTGAAGAAAAATGTTTGTCTCTGGAAAGACGGGTCAAGTATGTACCCAGGCTGCCTTGAGAAGTAATTAAGCCTAGGCTGTTTCGTTTCAGAGTGTCCCATCTTGCACAACATGGAAGCAGCTGTGGGAGATCACAGGCGTTGCAAAGTAAGACAGGCAACATCATCTAGCTCCTCCACTGAAACACCAGTTTCCAGGTGGTCTGAAAAAGCTCATAGCCTCTGCTATCCCAGCAAGCACAAAGCTAACCTGCCATCCCCATGCCAAACAAGAACCTTTTCAAGTCCGGAAGAAATGGAATTTAAATGTCCCAGCCACCGTTCAAAACATCTGAAAACTGGTTTTTGATCTGGGACTCCAGTCAGTCCCCAAAACTGTTAGGCTACATGCCTCAAAACCTGCAGGTAGTCACAGACGTTGACTGCCCGAATTACAAGTTCCTCTTGCTGCCTAATGTTGTCAGGTTTGGGGATAACCAGTTAGGAAAAGGGAAGTGTACAAGTGTGAGGAATAGGAATGCGTCCCGTCTTGCTCGTTTCCTTCCCAACATCCCTTAAAAAGAGGCTGAGCACTAAAACTGTTGGTCTGGGGACCAACTACATCTCAGACCCTGGCTGAGCAAGGGAAAAGTCACCACTCCCGCTAGAACTCACAGTAGGATAGTCTCTGACTGGGAAGGGCCCAGAAACTTAGTCCCAGTAGAAAAGAAGAAAGAAGGGAATTTTCAGAGTCTTGGATATAAGAAGCTGGGAGAAGAGGGGCGGGGGTCGCCCGTGTAGTCATAACAGCTCTCAAAATGCCGCTGCAAAATTGCACATTTTTTATGTGATTTAAGACTAAAGAGAACACACTGAGATTCTCCCCCGCCTGGGCTTCAGATGCCGCCTCCCCGCTTAGGGACCTGGGCATCCCACTGCTGCAGGTCTCCTCCTCTTTCCCTTTCGGGGGAGCTACAGCTCTGCCAAACCACAACGTCCGCCCTCCAAGTTCGCCTTCGCTAACCGCCCGACTCAGCGCCTGCGGCCAGCCACCTGCGCCCATCTGCCAGGGACCCCACAGGCCCAGGGTTGGGCGCCCGAAGTGTAGTTTGCATGGGGCTCAAGGTTTACGGGGTTTTTGTTTTTAAAACAAAAAGCCTTAGCGGCTCATCGCCCCCTCCTCCCGGGCCCGCGCCACCTTCCCTCCCCACACTCGCAGTACCACCCCGACACACGCGTTGCGAGGTGCCTCTCCCGCCAGACAATGGGTTCGGGGCTGGCCCGGCAGCCCGCTCCGAGCCCCTATCCC
>NW_026000037.1:40857285-40858862 GCF_001458135.2 Marmota marmota marmota | reverse complement strand
GAGGTACTCGAGGGGGAGGGAGGCAAGAAGCAAGGCGGGGAAACCACAATGGAGAAGGTGAAAGCCTCCCCCTTGGGACAGGAGGCTTGCTCCCCGCGCGGAGCGAAGGGGAGGGGGCGGAGGTCAGCTGCGCCGCCTGGCCGGGGGCCCGGGTCCCCGCGCCCCGCAGCCGACGCGCACTCACCAGCACGATGGCAAATCGCTCCTCCAGTTCACCTGGCTCGGGCATCGGCAGCTTCAAAGGCACGTTGTGCGCTCTGAAATCGGTCTGCTGAGAATCCATGCTCCCTGCGTTGCCCATGTCGGCTGCGCGCTGGAGTCAGGGGTTGCTCCGGGCCCCTCGCTCCCGTGTCGGAAATCACAACAGCTCCCGGCGGTCGACTCTCGCCCGCTGGCGGACCTGCCTTGCTCCCCGCCCTCCGCCGCGCCCCGGAGACTGTGCAGCGCACGCCTCTCCTAGCAGCGCTCCAAGCCCAGCCGCCCCCCGGCCTCCCTCATGCTCTCCGCCGCCCCAGCGCGGCCCCGGCCTCTTTTCCACAGGAGGGGTCGTCAGGGCGCCGGGCGCCTATGTGCATGTTGCTCCGCTAGCACACCTCCCCCTGCCAGCGATCGCGGTCAGCGGGCGCGTGCTCCCTCCTACTCGATCTCCCGCCGGGGCTGCGGCCGCAGCTGACACTTCCAGACCCCAGCCGGCCACCCCAAAGCACGTTCAACGAACACCTCAGGCAGACAAATGCGGCTCCGCTCTCGCGGACACAATGCCCCCTCTCGCCGGCCCCCGCCCCCGGCCCAGCTCCGCCCACCGGCCCCGCAGACTGCCGGGACGAGTAGTTTCTGCCCTAACTGTCCGGACGCAGAAACCACGCCCGCTCTGAAGGGCCGCGCGGGGTTGGGACTGTTCGAAGCAAAAGCAAGCTAGACGCCTCTGGAGATGGTTTATGTCACTCTTGATCTCCCACACCCCAACAGTAGAAATTAATACCTCCGGCACCTCGTGTCTGACCCTTAGGCACGTTTGACAAGTGGATGAATGAATCCAGTCAATGGGTGAATGCAGGCATTCTGATTTAAATTCAGAAGATCTTTACTATTGGAAAGCATATAGTTGAAGAAGGGACTTCTAAAGTATTGCCCACGTTATTTAATAAACTGGGAGTGGGACCATGGGTGCCTTTGTGTTCTTTTTTTCTTCATATATGCCATTATATGTTCTTTAATGTGACTGAAATGTTATAAACAGAAATATATCATTTATGATATATGTAGTTAGATCCTAGGAATTGAGTAAGAAAGACTCAATTCTACTGAAAAAAAAAAAAAACCAAGCACTCATAGCTGGGTGCTGTGGCGCACTCCTGTAATCCCAGCGACTCAGTAGGCTGAGACAGAAAAATCGCCAGTCTCAACAACTTAAAGATACCCTGTCTAAAAAATAAAATGAATATATAAAAGTGTCTGGGAATGTAGCTCAGTAGTAGAGTACCCCTAGTACCTCAAAAAAATAATAATAAAACTCACCTGTCAAACACCTATTATGCTCTTATGTATGAGTTACTCTTTTCCATGGGGGGGGGGGG
>NW_026000037.1:40839602-40857264 GCF_001458135.2 Marmota marmota marmota | reverse complement strand
TCCATGGGGGGGGGGGGAGTGTTGCCCATAGTCTGCAATGCCTCCCAGTCTAGTAAAGAAAAAAATTTATACAAATAACCATATTTTCTATGAGATTAATAGAATGACAGTATCTTGGGAGGTAACTCTTATTCCTCCAAAGCAGTCTTGTGCCAGGTATTTTCAGAAAAGTCTGGGCCCAAGCCTGTCCTCTAGGGTGTGTTTCAGAGGATTACTACCCATTGTGAACCCTTGGAAACAGAAACAACCTTACCAGGTACACGTGTAGTAGATTTCAAGGGCCTCCACCTGATTTACTTGTGGCAGAATTCCTGCATTTAGTTCTTTCATAGGGTAAGGTGGTGTTTCGTTAACCTTGTTTATTAGACTCACTTAGGGGAGCTTTTTGTTAAAACTACACACACCTTGGTCCCTGCATATATACCAGAATCTCCCTAAGCAGGAGCAAGTATATTTTTAACAGGGTCACTCTAGTAATTCTGATGTGCATTTATCATTGTTATTCTCATGATTAGGAGGAAGTACATCTAGATGAGGTAATTACCACAATTCAGTCACCAAGGACCACATTTCATTTGGCTTTATAAACTCCAAGATAGATTGAGCATAGTAGATGCTCAATGACTTGTTGAAGTAACAGGAGGCTTTCACCAAAAATGTAGAGAGCAGATACCCACAAATATATTGCATATGTATCCTAATAAATAAACCACTTCTAGACTGTTTTAAAAGGGGAGAGACTATAAAATTCTGAATAAATGCAATCTGTATTTCTAAAGTGAGACTCTATCAAAGTTGGTGACAGCTGCCACTGATCTAAGAGTAAACAGATACAGATACACCAAACTAATGAAAATGAGTGAGAAAGAAAGCAGCTAGCTAGATCAGGTGAGACATTTTTAACCCAAGAATGTATTAATTTTACTGTAATAATTGGGTCTCAATGACTCAGAAAATAAGTCCACCCAGAGAATTGCCTGTCTGGGCATAAAGTCTGAAATTCTTTTCTGTAGTCAAGAAAGCCTTTTTATTACATTTATGGCTCCCTCTGGTCATATTTCTGCCAGTAACCAAGACCTTTTTCTCCCCTTCAGTCTTATCACATCTAATTTCTCTTATAATCTCACACTTTGAGAGAAGCCAAGGACAAAGTGTGCAAACTCATGAACCAAAAGTACTTTTTGGCCATTTCAAGTTTTGCCTTCTCTAATATTTGATTGTTATTTATAACTGTTATTAAGAGTAGAAATAAACATTCCATAGGATTGTGAAATTCTTGAGGGAATTAATCAACATATCAGGAAAATTTTTGTTTTGGTGTGAGCACAATGACAAAGAAAGGAGAAGACATTTCTATTACTTAGACAGTAGCACTTGTCATCCCCACAAAATTAAAGTCAGGCAATCATTTTAAACTACATATGCCATTTTCTGACCACTAATATATATGATTTATTATGGCCAATGTTGTAAAATATGGAAAAAAGAAATTGTCTTTTGAAACTGTCTATTCAGAGTTGGAGATGTGATAGTTGATAGAGTTCTTGCCTAGAGGAGACAAAGCCCTAGGTTCGATTCCCAGCACCACCAAGAAAAAAGCAAAAATCTACTCGGCTGAAATGTTAGAACATTCCAAGCATCAAGAATTTGGAAGCTATGCCAGGGATGGCTTGGTCAGGGATACCCCAAAACGATTGTGATTGCTTTCAAAGATACTCTTTCATCTTTTGTAACAAATACTCCTACAAGATTAGCATTTGAGGGATTGAAACTGTTTTATGGGTATTTCCTCAAGTTTTAAGCGTAAGGAACAGCTTTGTAGCTAGGTTTACTTATTATCCTAAAAAGGGAGTAATAAAACCCTAAAATTCTCCTGGTTTGTGTAGTTATGTAGAAATGAGGTAATTGATGTGATAAACACAACCACTGATAGTCTCGGATCAAAACTGTGAAATAGTAGTATCCAAAATTGTAGCAGGATTGTTACTGACCAATATATATCTGCAAAAGTTTCATGATTCACCTATTCATCTACTTTCATTTGAAAAGTAGTTATTGAGCACTAATCAAGAGATACTGCTCTCAATTTTAAACAATGTTTAAACCCGACTTTTTCAATTTTTGCTTCAGATAGCCTTCTTCAAACAATGAACTGACAAAAACATATCTCAACTCTCCAATTTCCCACTCTCCTCTTGAACCAATTAGGAATGCTTTTGTCATCCAATTAATAATGGCTTTAATAGTTTCTTGATATTTTTCTTATATTTCAAGAAACCTGAAGAAAGGTGGCTGCTAATATTTGTTCAGAAACTCCATAAAACTATGACTAGTATCTGTGTGATGTCTTGGTCCTTCCTAGGTACTTATAAAATAGCTGCCAGAGTGCTATGATCCAAGTCTGTATTCAGGGTGGGATGTAAGGTAAAGAGACAACATTGTATAAGTCTAAACTCCCCATGCAAAAAGGAATTCTCCTAGCAGACAGCTTTCCAACTTGAACTGCAACATGGGCTCATTCCTGGGTCTTCAGTGTGCTGACTCACTAGCAGATTTTGGATTTGCCAGTCTCCATAGTCATGCAAGTCAATTTCTTAAAATAATCTCAGCATCTCTCAATATAGATCAGAGATATAATTCCTTCTTGCACAGTATATACATGGACTATCTATATATGTGTATGTGTGTAGAGAGGGGAAATATAATATGTATATAATACACACACACACACACACAAACACACACATTGTTGGTTCCATTTCTCTGGAGAACCCTATATCAATTAATAAAAAAGGCTAAATGATTTCTTGCTAATATCAGGCATTAAGAAAAAATATCTGCTCTTATAATT
Organism: Marmota marmota marmota; assembly: GCF_001458135.2. Taxonomy (NCBI): domain Eukaryota; kingdom Metazoa; phylum Chordata; class Mammalia; order Rodentia; family Sciuridae; genus Marmota; species Marmota marmota. The sequence continues at coordinate 40,854,413 of NW_026000037.1, read as the reverse complement.
TTTATTCAATATTTATTTACTATTGTCCTAGAAATTCTAGCCTGTGTAATAAGACGAGAAAACAAAATTAAAGGTATTCAGTTTCAAACAGAAATAGTAATCTGTCTTTATACACAGATGACATGATTTTCCACATAGAAAATTTTATGGAATAGAATCTTTAAAATAGCAGCCAAAAGTAATATTTTAGTTTAACAAGGTTTCTAGATATAAAATACACAAGCCTCAAATAAATGTATTACTACATAGTAGGAATAAACCTTCAAATATTTAAATAGACATAATATTCATAATAGCATCAAAAACATAAAATACTGCTGGGTACAGTGGTACATACCTGTAATTCCAGTGGCTTGAGAGGCTGAGACAGGAGAATCATAAGTTCAAAGCCTGTCTCAGCAAGGATGAGATGCTAAGCAACTCAGGGAGATCCTGTCTCTAAATAAAATACAAAATAGGGCTGAGATATGGCTCAGTGGTTGAGTGCCTCTGAGTTCAATCTCTGGTACATTCCCAGCCCCACAAAAAAAAAAAGAAAAGAAAAAAAATATATATATATGTATATAAATACACACACATAAAAATTTTTATGTAAAAAAACTCATGTAAAATTTGAAAGCAAATCAGTGATTGGGGAAGGGAGGAAAATTGGGATGCAGGAATTCCAAAGATTCTCAGAGCACTTTTGGGGGTGTTGGATATGATCATTAACTTGATTATGGTGATAGTTTCACATATGCCAAAATCATATTGGACAGTTTAAATATATATGTACTATCCTATTATTATTAATTATACTTCAAATACATATATATATATATATATATATATATATATAAAATACTTGGGAATAAATCTGACAAAAGATGTACAAGATACAAACCCTGAAAACCACAATATGTTGTGTCCAAAGATTAGGAGATTTATTATTTTTAAGATGACAATTTCCCCAAATTCAACTACAGATTTCATGTATTCCAAAACTAAATCCCATAAGACTTTTTAAATAGAAGTTGGCAGGCCAATTCTAAAATTCATGTGAAAATACAAGGACCTAAAACACAGAAAACAACTTGAAAAAGAACAACGGGTAAGGACTAATGCTACCTGATTCCAAGACATTACACAGCTATAGTAATCAAGAGAGTATGATTTTGGCATCAAGATAGGCAGGTAGGTCAACAAAATAAAATGAAGAATCCAGAAATATGGTCATAGATGTATGGACAATGGGTTTTAAATAAAGGAGCAGTGGCAATTGAATGAAAAAAAAGATAGTCTTTTCAGCAAATTATTATGGAACAACTCGATATCCACATGCAAAAACTGAACTTTGATACACACCCATACTATTACAAAGCAACTCAAAATGGATTATACACCTAAGTGTAAAATCTAAAACTATAAAACTTTAGAAGACAATATAAGAGGAAATCTTTGTTACCTTGGATTAAGCAAAGATTTCTTAGACATGTCTGCAAGAAAAAAAATTAATAAATTAGACTTCATCAAATTTAAAACATTTATTTTCTTAAGGACACAATTAACAAAACAAAAGAAAGTGCAAAGCAGGAGAAAATAACTGCAAAAAAATTATATATATATATGGGACTTGTGCCCAGATTACATGAAGAATTCTCAAAACTCAAAATAATGGACAAAATATTTGAACAGATGCTCAAGGAAATATACACATGGTTAATAATCACATGAGAAAATATTCAACATCATTCCTCATTAGGGATATGCAAAATAAAATCACAGTGACACCCCACTACAAACAATTAAAAAGAACATAACAAGAAGCTAGAGTTGTGGCTCAGTGGTAGAGCACTTGCCTTGCAAGTATGAGGCACTGGGTTCGATTCTAGCACCACATAAAAACAAATAAAGGAATTGAGTCTATATACAACTAAAATATTTTTAAAAAGAAATAACAAGTACTGGAGAGAATAAGGTTAACTAGAACTCTTATTCACCTCTGGTGGGATTGTAAAATGATATAATCACTTTGGAAAAATAGTTGGGTAAAATGTAAACATTTTAGTCTGGCACAATGGCTTCCACCTGTAATCCTAGCTATTCTGGAAGCTGATACAGGAGGATCACAAGTTCAAAGCTATCCCCTTAAGAGACCCTGCCTCAAAATAAAAATTAAAAAGGGCTGTATATGTAGCTCAGTGGTAGACTGTCCCTGAGTTTGATCCCCCACAAAAAAAGCAGCAGCAGCAGCATACACCCTACCATATGATCCAGCTATTTCACTTGATATTTACCTAAGAAATATGAAAACATATGTCCATATAAAGACTTGCTGTTCATAGGAGCTTTACTTAGAATGATCAAAAATAAATCAACTCTTGGGGTTAGGGATATAGTTCAGTTGATAGAGTGCTTGTCTCGAATGCACAAGGCCCTGGGTTCAATCTCCCCAGCACCAATAAATAAATAAATATATATATATATATATATACTCTTCATCAATAAATAAAGTAATAAATAATTGTGTCATATTTCAAACAATGAAATATTACTCATCATTCAAAAGTTTTGTGACCCATTGATACATGAAGTATAACTGAATCTTAAAATAGTTATATGGAATAAGAAAATACTCACTCCAGTCAGAATGGCAGATATTATGAAGACAAATAACAATAAGTACTAGCGGGGATGTGGGAGAAAAGACACACTAGTGGGACTGCAAATTGATGCAGCCAATATGGAAAGCAGAATGGAGATTCCTTTGAAAACTTGGAATGGAACCACCATTTGACTCAGCTATCCCTCTCCTCAGTCTATACCCAAAGGACTTAAAAACAGCATACTACAGAGCACAACCACATCAATGTTTATAGCAGCACAATTCACAATAGCTAAACTGTGGAACTAATCTAAATGCCCTTCAGTAGATGAATGTATTAAAAAAATGTGGCATATACACACAATGGAATATTACTCAGCAATAAAAGAGAATAAAATCATGGCATTTGCAGGTAAATGAATGGTGTTGGAGAAGATAATGCTAAGTAAAGTTAGCCAATCCCAAAAAAACTAATGGCGAATGTTTTCTCTGATATAGGGTGACTGACTCATAGTTGGGTAGGGAGAGAGAGCATGGGAGGAATTGACAAACTCTAGACAGGGCAGAGGGGTGGGAGGGGAAGGGAGGGGGCAGGGGGTTAGCAATGATGGAGGAATGTGATGGACATCAATATCCAAAGTACATGTATGAAGACATGAATTGGTGTGAACATAATTTATATAGAGAGATATGAAAATTTGTTCTATATGTGTAATAAGAATTGTGATGCATTCCGCTGTCATATATTTAAAAACATAAAACTAATAAAAAAAAGAAAAGTCAGGTTTTAAAAAGTATATATACTATATAAATCTATGTAAAATTCGAGAGAGAATACAAACTAGAATACAAAATAGAGACAGAAAGCAAACCAGTGATTGTGGAAGGGAGGAAAATTGGGATGCAGGAATTCCAAAGGTTCTCAAAACACATTTGGGGGTGCTGGATATAATCATATGGTGATGGTTTCACATATGCCAAACCTATCATATTGGACAGTTTAACTATGTGCTGTCCTATTATTATTATTTATACTTCAATAAAACTGTTGCAAAAAGTACCGTTAAGATAAGTCAAAGACAAAAATTTCCTCCATTCACTTCCTTTAAGAAACTTAGAACACTTTAACTACAATTTCTCCTCTCCTACCTTTCATGTTAATGTTGTCTGCTGCAACATGCAACTAAATCAGTGAGGGTCACTGCAGGTAAAACTGAGTTGGCATGAAATAATTACACAAAGACAGAAAGTGCCTTTTTCTTGGGGTCCAGTGGCAGCTCTCAACCTTAGGGGGTCCATTGGAAAGATAGATTCTTCATTTTTATAAAGGGGGACACAAAGAGAGGTTCCATGGAATGTTCTTTCCAAATAAGGCAAAGGGTCAGGCTTCAGGGGATTGAGTCTAGCTTCATGATGTCTTGTGGTCAGTAGATTGACATCTTGGCAAGTCACACCCATCTCAGGTGCTGTGTGGGATCAAAGGCAGATCCAGAGGAAAGTGCCCACATGTGTTGCATGGCCCAAAGTGCATGCAACATCAGGCCAGGCCTCTCATATACTCAAATGCTTATAGTTCACACACACACACAGCCCATGGCTGGCCCGCAACAGTTGTCTATGATTTTCACTCCTCTTTGTTTTTAATTCCTATTCACATTGGCCATTGGGAGTAATAATGCCAGCATGATCAATCCTTGTTTAGATTTAGATTTACCAATGTGTTTACAAATTCATTTGCATGTGTGCATTGTGGGGTGGGGAGAGAAGGAGGGAGAGAGATAATGAGGATACACCCCCAGGCTTTTTACTTTTTATTTTGAGATATGATCTCACTAAATTGCCCAGGCTGGCTTCAAACTTGCAATCCTCCTACCCCAGCCTCCTGAGAGTCTGGGTTTACAGGTATGTGCCACCTCTCTATGCTCATTTACTTTTTTCATGCTTCTTCTTCTTCTTTTTTTTTTTCTTATTTCTTTTTCTTTATCCTGAAATACATTCTGGTAATGTTTCTTTCAATGAGATTTTGGGGTTGCAAAATTATATGACATTTTTGCCCTCAGTCTTGAATATATTCTATTTGATTATAGAATTTTAGCTTGAAAAGTCCTTTCCCTTCCCATCCTGAAGATATTATATTATCTCCTAGCCCTTTTGGTGATAAGAAAGCTACTGACAGTCTAATCACAGCTTTTAAAAATACGTATTTAATCTTTTGCTCTCTGGTTTCTTTTAATATTTTTCCTCATCTTTGATTTTTCTACAGTTTTGTGTCAATGTGTCTTATAGATCTGTTTTTCTTGGTCAGGACTTGGCTTGCTTCCTTATTCGTTTCAGTTCTGAAAAATTCTTAGTCATTTTTTGTCTTTTAAATTGTTGTCTGTGTCACATTTTTTTCTTGTTTCAAAACACATCTGTTGATCTTTATTCTATCTGTGGTTTCTCAACAATTTTTTCATGTTTTTCATATTTCTATCTCTTTGCTGCATATTATCTGATTTCCTTCTTCTGGTACAGAAATGCTTCTTGTATTTAAAGCCTCCTCTTTTCCTTATTCATTTCATTAGTAGTATTTTGGGATGTTCCAGTTGATCTTCTGTTAGAAGTCCTGTTCTTTTTCAAGTTTACCTTTTCTTTTCTCATATTGTTCTACTTTTTAGTTGTGGTTTATAGTTCTTCTTTCTTAGTCTTTTCCATAAGATTAAGAGACTTTTGAAAAAAAGACAAAATAATAATCTAGAAATATATATTCTGTTCTTCTGGATAAACATTTATGATCTGCTTCTTTTTTGTTTAATAGTCATTAGGAATCCTAACTGTATCTTAACTAAATAGTGCCACCTTTGTAATTTAAAAAATGTCAGTAGATTCCAGCCCCTCCAACATTGTTCCAGTTAATTATTAACTATTTATAAATTTAAAAGCCCCAGCTCAGTGGTATGGCACTTGCCTAGCATGCACCAGGCTCTGGGCTTGACCCTCAGCACTAGGGAAAAAAACTCAGATCTTATCTGTATTTCTGAGATATCACCTAGTTTGGAAGATACATAACCTCCAAGTTTGGCAAAAATTCAAAAAAATTTTTTGAATAATTTAGAAATATCACAAACTTATAAACTTAATTTTATTTATATAAGTATAATATACATTTGTAACACGTATATGTTGTGAAAAGAACATACTAAAGCTTTTTTTTGGGGGGGGAGGTACTGGTAATTAAACCCAGTGGCTTAAACACTGAGCCATATCCACAAACCCAGCCCCCCCCGCCTTTTTTTAAGAGACAGGTCTTCCTTAGTTGCTTAGGGCCTTGAAACTAAATTGCTGAGGCTGGCTTTGAACTCACAATTCTCCTGCCTCAGCCTCCCAAGCTGCTGGGATTACAGGAGTGAACCACCATGCCCAGCTCTAAAACTTCTTTTAAAATAGTTTATATAGTAAATAGATTTGTCTCTAATGGGATCAAAACACATTGGAAATTATAAATTACTGGTAAAAGAGGAAAAAAATAGGTAAAATTATGAGACCTTCTGAATGGGCTCTCAAATATTGATACCTGCCCCCTACCTTGCTCCATCAGTTGGTCAGTTTAAAGATAGCTGAATTTGGTGAGATTATTATTATATTCTAGAAGTAATTTGAGATGTTCTGGATGCTTCTCTTGTGCAAAAACAAACAAAACCCCCACATATATCACAAAATGCAGGTCGCATTATCACCCACACTCCCTCTCCATCTTGCATTCCTGTACTTTACTGCATCATCCAAAATCCTCCTTAATAGCCCACCTTAAAAATAAGTGGGAGAATCTTACAGCCTGTGATATCGGCAACAATGGCAACAACAAAGGAATGTGCTGCTGACTTACAGCATTTGTCTTTATTTCAGGGAGTCCTCTTAGCTTACCAACTTAATATTAACTGTCATCCAGGAGGCCAAGAGTTCCTGAGCTAGGTTGCGTTGGAATCCTGGGATGCCCCATCCACACCTGGCCTCCTTTGCAGATAAACACAGAACTCACAGTCTTCAAGGCCATCCATCTGGCACCTTTCAACAGTTCCCAAGTCTAAGAAAACAAATCCTTTGAAAAAAGAGTTCTTAAAACAAGAAAGCTCAAGGGGGCATTTTTGTTGCTGACTGCAACCACTTCAACTAGGATAAACTGCATAGGGTAACAAGATAGAGAATTGAGTTTGCAGTTCCACACATATATAGTATACATATTACAAATACTAATTTTAAATTTTATTTACTTTTCTCATTTGTTCTTTGGGTGAGTCAATTTTTTAGGGTAGATTTATTTCAGATCTCAAGAAAAAAATGAGGCTTGTCCTTCTTATGTGAATCAATCATATTTTCTGAAATCAGTCCTTTCTTGCTCAACCCAATTTATGAGAAGTTATTTTTTTCTTTTCTCTCTTGTTGTGTTTAGTTCTTTTGAAGAAAATTTCACAGACCCATAATTATTCCGTCTACTGAATCAGAATTCCTTGACTTGGAATTTACATTCTGGAAGCTAGTATGAAGAAAAGAAGAGGTACTTAGTAGATTTGACCCCTGTCTATCTTCCTTAGTACATGATCATGGAGAAATTCATTAACCACTTTAAGCCTATGTTAATTTATCTATAAAACTGAAATAAGTACTTACATCAGCAGTTAATTATTAAGATTAAGGGAAATAACTTACATGAACCAATCATCAGCATTGTGCCCAATGTATGGCAGATATTCAGTAAGAAACATTTTCTTCCTTCTGTTCTTTTTTCAAGGTGGTGATGAATTTAGTCTTGAGTCTATTACTAAATACATGAAATTTTCTGCAGCACCTGACAAGGTAAAAAGGAGGATATGTAAACACATGTGACTTGTGTTCTAATTGCTCAGTATAAAATAATCAGGAAGTTTAGTGCCACTATTGAAGCAATCCAAACAGTATTTTCCAAACCTACTTGATAATAAGATTTACCTGGGATGTTTGTTGAAAATGCAGATTCCCATGTACCTTCCCTGGAAATTCTAATTCATTAGGTCTAGGCTGAGCCTTAGAATCTGTTTGTTTATTAACAAAAATCCCAGGTGGTTCCTTTTTCAGGCCAGCTTAGGAAACATTGATTAATTACTTGAGAGTGGGGAAATGATTCATCTGCAATTAAGTAATAATGCCCCTATGTAAGGAACAATGCCAACTTATTTTAAAGCCATTGAAAAATTATAGTATAAACACTGCTCTAAAAACTAAATTAGCTGTTATTTCAATCAGAAGGATTGCTGCTCTTAAAATATATTTGTATAAACTTTTAAAGTTTTTTTAAATGTCATCAGTTCTTCATATGTGGATTTGTTATAACTTTTAGCTTTTGGAGGAGAATAAAACATCCATTGATCATTGGTTTAATTATGTAAGTTGTCTGATTACATAATTACTAGTTTAGGGGAAGCTTTGTCAGATGTCCAAAGATTGAGGTGGAATTTTGGTTATGCAGGTCTCTTCCTGCATGTCCCCCTTCACATTTATATACAAAAATAGGCTGAAGAGATGCCAAACATTACATTCTGCATGGAAGAAATTAAATTGTCCAGAGCTACTGAATGTTACTTAGACCATTTTGATTTTATCAAATTAATATTACTAACAAATATTTATTGCATTATATCATTCCAGTTGCAGTCATTTTCCAGGAGCAATTAAGATCAAAGAAAGTTCACTGGTGGAAGAAGAGGGAGAGGGCTGGGCAGCTAATTAGTACAACTAAAAGATTTCCCTCAAAGGATCCAGCTCTTTTCCCTGCTCTGTAATCACTAGTCACAAACACCTGCAGAGCTCATCTTCTCTCCAGAGAGCTGAACTCCACTAACCTAATGCATCCATATTAGAAAAGTGCTGATCACAAGGGCCAGAGAGGCCTCTTTCAGCTCCAGTTTTTGTTGCCTGATTGTTTTGTTCCATCAATTTTAGGGAATGAGAAGTGTATGAGATTCTTAAATAAATCACTTAACATATTGAACTAAAATGCAAGAGGAAAAAACTAAGCCCCTAAAGATATATCTACATTTATATCTAGAGATATACTTTTATTCCCCTTAAATTTCTTTTATACTGACAATGATTAAAAGTAGGAATTCAAAATATTAAAAATGCAATGGCGGTATGAGAGATGCATGGCTCTGAACAAACTATTCTGTAGTGAAACCTACTTTTTTTTTTTCTATCACACACCCCCCCCCTTCTTGGAAGAGCACCCCTTCTATATCAACTTCCCCTCTCTCCATGCCATCCTACTATGAACAAAGGAGTGGCCATAGTTCTGAAGCTCTCAGTTGACCTGGTGAGAGGTGGGAATCTAACTCTGGCTTAGCAGTGACCCTTTCTCCCTCTCTGATGTTTGGACTTTGGACTAAAAGTATCAAGTTACCTTCTCTGAGTGGCTGAAGCTGTACACCATGAAGTGAAAATGTGGTTGCTGGCAAAGGAGATTGATAAGCAAAAAGAAAAGAAGCAAATGTAAATTATGTGCCAGAGTAAGAAATGGAGAGAAAGACCTACCCGGAAAACCTTTCTATGCAAGAATAAGGCAGGAAGTTGGTAGTTTTTAAAAATCTCTAAGTCTCAGTTTCCTTGTCTGTAAAATAAGGACAATAGTAGTATTTATTCCAAGCGGGTTTTGTGAGGAATAATTATGATAATTCATGTTGAATATATATTTGTTTCATAAATGACTAAACACTAGACTCAATACATGGAAAGTGTCAAATAAATATCAGCTATTAAGTGCTTATAGGACTGGACGCAGTGGCACTTACCTATAATCCCAGCGGCTGGGGAACCTAAGGCAGGAGGATCATGAGTTCAAAGCCAGCCTCAGCAAAAAGCAAGGAGCTAAGCAACTCAGTGAGACCCTGTCTTTAAATAAAATACAAAAAAGGTCTGGGGATGTGGCTCAGTGGTCGAGTGACCCTGAGTTCAACCCCCATACCAAAAAAAAAAAAATGTGCCTATAGGAATGGGGCTAAGAAATAGTAAGTGGCAAAGTGGGGCCCATATTCAAAGGACATGATGCAACAATTTCTGGCACTGCTTCTTGGGAAAATATTTCTTAAATTAAATTGACAGCTGGCTAGAATTTTAACAAAAGCATCAAAAAAAAAAATAGAAAAGAAAAAAGAAAACCACAAAGGATGGCAAGTAGTGGCCCATAATTGCTCTGGTCCTAAAGAAAAGCAGGTGCCAGTGTTAATAATATTAATAATAAATAATTTACCCTGAGAGCTAACCATGGGCTGGGTAGGAACCTAAACAGTTTATATATGATGTTTTTAACACTCCTGTACTAGGCATCAGGTTTTTTTCTTATTCCTTTTTTGCAGATTAGGAAGGATACATACTGTTAACTGAGAGCTGGGTGTTCCCAGTGCCTCCAAAGCCACTGGCCAGTGTATTTAAGAAGTGGCTATTCCTAGCCCTTCATCACTACTTCTGTCCTTGGTTAACAGAACCTTGCTAGGTTGGGGGAAAGGCCATTTCCACACTACAGGAGTTTATCTTGAGCTAGAGGAGCATATTTCATTTTCCCCTTTGCTCTCTGAGTGTGGGTGTGTTCCAAGGTTCCGTTTCTTTTTCTTTTTTTTTTTTATTTTTTAGTTTTCGGCGGACACAACATCTGTGGTGCTGAGGATCAAACCCAGGCCGCATGCATGTCAGGCGAGCGCGCTACCGCTTGAGCCACATCCCCAGCCCCCAAGGTTCTGTTTCAACCCTCCACTTTCCACTCTGTTCTGCTCCAAGGAAGTCGCCTGTCTCCCAATAAGAAGCATGCATGGAGTTTTGTTTCACACAGAATTGCCATCAGAATCAGGATTTCTTTCCTTTTTTTGGAGGGGGAGGGGTACCAAGGATTGAAATCAGGGACACTCAACAACTGAACCACATCCCCAGCCCTATTTTGTATTTTATTTAAAGATAGGGTCTCACTGAGTTGCTTAGCGCCTTGCTGTTGCTGAGACTGCTTTTGAACTCACAATCCTCCTGCCTCAGCTTCCCTAGCCACTGGGATTACAGGCATGCACCACAGAAACTAGCCAGGATTTCTTTCTTTTTCTATTCTATCTGTGATTCTTGACTCTTGAGTCCTGAAACCTTCTGCTCAGTCTCAATCATTGCTTTGCCCTGACTTATGGAATTACTGTTATTAATATTATTTTTATTTTATTTATTTTTATGTATGTATATATGTATGTATTTTGATACTAGGGATTTCACCCAGTGGTGCTTTACCAGTAAGCAACATCCCCAACTATTTTTATTTTTTTAAATTTTGAGACAAGATCTCATTAAGTTGTTGAGGGCCTTGAACTTGTGATCCTCCTGTCTCAGCCTCCTGAGTAGCTGGGATTACAAGTGTGCACCACTGTGCCTGGCTTGTTCTCATTGGGAGTGTTTACTTGTCTAATTTCAGTTACTTATGATCACAGCTTCCTAGAAAAACCCAGGTCCGTTTGTTCCCCAAACCAGCATTTCCTGCCTCTGCCTTTATCCTAGACTACCAACCTGTATCCTTGACTCATTGCCACTTATACCCTGACATCTACAGTGACCTTGTGACTTTCCCCAATATGGGAAATGGCATCATTCTCTCCCAGTGTACTAAAGTTCACACCTTGCAATTCTGCCTGACTGGTATCTCTGTTGTTGTTCACTTAATTTTTCATTCTGTTTTTCTCCTATAGGCCATCCTGCTTTGTTCTACATGCTGCCTTGCTACAGCTTTCTTCTTTGAATCTCTTTTCACTCTGGAACATCCCAAATGGAGGCTCCAGGATAAGGAATCACATTGTAATTATGCCCACTGCTTTCTTAAGCTGCTGTTGAACCAGAGCTAAACTCTTTGAGACTCAAGGCATTGCATTAACTGTTCTCTCTTCCTCACTACCTTATCTAACTCCTTTTTCCCAGATGTGGTAATCTCTGAGTAAGTCCCCAGACTCCTGCTCAACACAGAGCTCTCAAATGACTATTTTCAAAAGTCTTTCTTGACTAAACTCATTTCTTACTATCACTTCTGATCCTTCCTAAATGCAAAGAAAACAAACATATTGCATTACCTTGAACATACTTATGTTATCCAGATGCCATATCTTTTTTCATCTTCCCAACCAGCTTATAGATTCTAGCTGCAGAATGATGAGTTTCACAGTGTGATTCACAGTCCATCTGTACTTGAATCATCTGGAGTGCTTTAGGAAAATACAGATTTTTGCCCCATCCTCATAAATTAGAATTTGATGATAAGTACAAGGAGTATAGATTTTTTTTTTTTGTATCAGAAATTGAACCCATGGGTGCTTATACACTGAGCCGCATCCCCATCCCACTTTATATATTTTATTTAGAGACAGAGTCTTGCTGAGTTGCTTAGGGCCTCACTAATTTGCTGAGGCTGGCTTTGAACTCATGATTCTCCTGTCTCAGCCTCCCAAGCCACTGGGATTGTAGGTGTACACCAACATGCCCAGCCAGGAGTATGGATTTTTAATAAGCTGACGTTACTATGTTTAAAGACTTGGGGAAGCATTGTACTGGAGAATAGATGTTAGAATCATAGTATTTTTTGTTTGTTTGTTGTGTTTTGTTTTTAATGCCTCAGGTACTTCTAGAACTGTGCTTGGAACATAGAAGATTTTCACTAATTGCTTGTTAGATTAAGGATTGAATAAATTTAACTTTAGATATGGGAATTCTCCCCTACTCAATGAAAATATTTGTAATTTTTACTAAATGTGTCCATCATGCCAACTTCAATTAGTATAATCCACATTCCTTTTATGAGTTGAACAGCCTAAATCTCCTTTGGATTTTGCTTTTCCTAAGATAATGCAATTTTAATTTACTTTGGTCATAATAAAATATCATATCAAATTGGTTCAAAACTCTCAAGGTGTTATTTAATTCAGTTTAGACCTCTCCTGAGTGGGAGGTAGAAAAGTTCTAATAATAACTGGTAAAAAAAAAATACCAAAATGATTTTATAAGCCAGGTATTCTACCATATTGTTACTTTAATATATATTTACTATATATATTCATACTGTTATTGCAAGCAATACATGGAAGGAACCAATGATTCCCTATTGCTGCCTGGGATACAATTATTATTAATATTTTGGCTTTTTTTTATTCGGTTAGGTTAAGAGGCTCGTTTTGCTCCCTAGCCTTGGCCCATTTAAGGCTGGGGACTCCAGGTAGATTCTTTGGATAGCTAACTTTAAAAGGCCTCTAATGCACACAACTTCTATCAGCCTAGCCCATTAATACCTAAGCTTCCCTCCAGTTTGTGTCTAACAGATGTTGCTTTGATCTCTTTGCTAATTTACTCTGACTCTGAACATGTGAAAAGGGAAATGGAACAAAGGTGATGTAACTACGAGCTTTAACTCTGTATTGCTTTTCGTCTTTACAGTGACTTTATGAGGAAATTTTTCTTCCCACAACATAGGGGACACAATTGAGGCTACTAGTGGTGGAAAAATTGTCATATAGTGCCATGACAAATATATGCAGCTGTTAATTCAGAAATTGGGGAGGGGCAATGAGGGATTAAGAAAAACACACGATGGATGCTACCCCTAAACATGGAGGACTGAGAAACTTCCGGATCCTAGAGCCTAAACATGGACACGTACCTGAGGAACTTCTGGACCGGGGGGGCCTAAACATGGAGGCCTGAGGAACTTCCAGATCGTAGAGTCTCAACATGGACGTGCACCAAAGGAACTTCTGGATCCTAAAAATGGACGTGTACCTGAGGAACTTCTGGATCCAGGGGCCTAAACATGGACGTGTGCCTGAGGAAATTCCAGATCCTGGGGCCTAAACATGGACGCCTGAGGCACTTTCGGATCCTAGAGCCTAAACATGGATGCCTGAGGAACTTCCAGACCCGGGGGCTTAAACATGGAGTGTACCCAATGAACTTCCTGATCCTAGGGCTTAAACATGGATGTGTGCCTGAGGAACTTCCAGATGCTACCGTCTAAACATGGATGCCTGAGGCACTTCCGGATCTGAGGGCCCAAAGATGGACGTGCACCTGAGGAACTTCTGGATCCGGGGGCCTAAACATGGATGCCTGAGGCACTTCTGCATCCCAGAGCCTAAACATGGATGCCTAAGGAACTTCCGGATCCGGGGGCTTAAACATGGACATGTACCCAAGGAACTTCCGGATCCAGGGGCCTAAACATGGTCGTGCACCTGAGGAACCTCTGGATCCGTGGGCCTAAACATGGACACCTGAGGAACTTCCAGTACTAGAGCCTAAGCATGGACATGCACCTGAGGCACTTCCAGATGCTACGGCCTAAACATGGATGTGTGCCCGAGGAACTTCTGGATCCGGGCGCCTCAACATGGACGTGTACCTTTGGAACTTCCGGATCCGGGGACCTAAACATGGACGTGTCTCTGGAACTTCTGGGTCCTTGTGCCTATAAAGGGCAGGGCGTGACTCTCAGAAGGGATGTGGCCCATGAAGGGGAGTGGAGTATGGGGCCTGTTGGGGGCAGACTGAGCTGTCGCACCCTGAACTTGAATGTGATGGTGGCCTCACTTCCCGGCCTTCCCCTGGATGTTACTTCCTCCCCTTCCAGGAGGTGCCGGGGAGGAAGTGAGACCAGGCGCAGGGGCCAGGCCCTAAGGAGGGACACCTTTTTTCTCCTCAATTAGCCATGTGCCTGGCCTGGCTGGGGACAGGGACGTCTTGTGACACTGGCTGCCTCCTGCATCCCTGCCCCAGGACCTCAGGGACAGTCATTGATTCTCCCCTGGCCGCTGACCCTTAGTCCCAAGGTCTGCCCAGGGACAGCTCTATCTCCCAGAGGGTCAGGGGTCCCATGTGACCTGCTGCTCCTTACCCACCATCATCCTGGGCGAGCACAGGTCAGGACACCAGACGCTACTGAGAGTGACATCTCCTAAATGGGCGCTTGGGGACTTTGCCTCTGTCCCCAGGCCTTGGACATCGGATGATCCCCCCCAGAGACAGAAAATAACCCCACACTGCCCAAGACTTATTTTTAAGCTTTGGATTCTGAAATTTTCCTGCTGCCACCTTCTTTGTGAAGCCAGTTTTTCAACAGAGACAATGTTCTGGGGGGGGCGGGCAGGGAAGCAACAACATGGAGTTAATCAAACCAAGCTGACACATCTGGTCCTCCAAGAGAAATCTGGATTGGA
>NW_026000037.1:40823905-40839581 GCF_001458135.2 Marmota marmota marmota | reverse complement strand
GCGAGCCATTAAGTGTGGAAATTCCTTATTGGTTGACTGATGTATCTAGTTTATGCTAATTAGATAAGCTGTGTGGAATATATAAATACTGCTCCTGTCCTGCGATAAACGGCTTCCACTCCTGCTGTATCGATCTACACAAGTTGTTCGTCACCCCCCCGGTTATTTTGCTGCAGCCAGTTGGCCTCCGGCAAAGGGCTAGTACTGCCATAGCAGCTGGGAAGTGTTAACCCTGTATTTTTGCACAGGGGAAATACTAGGACAAGTGCACTACAACCACAAGGCCATCAGACACGTTGATCATTGCTCCCCACAAACCAGCACCCAATTTCCCATTTCTTTTGTCTATAGGTTTATTTATTTTGTACTATACCATGCTGCTTTATGGTTTTATTTTGCCAATTCTTGAATTTATTTCTCCCCTCCCCCTCAAATGTGTTTTGCCCATGGGCATGTTTTGGTCAGTCTATTCAGAACCTGTCTCTGCCAGTAGTTCCTTAGCAATCAGATGCTCTTTTGATTCTCTGCCACTGAGGAATTCTTTCTTCTACCCTCTGCCAACTACCTTTCCTGGTCAGTCTTGCCTAAGCTTGGGCACCAGAGCAACACCTACAGAACCAACTCAATAATATGCTCCTCCTCCTCCTCCTCCTCTTCCTCTTCTTCTTATTCATTATTATTTTTTAGTAGTCAATGGATCTTTTATTTATTTATTTATTTATTTATTTTTATGCAGTGCTGAGGGTCGAACCCAGGGCCTCATACATACCAGGCAAATGCTGTACCACTGAACCACAACTCCAGCCCCAATATGCTCTTCTTTGATGACCTCCATATGTTATGGAAATGATATGAATGTCAAATGAAAAAAGGTTTAGCTAAATGTGACATAAAACCCAGCTACTGAGTGGTATGCTCTCTGGTCTGGGCAGCTCCCGCCACCCCTGCCAAGACCCCCAGGCCAGGCCTTCCTTCTTCAGGCAGTGCCTGGTATGCAGAGAACTTCTAGCAGCACCTTGGTGGATGAGTTGGAAATCATCATTCGAGGCTTGCTTTGCTTCTCTCATGAGCCAGGATTATGTCAATGGCACCACTCAGGAAGAAATCTGAACTGGTATTGGTCAGTGTATCCAGAAGTTTCTGAATATTGCAAGACATATTTATTTTTCCTACAAAAAATTAGCACATTTCTGTCCAGAAACCAGAGTAAGTTATCAAAAAAGACATCTCAGAACTAAGCAATGAATCCCAGTAGGAAGATGTGCTGGTGCAGAAGCACTTGACAAAGCTGAGGCGTTGGCAGCAGGTGCTGAAGGACATCAATGTACAGTATAAAAAGCCAGCTGGAGTCCCTCAGGGCTCCATGGTGTACCTTCAGCAGGTGTCTGACAATATCCCAGTGCTTCTAAAGCAGAACTGAGAGGGGCCTGGCCTAAAAAGTTGCCTCCTGCAGACAGTTTTGCCAGGGTGGACATGTCATTTTAGAAGAATTATTTGCCAGAGAATGAGCTGGTGTTAATTTTGTTTCCACCCCAAAATTTCCCCCAATTTTTATGAGCTATTAATTAATTGACTACTTTATAAGATACTTATAGCTTGGTAAATGAAGTGAGGTTTTGTTTTGTTTTGGTTTTGGTTTTCTTTCATAGCTTTATTGAGGTAAAATCGAAGTACAATAAAATGTACATATTTGAAGTATGCAATTTGATCAATTTTAATGTTTTGACATGTATGTAGCCAATATAATCAATATTAAAAGCATTTCCATTACTTTTTTCAGAAATTTGGACTCATACAGACTGTGTTTCCTGCATAATGTATTACATTAGAAATCGATCACCTTAAGATGCCTAAAACCCCACCCCCACATCACAACTACTTAAAAGTTAAATGGCACACTTATAAATATATCAGAGGTGATAATAAAAGCTTAAAATATCAGAATCTCTGGGATAAAACAGTATGCGGATGAACATTTATAACTAAAAATACTAGTATCAGAAAGAAGCTAGATTTAAAAATTATTTTCAAATTAGGTATTAGGAAGGAAAAAATAAAAATAGGAGATGAAATAGAAAAGAAATAAAACAGCTAAAAGTTGATAAAAATCAAATAAGACTAATCAAGAAAAAAATAAGAACACAAAAAATAATATCAATGAAAAGGGAGCTATCAAAACAATCCTACAGATGCTCAAAATATATTAAGGTAATATTACAATTGTATGCCAACATATGTGATAGCTTACATAACATGATCTATATTAGAGAAGGATCCATGTGCTGCTGAGAAGAAAGTGTATTCAGTCATTAATGGGTGAAATAGTCTATATGTGTCAATTAAGTCTAAATCATCAATTGTGTTTTTTAGTTCTATAGCTTCTGTATTGATTTTTTGTTTAGAGGATCTATCCAGTAGTGAGAGAGGCATGTTAAAGTTACCCAGTATGATTTTGTTTTGGTTTATTTGATTTTTGAAATTGAGAAGGGTTTGTTTGATGTACATAGATGCTCCATTGTTTGGGCATAAATATTTATGATTGTTATGTATTTTTGATATATAATTCCCTTAAGCAGTATAAAACAACCTTCTTTGTTCCTTCTGACTAACTTTGGCTTGAAGTCCACTTTATCTGGTATGAGTATAGAAACTCCTGCTTGTTTATGAGATCCATGTGAATGCTATGTTTTTTTGCTCATCCTTTTACCTACACTTTGTGAATGTCTTTACCTATGAGGTGAGTCCTTAAAGACAGCATATTGTTGGGTCTTGTTTTTTAATCTAATCTGTCAGTCTGTGCCTTTTGGTTGATGAATTTAGGCCATTTACATTCAATGTTATTATTGAGAAATTATTTTTATTCCCTCTCAGTTTGGTTTATATCTCCAAGCCTTCACTTACCTTTTTTTTAAATCTTATTTTGTGTATTTCTTTTTTTAAATTCACATGAATATTAGACTTATTTATACTTATTTATTTTTCAGTGACAAAATTAGCATAAACAAAAGTTAATACAATCAGTGCTTTCCTACATGCAGTTTTAGAGTTTCTTTAACTCTGTTCTATGGCAGCTTGAAGTTCTCAGCAAATGGTGTACTAAAGATTACACAAGTTATATTTTTAAAAAAATTTTTTATTAGTTGCTCAAAACATTACAATGATCTTGACATATCATACATTTGATTCAAATGGGGTACATAATCTTAATCTTATTTTTCCACGTGTACAGATTGCAGGATCACATTGGTTATACAGCCACGTTTATTCATAGGGCCATACTAGTGTCTATTGTATTGTGCTGCCCTTCCTATCCCCCCTCCCCTCCCCTATNGGCATTTGTTTTTTAGGGATTGGCTAGCTTCACTTAGCATAATCTGCTCTAATGCCATCCATTTCCCTGCAAATGCCATGATTTTCTTGTTTTTCAGTGCTGAGTAATATTCCATTGTGTATAAATGCCACATTTTTTTTTATCTATTCATCTATTGAAGGGCATCTGGGTTGGTTCCACAGTCTAGCTATTGTGAATTGTGCTGCTATGAACATTGATGTAGCTGTGTCCCTGTTGTATGCTCTTTTTAGGTCTTTTGGGTATAGTCCGAGAAGGGTTAGGGTTAGGGTTAGCTGGGTCAAATGATGGTTCCATTCCCAGCTTTTTATTTTTATATGGTGCTGAGGATTGAACCCAGGGTCTCACACGTGCGAGGCAAGCGCTCTACTGCTGAGCCACAACCCCAGCCCCTCATCTATCTTGATAGCCCCTCATCTATCTATTTGGTCTTTTCTTGTTATCCCATATTTCTTGGAAGTTCTATTCATGGTCTCTTGACATCTTTTCTCCAGTCAACTTTATTTTCAAGATTATATATTTTATTCTCATTGTCTGAAACTCTGTCTTCCAAGTGATCTAGTCTGTTAGTGATGCTTTCCACTGAATTCTGAATTTGGTTTATTGATTCCTTCATTCTGAAGAGTTCTCCTTGAATTTTCCCCCCAGAATCTCTCTTTTTTGAAGTGATCTTTTACTTCTTGTATTTTCTTTCTGATTTCACACCCTCCTTGTCCTTTATTTTGCAGATCATTTTGCCTATGTACATTCTAAATTCCTTCTCTGACATTTCTTCCAATGTGGTATTGTTAGATTTTGTTATTGAAGTATCTGGTTTGTTTGGGCTAATTTGCTCCCTTGCTCTTTCATGTTATTTGTGTGTCTATCCATCTAGCAATATGGATCTAATGTAGTGGAGTTTCTACCCTGTGGATTTGTAATGTCCCTGAAGGTTTCTAGTACCTCACAGCTTATGGGGAGACACATAATCACAACAACCAATGCAAACAAATGTAGCATAAAACCAAATAGTCCCTACTATGACATCTACAATGCTAGTTGTCACAATAGACAGAAATGATATGATCAGTAATCACCCACAGTAAAAACAGTTAAGTTTACAAAAAGATTTACAATTGAATTGTTGACTGGGAGAGAAGTGATGTAGGATGTGATGATTATGAGGGAGGAAGAGAAAAGATAGAAGTAAGAAGTTAAAGGAAGAGTAAAAGAGAACAATGAAGATTGACTGTTAGCAGAAGAAAATAAAAAGAGAATCAAGGGAAACAGATAAGTGAAAGAAAAACATATGTACAAATAAAGTAAAAATTAAAAAGAAACACAGAATTGAATATACTAATCAAATGTCCTCATCTTCAAAATATTGATTCATGAAAAATAATTGGCTTCAAAAATGCTAGAAATGAGAAAAAATATGAATATGTATAAATGTCCATGAACCATTAAAGTCACAATTAAATTGAGAAAAGGAAACAAAAAAGAAAGAAAAAAAGAGAGAGACACAGAGATCTCCATGCAGTTCAATTCTCAGTTTCCCTCCTCAGCAGTGTTGGGTGGGGTGACTATGGTGAGAGAAGTAATCCTGGAGGTAGGGTCTAGGCTTAGGTGGGCTCCAGGCTCCTAGCTGAATGCCAATTGGTCTGGAGACTTTAACTTATGCACCTCCAGAGCCCAAGGATCTCATGTGATTGAGGAGCCATTTTGTAAAAAAAAAAAAAAAATATATTGCTTTTAGTTGTACATGAACAAAACACCCTTATTTTATTCATTTATTTTATGTGGTGCTGAGGATCAAACTCAGTACCTCACGTGTGCCAGGCAAGCACTTTAACACTGAGCTCCAACCCTGAGGAGCCACTTCTTAGTCAACTACTTTTCCTGCAATCCTCTCATTTCCTGGTCTTGGGTTCAGTCTCCTAACTCAATCTCTCTCACCTGTGCCCTTTCAACTTCCCTACCAGGCTTGTATTTTGAGTCAAACTTGGGTTTGCCAAGAATGGGTTCCCTCCACTGCTGGCTTCTGCACCACAGCTGCAAACTTGTTCCTTCCTCTGTCCTCTGCATGCAGCCTGGAGAGATGGCAGCTACTTTTCTGTGCAAGGATATTGTGCAGCATATCTTTCAGTTTAGTCGGGTAGAGTCTTTGATCTCTAAACTCTCTGTACCCAGACATGCCTCAGGCCTCTTAAAAATGTAGGTTCCCTTCATTCCCTTTTCCCTTCACTTTGCTGGTGGAGGGACAACTACGGCTCGTGCTCTGGCCACTGCAGTGGCTGTGGCACTGGAGATTTTCCCCTTATTATATCCTACCTCCTACATCCCCGATCTGCTTTGAATGTACAGTATCAAATTCTAGCAAAGTCCCTCCCCCTTTATTTTTTGTTCACCCATCCTGCTGAGAAGCTGCCTGTCTGCTTTTTTCCTTTCACGTCATGGAGCAGCCGGGAAAGCAACCTGCTCTATTCTGCCACCTTGAAACGCCATCCTGTTTTGGTTTTGTTTGTTTGTCTTTGATGGTAGCAAAGTTTAGACTATTAGTTTGATGACACACAGATTCTTTCTTGGTTTTGCTTGTTTTTAAATTTTTTGTATGACTTTAAATAGTTTTTTTTTTTTTTTTTTTATCCAATGTTAGTTGGTCAGGATCTGAGGGGGGGAAATTACAATACTCTGAGAATTAGGGAAGACAGAGTTTGGCTTTAGACCTTTTATGATTACTACCCATCCATGAGAGTAGAGAAAAATAGGTAAAGGTTTCATCTCAAGACTTTGAACTACTTCAAGAAGAGGAATCTAATGCAACATCTGTAATGCTTCCAGAGCAGTACAGATATTTTGTAAATGGTTCTAAAAAAGGGTTAAAATATGCTGTTAGTGTAGTAATATTAAGTAGATCCTTAAGTTGATGCTGCCTTTTATTTGGGTAAGTTTATGCTTTCTCTGATGTTTACTATTTTGAGGGGAACTGAATTAGGAGCTTGATGTGCTAGATGCCTTGTGGTAATGAACCAGTGTGAGTAACAAAGTAGACCCTGTCTCCCTAGGGTAACAGGTGGGACACAAGGGAAATATGAGGGGTAGAAGCTTGGTCTGATTCTTTTTCTTTTGAGTTTTTCATTTGTTTGTTTGTCCAAACCCATAGAATGTACAACATTAAAAGTGAATGTTGGGTCGGGCATGGTGGCGCACTGCTGTAATCCCAGCAGCTTGGGAGACTAAGGAGGATCACAAGTTCAAAGCCAGCCTCAGCAAAAGCAAGGTGCTAAGTAACTCAGTGAGACCCTGTCTCTAAATAAAATATAAAATAGGGCTGGGGATGTGGTTCAGTGGTGGAGTCTCCCTGAGTTCAATCCTTGGTACCACCCCCTCCCCCCAAAAAAGAGTAAATATTGGGCTGGCATTGTGGCTCAATAATACAGCACTCGCCTAGCACATGTGAAGCACTGGGTTCAATCCCTAGCACCACATTAAAAATTAATTAATTACATAAAGGTATGTGTTCACCTATAACTAAAAATATTTTTAATTAATTAATTTATTTATTCTAATTAGGTATATATGATAGCAGAATGCATTTTAATACATTGCACACAATTGCACCACAATTTTTCATTTCCATCTCATGCCACCATCTTTCCTCCCTTCATGCCCCCTCTTCTCCCCTCCCCCATTTTCCCAATCACAGTTCCTCCGTTTTTCCCATGCCTCCCCCCATTATGGATCAGCATCCACTTATCAGAGAGAACATTTGACCTTTGTTTTTTGGCTTACTTCGCTTAGCATGATATTCTCCAACTCTATCCATTTACCTGCAAATACCATAATTTTATTCTCTTTTAAGGTCGAGTAATATTCCATTGTGTTATACCACAGTTTCTTTATCCATTCATCTATTGAAGGGCATCTAGGTTGGTTCCACAGTTTAGCTATTGTGAATTGTGCTGCTATAAACGTTGATGTGGCTGTGTCCCTGTAGTACGCTGTTTTTAAGCCCTTTGGGTATACACCAAGGAATGGGATACCCAAAGGTATATACCCAAAGCTTGGTCAAAAGGTGGTTCCATTCCCAGTTTTCCAAGGAATAGATGGTGGAATGAGATGGATATCATTACCCTAAGTACATATATGAAGACACAAATGGTGTGAATATACTTTGTATACAACCAGAGATATGAAAAATTGTGCTCTCTATGTGTAATATGAATTGTAATGAATTCTGCTGTCATATATAACACATTAGAATTTTTTTAAAAAGAGAGAATCAAAGAAAGGGGGAAATAAAATTTTTATGATTGATGTAGACCAACCTTTATTATTTTGTTCAGGCCTGAGAATACCAATCCCCTGAACTAATTGGAAGTTTTGTAAGTAGGGAAAAGGAGAAAATTCCTCCTTGCTACTAGTATTTTCTAATTAAGTTATTTTCTGCTATAAATATGCTTCCTGACAATGCTATCCTAATTCCTGTTGTATTTTTTGGATATATGATAGGCCACTAAAAATGTGTTTGCCTACGGATCCTCTCCAGCTATTTCCAATGCTTGGTACTAAAAGAACAGCCAAGTTAGTACTAAAAGAACAGCTCTAGCATGGCTTTCCTGCCACCACCTCTGACCCAAACACACATACATTCTCTTTCTCCTTTCTGGACAGTCAAGGTTCCAGATAGTCTGTGGCTTGGGACTGCATCCACAGCCACAGGTGAGGGTATGGGTAAGAAGGATTGAGAGAAGGCTTTGCTCTTCTTAGAATTAAAACAGAAGAACCTGTTTTCATCTTTGTTTGAATTAAATATTATACAAGAATATAAAGAAATAAATTTGGTACCATCAAAGCAACATGCCTGAATCTAGGAAATGGGGTAGAACGGCTCTCCTAAACTCTTCTTGAACTATTAAAATCAGTGGCCCAAACCAAAGTCTTAGCAGAGCTCACTTTATAAATGTTCCCATGGCCAGAGAGAGTTAAAATGGACATTATCCCTGCACTCTGGTAGTTAAAAAAATGACCAGAATGTTGTTGGAAATAGACTTAGACATGGTGACCATATTAAAATGTCCATGTATGTGAGTTGTTTGGCTGAAGTCAGAACTTAAGCCAATCTCCTTTAAAAAGGAAAGAAGTGCATCACGTTAATTAATTAGAGTTTATGTTTGCACATTCACAATAACAAAACTTGGCTGCCCGGATAAACCAAAGACTTTTAAGTTTATTATAGCAATCATAGTAATGTGTTGGAATTTTATCTGTGCATGTGGGTAAATAATGCAAATCTTAGCATTCCTTTGCAGAATCTTATGCATGTTTTACAGAATGGTAGTTTTCACAGATGCACAGCACATCTTTTTCAACAGAGAAACCCAAACAGAACTCTAATTAACAGCAGACCTAATAGCCCTTCTTTAGTTAACACTAGTCTACCCATAGGATTTAGTCTAAATGTTTTAGTTATGTTTAAACTAACATCTAAACTGATATTGCCACCCTCTTTTCCATGGCAGATAAAAGTGTCACAAAACTATAGACTAGAATGTTGCATTCTCTGTATGTCCCACTTCTGTTTCCCAGTTTTCCACTTTCTTCATTTTCTTGTACTATAAAAAAGATCCAAATGTAGTTGAATCCACTTAAGACACTTCCTCCTTGGTATTTCCCAGTTAAGGTTTTTTTTTCTTCTTCTTCTTCTGAATATAAATATGTTCCTTCACAATATTATTGTAATCCTCATTCTATGTGCTATTTCTAATAAAGATATATTTCTTAAAACAATAAAAGTAAAGCATTATATATGTGCTGCCATTGTTGATCCCACAGGCATTGGATGAGTGTTTGTTATGCCCCAGGCACTCTGGGAACTGAACCCATATTCACAGAAGTTCATAAGACAGTGGAAGAAATAGCTTGTAAATTCCATGCTGTGACAGTGTGCTGCCATCACAGAGACTTTCTAATGCAATATGCAAACCCTGATGAAGGACAAGTATGCCCTACAGGAGATGCTATTCCAACTGAATTTTGAAGACTGCTTAGCAAATCTCTGTCTTCTGGTTGGTACTCAGAATCAAAGATTCAGTTCCCAGGTGGTAAAAAGAGCTCACCTGAGTTCCAGCCTTAGTGGAAAACTGAGATTCCAAAATTGTTAGAGAATCAAGAACTAAGGACAGGGCAAAGGTGGCAGCTCTATATTATAACACTATTAAATCAGCAAAAGAAAAAGAAAACAGAGCAAGAAAGCAACAATGACAAAAAAACATGTCCTGTAATCATTCATTCAATGTTTGTTTATTGAGTTCCTGCAATGTTTATAGCAGTGTTCTATGTGCTGGGACTACACAGATATAAATCCTCACCCTTATGGAACTTATAATGAGGCAGGGAATCATGTTAAACATTCAAGAAAATGGCACGTGGAAAATTTTGGTTAAGTAATAGTATGTACAGTACAATCCCAATTTTGTTACAAATAAAAAAGCTGAAGGGTTATCATATCAATTAGCTTTTGCTACATAAAAAAACAATCCAAATGGAATAAACAAACATCATTTACATTATTTGGAATTTAGTGGATTTGCACTTGGGGCTGGGCTCAGCTGGTGGTTCTTCTGACCTCAGTTAGTCCATTCTTGGGTCCCACTGTCAGTGGGGGAAGTTCTAATGGGAATTTGTTGTGCATTAGCTGATGTGACAGGGACAACTGGGTCACATATCTCTCAACATTCTGCAGACTAGAAACAGGCTTATTTACATGGAAGCACTAAAATCTAAGAGAGGCCGGGGGGGGGGGGACTCAATTATGAGCATTTTTCAAGTCTCTGCTTGTGATACTTTTGCTCTTGTCCTTTTGGCCAAGCTCAGGGTCAAGGATTATCCAAGGATGTAGCTATGAACAAATTGGGGATCCTTGCAGCAATTATTGGAGAAGTACACCAAAAAGTTGAAGATGATTATTTGAGCAGTGGGGCTTATTATTTCCTCTCTTTTTTTCTTTAATTTTCAAATTCTCTTTCATGACCTTGTAGAACTTATGGAATAAGAAAATGGAATGACAAAAAGGAAGAGGCCTGAAACCCACTGGTATAACCTAGGGTAGAAGGGAGGATCTGCAAGAAGGTGCTCAAGGTCAGTTATCACAATAGGAGGATGCTGAGGAGCAGCACCAAAGAGCACAATGAAAGCTCCTGGCGGTTAGCACACTTCGTCTCCTAGTAAGTATATTATACCTTACCAAGCCCAGCTGACTTGGAGAACAGAAGTTCTAGCAACTTGCTTCTTGGTTCAGAAATAAACTAGATTATTCATAATACAACCTGTTTATACATAAGAATATAGATCTAGTTGGGGTGTAGGTGCAAGGACAGCCAGGAGGAATGATGATAAAGGGAGCCCCCTCACAGAAATTTTTTTTTTTACTTTACTATTTTTTTATTGGTTGCTCAAAACATTACAATGATCTTGACATATCATATTTCATACATTTGATTCAAGTGGGGTATGAATTCTTATTTTTACCACGTGTACAGATTGCAGGATCACATTGGTTATACAGCCACGTTTATACATACTTCCATACTAGTGTCTGTTGTATTCTGCTGCCTTTCCTATCCCCTTCCCATCCCCCCTCCCCCCTTCCCATCACCTCTCTCTACCCCATCTACTGTAATTCATTTCTCTCTTTTTTTCCCTTTCCCCTCACTTCCTCTTATATGTAATTTTGCATAACAATGAGGGTCTCCTTCCATTTCCATGCAATTCCCCTTCTCTCTCCCATTCCCTCCCACCTCTTGTCCCTGCTTAATGGTAATCTTCTTCTCATGCTCTTCCTCTCTGCTCTGTTTTGAGTCACCCTCCTTATAGCAAAGAAGACATTCAGCATTTGTTTTTTAGGGATTGGCTAGCTTCACTTAGCATAATCTGCTCTAATGCCATCCATTTCCCTGCAAATGCCATGATTTTGTTATTTTTTAGTGCTGAGTAATATTCCATTGTGTACAAATGCTACATTTTTTAATCCATTCATCTATTGACGGGCATCTAGGTTGGTTCCACATCCTAGCTATAGATGTAGCTGTATCCCTATAGTACGCTCTTTTTAGGTCTTTGGGGAATAGTCCAAGAAGGGGAATAGCTGGGTAGAATGGTGGTTCCATTCCCAGCTTTCCAAGGAATCTCCATACTGCTTTCCAAATTGGCAGCACCAATTTGCAGTCCCACCAGCAATGTACAAGCCTAACAGAAATTTTAAGCAGTTATTAGAGTGAAATGAACTAGAGAAAGGTAAAAGGAAATTGTGAGTTTCTACAATACTCCAGCAATTAGATACCATAATACTATAAGTTGGCAGAAACTCAAATGTCAATTTATTCAAACTCTTTATTACAGCCAACAGAGTCCCAAAGAAGTGATAGGACTGGATGAGGTCATCAAGATCTTGAGGTCATCAAGAGCCCAGGTCTCCTGCAAGCAAGACAGGTGCTCTTTCAGCTTGCTGAACTGCTTCTATAAAAGTAACTTGGCCTTTTGTGAATGATAGAATGTTGACTGCCCCCCACCACACACACACACCTGAAGACCTTAGATATAGATGATGTAGGTGTTAACATTAACAAAGTCTACCATTTCTTCTGCAGTGCCCATAAACCTATACCTGGAGGTTATAAACTAAAACATACTAAGCAAGCAATTTTAAAAAGACATACAGTTAGTGAATACTTGAAATGTATAGGTTGATTTGCCAAGTCAATACTGGTTTAAGGCCTGGGATTTTGCCCTGGGGGATAATTATCTGCTACTTTGATAGAACTTTCTTGGCGTTGCTCGACTTGAACCTATTAGTATACCCAAGGCTGTTATCTTGAAAGAAGCATTGAGAATAAAATTTCCTGCTGATGTGATGGGTGTTTTATTATTTAACAAGACCTCATGATGCTCAGAACCATAATTTGTTATTAAAAGAACATATACAATCACTTCATGACAATGAACCCAGTTGTTGCATCTATTTATATGTAGGCTAAGAGTCTGAACACAGCTATGAGATGGAAGAGAACAAGGAGAGAGATGAAAGAAAAACTATTTATATAATCCAGGCAATATAGAATGTCAAGAAGGGGTTATGGTTTGCATCTTATGAAAATTGCTATACCTAAGAATCAAAGAGATCTCTTATCAAAGTGTTAGTTATTTACCTATTTCTACCACTTACAGATTCATCAAGCCAAAAAAATGATTGAGGCTTACCAATTTTTTTTTAATCTGTCTGACTCTAAAATAATTCCAGTCTCTCTACTTTATTATCTCTTAGTGCTGGGCACGATGGCACATGCCTGTAATCCCAGCAGCTTGCGAGGCTGAGACAGGAGAATCGCAAGTACAAAGCCAGCCTCAGCAAGGGTGAGATGCTAAGCATCTCTAAATAAAATACAAAATAGGGCTGGGGATGTGGTTCAATGGTGGAGTTTCCCTGAGTTCAATCCCCAGTATCAAAAAAGAAAAAACAAAACAAAACTATTTTCCCTTAGACATGGACTTGGTCTTCCCAATCTTATGCCTCTCTTTGCATTCTCATCAAGAACTCACTCAGATCTAACTCCTGCTACCGCGAGTTTAGGTTATCAAGAAAGTACTTCATCATCATGCTGACAAGACATTCGAGAAATATCTCTTAAATCATTGCTAACTTAAGTCAAAACTCCTTACTGGGCCAGGCACAATGGAGCACACCTGTAATCCTACTGACGCAGGAGGATTGCAAGTTCAAAGCCAGCCTCAGCA
Source organism: Marmota marmota marmota (assembly GCF_001458135.2). Taxonomy (NCBI): domain Eukaryota; kingdom Metazoa; phylum Chordata; class Mammalia; order Rodentia; family Sciuridae; genus Marmota; species Marmota marmota. The sequence goes on along the minus strand of NW_026000037.1, from coordinate 40,826,461 downwards.
ACTTAACAAGACCCTTAGCAGCTTAACGAAAACCTGTGTCAGAAGCTCAGTAATGTCCCTGGGTTCAATATCCAATACAAAAAAAAAAATCTCTACAATTTCCCTAAAATGTGAGGTGCCACTATTTCATTTCCTCATAAATGTTGCACTGTGTGCACAATTCACTTGTTTCTAGTAACAGATGAATCTTAGGTAAATCTGCATTTATTCCAAAGATAGTGCATTTTGTTGAAGTAAGTCTAGGTCTCAACTCAATGTTGTATGGAGTTTCAAGGTTGCTAAATGACTGTCAATTTTTACACATTGAAACTTTGAAAATAGCAGAAGCTGCTAGTCACTGGAGTCTCTTTTCTTAGGGCCTCTGAGCCATAACTAAAACTCTGGAAAATGAATATGTAATGATCCACAAAGTACTGTCTCTTTTTAGCTCTTCTCTGATTGCAAGCAGTGCCACAGAGTGAGAAGAGCCCAGGGATTGGAGACACCAAAACCCAAATCCCACTTCAGCACTTGATGTTGTTCCTGTCACAAGCTCTTCTGAAGGAAATGAAAATAATCATTCAGGAAATTTCTGAATCTATCTATACACAAGTAATTAAAAATTACTTGAGTGATTTACTAACAAACATTTATTGAATGTCTACTCTGAGTCAGGCTTCTTGGGTTATGAAGACATAAATAAGTAAATTAAATCTTTTTCCTCAAGGAGCCCATAACCTACAGGGGAGGCATAGCTATAAATAGATTAATTATAACATGTTATATTAAGAAAAAAGTTGAGTGGCAGGCAACAGTAGCAGAGATGGACAGTGATAAGTTTTATCTGGGGCAGATGCTCAGAGAAGTCCTCTAACATTTTATTCAGCAAGGCAGGCCCAGCCAATCTTGAAAGGATCCATGGAGGTCTATAAGGTATGTTGAACTGCAAAATAATTGGGCCAAAAGATATTTTTTAGAAGTCATACTAGTCTCTTCCTATGTGTGGTCAAGACCACATTTATAGATCATTCCTACAAACAAGACATGATTCATAATTTGTAGAACTCCTTGTTCAAAATGCCAGAAAAAAGTATACTAAAATATAAGGTTTTCCTTTCTTCTATTGTCTGTTTTTATTTTCTCTCCTGTTTTGTGATTTAGGAAAAAAATGCTTTTGAATGTTGTTTTAAGTTCTAAAAACTTGAGCTTAACATTTCATCTTTACATTTTCAATACCGGTTTGTTTTGTTTTGTTTTTGTAGTACTAGAGATTGAACCCAGAGCCTCAAGCATGCTAGGCAAGCACTCTCTCACTGAGTTACATCTGCAACCCATTTTTGAGACAGGATCTCACTCAGATTCATATAGGTCAATGCCGGTTTTAAATGCAAGCATAAGAGCATTAACTTGAATGTGAAATCACTGAAAGGACAGTTTCCCCCATTTTGTAACTTATAAATGCAAGTGCATTTTATTTTTGCCAAAACAGTGGAAATGCTGCACAAAACTAATTCAACTGTTTCTATTTCACTTTTTTATATAGGCACATTGTGCCAATTCTCACCACCTTTCCTTTCTGTTTTTCCTTATTCATCAGTAAGCCAAAGGGGTGAGAATTGGCACAATGTAGCCCTGCCTTGCCCTTCCTCCTGTCATTTTTGATGTCAATTACTGGCTACCACAGGGAAGTAATCTGTGAGAAAGAACATGACAGAGTTCTTTGGTCTTCATGTTTCTGAGAATGCCATTGCCTTCTTTCTGCATTTGAAACAAGTTCTTGTTCAGAGAGAAAGCCTGGCCTCTTGCAGCTGTGGGTACATTTACTTAGTCAAAACTATGACACATGCACTGAGTGTCACTGTAGCTCACAGGAATTCTGTGCTCATATGCTATGGGGAATGCCACATACAAATGGGGCCTCATGAACAGTGCACACGTGTATTGTGCATTTCTCCTCTGCCCCTGTGCTTGCTCCATTGTCCCATCAGACTTCACTTATACAAATTCAAAGTCAGAGTCTTCAAAATGTTCATGATTTCAGTAGAACATTCAACCAAGTGCAGGACCTATGATGCAAACTGCATGAAAAGAAAGCTAAACAGTATTAGGACTCAGAAAACATATTGAATTACTACATCTCATGCTTTTATATATGCCAGCTTGCAGCTTCTAGATGAACTTGCTATGTTTAAAAAACTTTATATATTTATGATTTTTAATTCACAATCATTCTCCAAAAATACTACAGTGTCTGTAATCCCAGTGGCTTGGGAGTTTGAGGCAGGTGGATCACAAGTTCACAGCTTCAGCAACTTGGCAAGGCCCTAAGCAACTTAGCGAGACCCTGTATTAAAAAATTAAAAAGATGTCTGGGGATATGGTTCAGTGTTTAAGCACCCCCGGGTCTAATTCCTGGTACCAAAAAAAGGAAAAAAGAAAAAAAATCCAAACCACAATATTATACAATTATTTATACCAGAATATTTTATTTAGCAGGAAAAGGCAATTTAATCAGCTTGGTCTTCTTTTTAAGAATTGCTTTTTAAGAATTGCAAAGGTGTAGGGGGTGTGGTGGTG
>NW_026000037.1:40791585-40823880 GCF_001458135.2 Marmota marmota marmota | reverse complement strand
GTGGTGGGGGTGGGGGTGGGAATAGGAAAGACAGTGGAATGAATCAGACTTAACTTTCCTATGTTCATATATAAATACACAACCAATGTAATGCCACATCATGTACAACCACAATAATGGGAAGTTATTCTTCATGTGTATATATGATATCTCAAAATAAATTCTACTGTCATGTATAACTAAAAAGAACAAATAAAAAATAAATTTTAAAAATTAAAAATAAAAGAATCACAAAGATTCATACCTCACATAGGCCACATTGATAGGAATAAATGTACAAAGTACACAAGATAATTATATAATATTGAACAAAATATCTCATTAATAAATTACATTAATAGGACTGAGGATATGGCTTAGTGGTAGAGAACTTGCCTGGCATTTGCAAGGCCCTGTGTTCAATCCCCAAAGCTAAAAAAAGAAAAAAGAAAGAAAATTAAGTAAATAGATCCTTAAATTATTTCAAAGGGGTGAGTGTAAAGAATTATTATTAAGAGTTAAACCAGGTGTGGTGGTTCACACCTGTAATTCTAGTCTCTCCGGAGGCTAGGGCATGAGTATTTCAAGTTCAAGACCAGCCTTGGAGAAACTCTGTCTCGAATATTTTTTTTTTGTGTGTGTGTGTGTAGGGGGGAACCAGGGATTGAACTCAGGGTCACTTGAACACTGAGCCACATCCCCAGCCCTATTTTCTATTTTATTTGGAGACAGTTTTCACTGAGTTGCTCAGTTGAATTTTTAAAAAAGGACTGGAAATGTAGCTTAGTGGTGAAGTGCCCCTAATGTTCAATCCTTAGCACAGCAAAATAAATAATAAATAGATAGATAGATTGCAGGTTTAGGGGTCAAAGTTCTCATCTTATCACCATTAATGTAACTCTTCCCAGTAGGAGAAAGTTGTTCGTAAGTTTTCTGTGCTTCTATCATGAAATGCTTTACTGATTTGTATTTTTTTAGTGGGGTTTGTTTGCTTTTAAATGACTATTTTAAAGCAGTTTTATATTCATAGCAAATTGATCAGAAAGTACAGACAGTTCCAAAACACTCCTGATCAGAAGTACAGACAGTTCCAAAACAATCCTTGTCACCCTCCCATTCTTTTTTTTTTTTTTTCACAGTATCCTTCGAAAATTCATGTGCCTCTTAATCCTTATAATACTTTTGAAGAAACTCTGATACAAAATTTTACTAATTTAGACCCAACGAATCTTAAAAATCAAGTTAGTTTTTCCCAAGCTTGGTCAGTGGAGATCAACCCCACAGATCTGATGACAGAAATATGTCATGCCTACTTTATAAATTCAATGTTTTTCTTTAAACCAATTATTTTTAAATTAAACACATGTATTTTTAAAAGAAACATTGTCTATTATATAATTAGGAAGGTAGTTTTAGAAACAGATGCATAATTATTGCAATTAAAAATAAATAAGTTTAGGCCAATCATAGTGGTATATATATGTAATCTCAGCTACTCAGGAGGTTAAGGTATGAGGATTACAAACTTCAGCCAGCCTAGGCAACTTAGTGAAACCCTGTCTCAAAATAAAATTTAAAAAGGCTGGGGACTCAGTGAGAGAGTGCTTGCCTAGCCTGTGTGAGGCCCTGGGTTTGATCCCCAGTAACAGCAACAAAAATGTTTGTACACATCTATTGTCTCAAATTGATTCACTGAAGTATGCCTGTCACAGATTGGTAAAATTTGGTTCTGCATACGCAGCGTTTTTTCTGCTATAATACTAGTGATAGATGGTTTTGCAATAAGGCACTTTCCTATACTCTTTGACCTGGATCGGGAAGAAGAACATGGATGAGATTCGATTGCAGAATCTATTATTTGACATCTCGCCACTTTTTCTCCCACTTATCGTGCCACTTCCTTTATGGGCAAAGCAGCCTGTCTTAGTCCATTTTCTGGTACTATAACAGAATGCCTAAGATTATTTGACTCACAGTTCTGGAGACTGGAAAGTCCAAAAGCGTAGTTACAGCATCTTCTTGGTTTCTGATGAGGATCTAGTGCTGCATAATAAAATTGCTGAAAAAGTTAGATGGACAAGAGGGCTGTTGTAGAAGAGGCAAAGCATGAGGGGTAGACTTGCTTTATAACAAACCACTCTTGCTCTTGTGGTAACTAACCTAGTCCCCCAGGAGTGAGAACTCACTTATTCCAGAGAGAATTAACTTAGTCCCATGAAAGTAGTATTAATGACCCACACATCTTTAAATGTCTCATCACTTCTCAATATTGTTACACTGGGAACCAAATTTTAACATGAGTTTGGGAGAAGACGATCCACGTCCAAACCATAGCTCAACTGAAAGCTAGGAAGACAGAGTATTTGCTCAATTTATTCAGCTTGAAGAAATGCCAGGACCTCTCTCTCCACCCCAGTACTCTTTGTGGTTTACCACACAACCTCTCCAACTTTAAACTGAGATAATCAAATACAGCCATGTGCCACTTAATGATGGAGGTACATTCTAAGAACTGCATTGTAAGGTGATTTCATCATTTGGTGAATAAAGCAGAGTGTATTTATACAAAATAAGGAGGCTACAATGTCATCGTGCTCTAAATCTTATGGAACTACCAACGTATATGAAGTCTGTTGTTAACCAAAGCATTATTATGTGGTAAATGACTGTAATAGGTTTATAGACATTAAAGGGAATAGAAGATTAAAACTTAAAGTTGGGATTCTTTCTTTCAAATGAACACCAACATACAAGAAACAATCAATGTCTTCTTAAATATCTATCCCTATGAAAAACAAAAATGCAGGCCAAAGATACACAAATGATTTGAAGAGTCTACAGTTACAATTTTAAGAACAACCAATAATAAAAATTAAAAATAATGATAATAAAAAAAGAACAAAGACTCTTCAAAGCTAATCTTTTTAAAAACCTGTGTGACACTTGTTTTAATCTATTAATCTTGCAGTTTTTTTCTTTGCCCTTTTTGTGTGTGTGTGTGTGTGTGTGTGTGTCTGTGGTATTGATATCAAACCCAGAGCTTGCATGCTAGGCATGGGCTGTGACACTGAACTACATCCCCAGCATCTGCTAATCTGCTTTTATTTTTAAAAAAAAAGGAAACAAGCAAGCAAGATCTGGCACCACCCTCAATGCATTTATCAGATATATATCAAGTTGATTACTAATTAATGAATTATTTTAGTTACATATGTGTTTTAGGATTACTTTCTATTTATAACAGGTGATTCAAAAGTTTCTAATTCTGATAAGTATATACATTTTACCACTTGAGAAAACATATTTAGGTAAAAAAATTATTGAGGTAAACAAAACTCTAAAGTAAATAGTAGTTCTAGTGGTATCTGAACAGGTCAAAAATGTGAAAATTGGATATGAGTGACTGAAGCTTGGGAAACAGTGGAACTCTGTGTCAAATTCTCGTGTAGGCATTCAGCATTTGTGATAAAAATGGGAAAACTTGACAATTAAAACCCAAATTAAGGGGCTGGGGTTGCAGCTCAGTGGTATAACACTTGCCTAGCATGTGTGAGTCGTTGGGTTCAGGACTGCATATAAATAAATAAATTAAATAAAGATTTGTCAACAACTAAAGATTTAAAAAAACCAATTAAACATTGGTGCTAAACATTGGTGCTTTTTCCTTCTGGAGGATGTATCATAATTCACATTAGCGGGAAAATAAATCTCTGCTCATTTCCACGAGCATTCCGCAAGCATGTAGGAGAGAGGAGAAAATGGAAAGAAGAGAATTTCAATCCCTCTGGCAACATTTCAGGGATGGTGGAGAGAGGGACAAGAAGCAAATCGGTGAGCATTAGAGCATGTTGGTGGTTTTGGATATGGAACAATAGCAGAGAAGCTAACTGGGGGAGGAAATATTAATTGCTTTTCAGTTAATGGGAGGCTGATGAAAAAAGACCCCAAAATGAACTGAAAAAAGAAAAGCCATGACTGCATCCTTCTGTTACCCTCAACTTTAGCAATTCTATACACACTCTTTTTTGCTATTGTTTACCAGGTTGGTAAACAGATGTAGGAGTAGGGGAGGGTTAGGGAATGGTTGAAGAATGCCTGTCATCTCTCATTCATGTATTTATTCAGTCAACAAATTAAAAGGGTTTTTAAAAAAAATTTTAGTTGTTGATAGACCTTTATTTATATGTGGTGCTAAGAATTGAACCCAGTGCTTCACACATGCCAGGTAAGTGCGCTACCACTGAGCCACAGCCATAGCCCAAATTAATATGGTTTATCACTTACAATGTGCTAGGTGCAAAGATAAGCACTGGGGACAATAGAAGACCAAGAGATATAATCCTGACATCACAACTCTTTTTTTTTTGGTGGGGGGAGGTGCTGGGGATTAAACCCAGGGCCTTGTACATGGGAGGCAAACACTCTACCAACTGAGCTATATCCCCAGCCCTGACATCACAACCTGAAGTCAAGTAGAGAGATGGGATAACATACTGGCATTGTGATAGATTTTATGTGGGAAAAATTACTGGGTGCTGTGAGGCAGTATACTTCTTCCTGCTTGCCTCTTCAAATCCACTGACTATTATGGTCACCAGATCCATCGAAGGCTTCCATCAGTTTGACGCAAGTATAATCTGACTGCAGCTCTGTCGGGCCTAGGATGCTGGTGTCCAGGCTCCTGTCCCAGAATGTCTATGACACGTGTGCGACACTGAGCGTGAGAAACTTAATGCCACGTGGGAGCCACTGCACAAGGCTTTATTCCTTCTGAAGTCTGCTGGTAGAGTAGTTTGAGATACATGTCCTCAGGCTTCTCGGAAGATCCTATGGGATTGAGCACCCTTTCACTCATCCCAGTGGTCAATTCTGTAATGCATTCTTATATTGTCTTTCTCTCATTCTATGAGTCACTTCCCCCCCAGGGGTGCACTGAAGCTGGCTCATCTGGCCATCAGGGGCTGATTTTAACCTTTCAGGAATTTTTTCATTTGGTGGTTAAACCCAGGCATCGTTCAAAAGAACATTATATAACATTAAATAAGGTGAATTAAAAGCAAAGTCATAAATACTCATCACTTCTAAATTCTTTTGCTCATTTTTACTCTATCTGTGCTCTTGAGGTTATTTTCATCTATTGTAACTGTCTGGTTGGAACACTTTATCCATGGGCTATGTTGCATCTCTTTCCAAGTCTGCCCTCAGCAACATCACGTTAGAGGCTTAATATTAGCTACAGTGGAAGTATGTATGTATAACAGAGAAACAGGTAAACACTACAAATTAGGGTTTGAGTAATTATTCTATTGATTGCCTAGACTTAAGAAAATAATAGAGAAAATATTAATGTAGGTTAAACTTACAGGTATATCATGTGTATAGCAGTTTTATTGTAAATTGCACAAATATTCGGTTCTAAATTATTATTTGATTCAGAAAAAAACCCACATCATTGATGAATAAGTGAAGTTAACACACATTATCAACTTTCATCTTAGTTGTCCTATAAGTGAACCAACATTCACGTTGCAATTATACTTACTTGTCAGTCATGAATGTAGGTTGGCTACAAAACTTAGCCAAATCAATGAAAGCCTGTAAAAATCAGTTGGCTATGTAGAATTTACCAGAGCATCATACATTTTATTATAATTTAGAAATTGTGTACTATACATAATTTATGTTAGTAAAATTTAAAATAAACATTTGTATGTGTACATGCATAAATTTTTCTTGGTAAACAGATCATTAAACATTCATTAGCACTCCACTGCTCATATCTCTTTTATTTCAGATTCTGCTTTGGACTGAGTCCAATATAAGATTACCATATTCAAGTTTGACTCTAGAAAACAGACCTCAGAATGAGAATTGGGAACTAGATCACTCACCAATAAGATGGTAATAGGCATATTGATAAATCTTGGAAGGCAGTAGCATCACAATTACTAAGAATCTTATCTGTGATGTCTAGAATAAAATTCAAATGGAAGATGTTTTAGTAAGCTATTTTGCTGCTGTGTCCAAAAAACCTAAAGAGACAACTTTAGAGGAAAAGTTTGCTTGAGTATCACAGTTTCAGAGGTCTCAATCCATAGATGGCCGACTCCATTGCTCTGAGTCCGAGACAATAAGTTGTTTAATTAAAGGATCTTTTAGGTTTTGTCAGGCTTGGTTCTATTATTTGTAAGGCAGGCCCATTTCAATTTTGAACTTTGAATTTTAAATTCTAGAGGACTTTTACTTCTAAGGTGTAGCCTTTGGAGGGTTGTATCTAAATGTCTGATGTGTTCTCTTTGCCTTTGGTTAGGTCAATCAGGCTAAACATGCAAGCATACAAATACCATATGACATACAGCACTATATCATACCATACCATAGACAATAAATATCAGACATAATGCTCTATATAAAATACGTAATATTACATTATTGTCACAAGCTACAAAGCATGACAAATAATGGAACATAGTCTTATTTTTCAGATAAATGAAGTTCGTGCTAACAGCAAAAAAGACAGTCCCATGAAGCCCCACCTTTGTTCACAACAATATCATTGTTTTAGTCAGCTTTTTCACTGCTGCAAGCAAAAGACTTGATAAGAACAATTAGAGGAGGAAAAGTTTATTTGGGGGCTCACAGTTTCAGAGGTCTCAGTCCATAGACAGCTGGTTGCATTCCTCAGGTGAGGCAGAACATCATGGCAGAAGGGGTGTGGCAGAGGAAAGCAGTGGAGGACATGGTGCCAGGAAACAGAGAAAACTGTGCTCCACAATGACAAAATGTATACGCTGAGGCACACCCCCAGGGAGCCACCTCTTCCAGCTACACCGTAGGTGCCTACAGTTACCACCACCCAGTTCATCCCTATCGGGGGATTAATGCACTGATTAGGTTAAAACTCTAACCCAATCATTTTACCTCTAAACTTTCTTGCATTGTTTCACACATGTTCCATGGTGGTGTCACTTCATAGTTAAAAGCCAGATTTCCTGGCTCGTATATTAATAGTAGAAACTAATTGTGGCTGAATGTGATGCCAACTATTGCTCCTGGAAGAAAGAGATTTGGAGACTGGCCTCTTCCTTTTTTTTTTTTTTTTTAATTGTTATTCACAATATTGTATAGTGAACAGTTTTACTCTGTTCTATGTCCCTGACATGACATGCTATCTCCCCAAAGTAATAGGATCAGTTGATTAAGGACTGGAAACTTCAAAACTGTGATCAAAAGAAGGCCTTTTTTAAAAAATAAGTATGTTATTTCAAATATCTCATTATAATAACACAACTGACTAACACAGTGTGTTGATTTTGTATCCTGCAATTTTACATAATTTATAAGTTCTAACATGTGTTTTAATGGACTATTTGGGGCTTTGTAAATATATAATCAAGTAGTCTGCAAACAATTTTCCTTCTTCCCTTCCAATTCAGATCACTTTTATTTCTTTTTCTTGCCTAATTGCTCTGGTTAGAACTTCCAGTACTGTGATGAACACAAGTAGTGAGAGTAGGCATCCTTGTCTTGTTCCTGATCTTAGAGGAAATGATTTTAGCTTTCACCACTGAGTATGATGTATGCTGTGGGATTTTCACACTTGGCCTTTATTGTGTTGAGGTATTTTCCTTCTATTTCCAGTTTGAGAGTTCTTATCATGAAGGAGTAGTTAATTTTATCAAAATATTTTTCTACATCTATTGAGATAATTATGTGATTTTTGTCCTTGACCCTGATAAATAGAGCATCACATTGATTGATTTTAATATGCTAAATCATCCTTACATCCCAGGGTAAATCCCATTTGGTTATGGTGTATAATCTTTTTGATGTGTTATTGTGTATGGTTTACTAGCATTTTGGGAATCTTTGCCCTATATTCATCAGCAATATATACCTGTAGGTTGTTGTTGTTGTTGTTTGTTTGTCTGTGCTTTGTCTAGCTTTCGTATCAGGGTTAATGAAATGAGTTTGGAAGTGTTCCCTCTTAGTTTTAGAAGTATTTGAGAAGGATTGGCATTAATTCTTCTTTAAATGATGGATAAAATTTATCAGTTATGCCATCTGGTCCTTGCTAGGAGGTTTTTAATTATTGAATTAAACTTCATACTCGATATATGTATGTTTTTACCTATATCTTCATGATTTAGTCTTCGTATATTGTATGTTTCTATTTCACTCAGTTTTTTTGGAATGTAATGTAGTTTCATATGATTCTTTTAGGGGGGCAAGGCATAATGAGAATTGAACACAGGGGTGTTTTACCACTGAGCTATATCCCCAGTACTTTTAATTTTTTTATTTTGAGACAGGGCCTTACAAAGTTGCTTAGGCTGGCCTTGAACTTATGATCCTCCTGCCCTCAGCCTCCCAGGTTGTTGGGATTACAGATGTGTGCCACCAGGCCTGGCTTCTTATATCCTTTTTATTTCTGTAGCATCAATTGTAATCTGTCTCTTCTTTCATTTCCTATTTATTTATTTGAGTTCTTTCTCTTTTTCTTATTAGTCTAGCTAATAATTTTGTTTATCTTTCAAAAACAACTCTTAGTTTCATTGATTTTTCTTTTTCTTTTCTTCTTCTTCTTTTATTTTTGTCTATTTCTGCTCTAATCTTTATTTTCTTCTTTCTGTTGACTTTGTTCTTTTTCTAATTCCTTGAGGTGTGAAGTTAGGTTGTTTGAGATCTTTCTTCTCTTTAAATGCAGATGTTTATCACAATAAACTTTCCTCTTTGTACAGTTTTTGCTGTATCCCATAAATTTTGGCTTGTTATACTTTTACTTTTGTTTGTCTAGACATATTTTCTAATTTGCTTTTGGATTTGTTCTTTGACCCAATAGTTATTCAAGAGTGTGTTAATTTCCACATATTTGTGAATTTTCCAATTTTCCTCATGTTATTGATTTCTAATTTCATACTATTGTGGTCAGAAAAGATACTTGATATTTTAATCTTCTTGATTATTAATCCTTAAAAATTACTTGTGACCTAGCTTGTGATCTAACCTGAATAATTTCCTTGTGTTCTTAAAAACAGTGTATATTCTGTTGCTATTGGAGAGAAAATTCTAAATATGTCTTTTAGGTTCATTTGGTATATAGTGTTCAGGTTCTCTCTTTCCTCACTCAACTTCTATATGGATACCCCTGTCCATTATTGAAAATGGCGTATTGAAGTTTCCTACTATTATTATATTGCTGTCTTTTTCTCCTTCAGTTCTGTCAATGTTTATATATTTAGGTGTTCAGATTTGGGATGAATATATATTTTTAATTGTTATGTTTCTCTGGTGGATTGATCCTGTTATCATTATGTAATTTCCTTTGTTTCTTGTGACAGTTTTTTGGCCTAAAGTTTATATTGTCTGGTATAAATACAGCCAGCCCTGTTCTCTTTTCATTATCATTTGCATGAATTCTCTTTTCTATCCCCTCAATATCAGTCTATGTGTGCCCTTAACTCTAAAATGAAGTAGACAGAATATAGTTGTGTTTTGGTTTTTGTTCTATTCAGCTGCTCTCTTTTGATTGGGAATAATTTAATCCATTTACATTTAAAGTAATTATTGACAGGGAATAATTTACTATTGCTATTTAGTTCATTGTTTTCATTTGTTCTTGTTGTTCTATTGTCGATCTTTTTCTCCCTTCTGTCAGACTTTGTGCTTTGTTAAATTTTTTGAATTAATATTCATTGATTCCTTTTCCTTTTTTGTAATTTCTATAGATATATTTTATTGGATTACCTTGGAATTTCTCTAAAATATTTTATACTTATAACACTTATTTAAGCTGATAACAGTTTAAGTTCAATTGCATACAAAAACTCTACATTTCTAACTTCTCCTTTCCCCAACTCCATATTTTATCTTATTGTGTTAGTTGAAGCAATGTATATATGAAAGGATACTTAGTGGTTTAATTTTCCAACATAACCATAACCATACAACATTTGGGAGAGAAAATACAAACACAATACTTAAGTGGAACCCAACTCCCTGTGAGATGTCAGATCCCATTTTCCTTCACAGTATACACAGAAATACTGAAACAACCAAAGTCCCAGAAGAATGAAAACATTTTAGACATCATAAACCTACCTAGGTGAAAATGAATTGAAGAACTATTTGGGGTATTCTGTTTTCTTTTGAAGCACACAGTGGACTTTGTGTCACTGAGGACCGTTGTTCTACTCTTTTTCAAATGACAGTTACACAATTTGCCTTTTGATTTTAACCCTTTGTTTAATTGGAAATGTTTGAAGAAAGTTTTCCTGACACTAGTTTGGATACATAAATATTCAAATTAATCTTGTTCTTACTTTATCATAGTATTAGTCACAGTTTTTTAAAGTTTACTGTTGCAGTGAATTGTGTATTTGAATCCCTCCAAATTCATACATTAAAATACTAACTCCAAAAATGATGGCATTAGAAAATGGGGGCTTCAGGAAGAAATTAGGTTATAAGGCAGGAACCCTCATGAGTGGGATTAGTGCCCCTGTGCCCAGAAAATTCTCTTCTGCCATGTGAAGAGACACACAAAGGTGGTCATTCATAGACCAGGAAGCAGGTCCACACCAGGCACTAAATGCAACAGGATACTCTAATAAACTGTGACAAATACTCTTACATCCAGATGGTCCCTTGGAATTATACACAAAGATGTTTGACATACAATGATTCTTTGATTGTTTTTGCAAGTTCTTTCCTGCTCAGCTGGTTTGTGAGCCAGAGCAATATTAAATTTGGCAAAGCTAAAGCTGAAATCAGAGTCAAACTTCTGGAATGCCTGAAGCACTTATCATGTCTTGGCTACATGATGTCCCTATTATAATAACATCAAAACCAAATAGGTGGCCTGATGGGTGCTAGTGCATACCTGTAATCCCAGCTATTGGGGAAGCTGAAACAGGAGGATCATAAATTCAAGGTCAGCCTGGACAACATAGAAAGATCTTGTCTTAAGATAAAATAAAAAGGGCTGGAGGCATGGCTCTGTAATAGAGTGCTTGCCTATCATGTGTGAAGCCCTGGGTTCAATTCCCAGTTGCATAAATAAAAAAAACAAAAATAAGGGATTTCAAGATGGCAGAATAGAGAAGGTTGCTTTCCTGACTGCTCCATGGTATGAAACCAAGAAAGTAGATATGCAGCTCCTTAACAAGATGGGAGAAAAAAAAAAAAAAACAGGAGAGTGTACTTTTCTGGAATTTAATACTGGACAATCAAAGCAGATTGGGGACTCAGGAGATTGAATATAATATAATAAAATAAAGACGAAATGTCCCCAGCCATTGCCACTGCCACAGCTGGTGTCACCAGCCAAGAGTGATCCCTCTGTGACCAAAGTAGAGGGATAAAGGAATTAAAGGAACCCCAATTTTTAGGAAGCCTGAGGCATGTCTGGGTACGGAGATCTTAGAGATCAAAGATATTGCCCAACCAAACTGAAAGGTGTTCTGCACAATATCCTTCTGAGGGAAAGAAGCCATATCTTTCCTGGCTGCATGCAGAGGACAGAGGAAGGAACCATTTTGCAGCTATGGTAAGGGAGTTGTCAGCTGGGAGAGGCAATTTCTGGATAACTCAAGATTGGCCCAAAATACAGGCCTGGCAAACCCACACTGCATGATATAGAGTGTGCCTGAATGACTATGAGAAAATCAAACACTGAGAAAGGTTTACACAGGTGAATACTAAGTCGTGGAAATCCACCAGCTTTCCCTCTTTCCTCCAATCTGGCTGCTTGCAAAACCAGCTGTGAGAGATGTGCCTGGCCAAAAATTTGATAGGGCAGGGGTGGGGAGAGATTGAGATTGAAGACTGAATCCAAGACCAGGAAACATGGGGTCCATGAGTGACAGAGTAGACTAAGAATTAGCTCTTCTACTGCACAAGTGGAATCCAGGGGAGATCTCTGGATGGCAGTCTTCCATTGTGAACTGGCAATTGCTGGGCCCTGGGGGTGCGCTGATTTAAAATCTCCGGACCAATTGTCATTCAGTGAAGAACCTGGAGGCTCTGTAAGCCTAAACCCCACTTCCAGGAGTTCTGCCTACGGGATTAGTGTGGAGTAATCTTCACACTCCAGACCATCCCACCTAACACTGCTGAGAAGGGAAGCTGTGAATCTTTTGAACTCAATGGAAACAATTCTTTAACTTTTCATCAAGATTTTTTTTCTCTGTTTAATAGTGACCTTAATGGTTCATAGACATTTATATATATTCATATTTGTTTTTTCTCATTTCTAGCATTTTTGAAGCCAGCTATTTTTCATGGATCAATATTTTTAAGATTAGGATGTTTGGTTAGTATATTTCAGATTTGTTTTATATTATTTTATCTTTATTCTTAATTTAAAAAATTTATTATATATATAATTTTCTTTTATCTGTTTCTCTTGATTCTCTTTTCCTCTTTTCTTTGGCTAATAGCTGATCTCCATTGTTCTCTCTTTCACTCTTCATTTAATTTTTTACTTATATCTTTTCTCCTTGTCCCTCATATCATAACATTCTACTTCAACTTCTGTTCTTTCCATGTTCACAATTCAAAATTGTAAACACTTTTGCAAACTTCCAATTTTTATTGTAGACAATAACTGATCATATAATTTCTGTTTATTGTGCCAATTAACATTGTAGATCTCATAGCATGAACTATTTGGTTTAATGCTTTATATTGTTTGCATTGGTTATTGTTATTATTTGTCTTCCCTAAACAGTGATGAAACTTTCAGGGACATATAAGTCCCAGGAGAGAAACTGTACTGATACTGATATATCCATACTGATAAATGAGTAGACACACAAGCAATGTGAAAAGCAAGGGAAGAAAATCTCCCCAAACAAGCCAAGATACTTCAATAAGAGAATCCATTGACACCAAAGTGGAAGAAATGTCAGAGAAGGAGTTTGAATGTACATTGTTAAATGATTTGTGAGGTAAAGGATGATTGATGAAAGGAGTGAAATCAGAGAGAAAATACAGGAAGTGAAAGTTCACTTCAATAAACAGAGATTCTTAAAAATTCTCAAAATGAAGGAATCAATAAACCAAATTAAGAATTCAATGCAAAGCATAACCAATACACTGGAAATGGAAACAGTGTTTCAGCAATGCACAATCTTTACAATGAAATAATATCAGAAAACTTCCCAACCTAAAAAATGAAATGAAAAAATCATATACAAGAGGCTTACAGGACCACAAATATACAAAATTACAACAGACCGACACCAAGACACATTATTATGAAAATGCCTAATATACAGAATAAGGATAGAATTTTTAAAGCTGCCAGAGAAAAACAACAGGTCATATTGAGAGGAAAACCAATCTGCATCTCAGCTGATTTCTCAATCCGGACTCTCAAATTTGGAGATATTGGAATAATATATACCAAGCTCTGAAGTAAAATGGATGTCAGCCAAGAATACTATAGCCAGCAAAATCAAGCTTCAAAATTGATGATGAAATAAAAACCTTCCATGATAAACAAAAGTTGAAAGAATTCACAAGTAGAAAGCCTGAACTACAAAACATACTAAATAAAATGTTCATGAAAAAGAAATGAAAGTAAAAGTGAAAACCAGCAAAGGGAGGTACTATACTAGAAGGATAGTCAATCAAAGGAGAAATCAACTCAAATTAAAAACTGGAAATAAAGGGGCTGGGGATGTGGCTCAAGCGGTAGCGCGCTTGCCTGGCATGCGTGCGGCCCGGGTTCAATCCTCAGCACCACATACAAACAAAGATGTTGTGTCTGCCGAGAACTGAAAAATAAAAAAAAAAACTGGAAATAAATCAAAATGACAGGGAATAAAAAATATTTCTCGATAATAACATTAAATGTAAATGGCCTAAACTCATCAATCAAAAGGCATAGGCTGGCAGATTGGATTAAAAAACAATACCCAACAATATATTATCTCCAAGAGACTTACCTCATAGGCAAAAATATCCACAGACTAAAGGTAAAAGGATGAAAAAAACCATATCACTCACATAGATATAATAAACAAGCAGAGGTTTATATCCTCATATAAGATAAAGTGGACTTCAAGCCAAAGTTAATCAGAAGGGGAAAGAAGGTCATTCCATACTACTTAATGAAATATATAACAAGACATAACAATCATAAACATTTATGCCCCCAAACAATGGAGTATCTATATACATCAAACAAACCCTTCTCAATTTTAAGAATCAAATAGACCACAACATAATAATTCTGGTGACTTTAACATGCCTCTCTCACCACTGGACAGATCCTCAAAATAAAGACTAAATAAAAAAGATATAGAACTAAAAAATACAATTAATAATTTAGACTTAACCAACATAAAGAATACTTCACATGCGGGTAAGAAAGACAGTGGAATGAGATGTACACCATTACCCTAAGAACATGTATGAAAATATGAATGGTGTGACTACTTTGTGTACAACCAGAGACATGAAAAATTGTGCTCTATTTTTGTAATATGAATTGAATTGCATTCTGCTGTCATATGTAACAAATTAGAATAAATAAAATAAAATATTTTTTTAAAAAAAGAATATTTCATTAATCAATAACTGAACACACTTTGTTCTCAGCAGCACATGAATCCTTTTCTAAAACATATCTTAGGCCTCAAAGCAACTCTTAGCAAATACAAAAACACAGAGATAATACCTTGCATTCTATCAGATCATAATGAATAAAATTAACTATCAATGATAAAATAAAAAATAGAAGCTATTCTAACACCTAGAGACTAAAACACTAATAATACATTATTGAATGACCAACATTCAGATAGCAGAAGAAGTCAAGGGTAAAATAGAAAAATACTTAGAGGTAAATGAGAATAATGATACAATGTATCAAAATTTCTGGGACACTATGAAGATGGTTCTAAGAGGAAAGTTCATTGTATTGAGCTCATTCTTTAAAAGAACAGAAAGTCATCAAATTAATAACCTAACATTACATCTCAAAGACCTAGAAAAAGAAGAACAAATCAACATCAAAAATAGTAGAAAACAAAAAAATAATTAAAATCACAGCCAAAATCAATGAAATTGAAAAAAATTTTAAAAAACAACAAAACAAAAATTTGGTTTTAAAAAAAAAAATAAATAAAATTGATAAACCCTTAGCCAAACTAACAATGAGAAAGAGAGAGAAAACTCAAATTACTAAAATTCATGATGAAAAAGGAAATACCATGATGGACACTACTGAAATACAGACGAAAATCAGAAACTATTTTGAAAGTCTTGAAGACATTGACAAATTTCTAGAGACATATGACTTACCCAAATTGAAGCAGGGGAAAATAGAAAATTTAAGCACATCAATTTCAAGCAGTGAAATTGAAGACACCAACAAAAGCCTACCAAGAAATTAAAGCCCAGTGCCAGATAGATTTTTCAGGGGATTTCTACAACACCTTCAAAGAAGTACTAACACCAACCCGCCTCAAATTATTCCACGAAATAGAAAAGGAGGAACCATTCCAAATTCATTCTAAGAATCTAGTATCACCCTGATACCAAAACCAGACAAAGACAAATCAAGGAAAGAAAACTTCAGACTAATATCCCTAATCAACTTGAATGCAAAAACTCTTAGTACTGGCAAATTGCATACAAAAACATATTAAAAAGATAGTGCACCTTGATCAAGTGGGGCTCATTCCGGGGATGCAAGGTTGGTTCAACACATGTAAATCAATAAACACAATTTATCACATCAATAGTCTTAAAGACAAGAATCCCATGATTATCTCAATAGATGCAGAAAAAGCATTTGACAAAGCACAGCACTCTTTCGTGTTCAAAATACTAGAAAAACTAGGGATAGTAGGAACATATCTCAACATTGTAAAAGCTATATATGCTAACCCCAAGGACAGCATCATTCTAAATGGAGAAAAATTAAAAGCATTCCCTCTAAAAACAGGAAAAAGACAAGGATGCCTTCTTTCACCACTCCTATTCAACATAGTCCTTGAAACTCTAGCCAGAGCAATTAGGCAGAAGAAAAAAAATCAAAGGGATCTGAATAGGAAAAGAACTCAAACTGTCCCTATTTGCCATTGACAGAATTCTATATTTAGAAGACTCAAAAAACTCTACCAGAAAACTTTCTAGAACTCCTAAACAATACAGCAAGTAGCAGAATATAAAATTAACACCCATAAATCAACTGCGTTCCTATACATCAGTGATGAATCAACTGAAAGAGAAATTAGGAAACTATGCCATTCACAATAGCCTCAAAAAAATTGGGAATCAATCTAACAAAAGGAGTGAAAGATCTCTACAATGAAAACTATAGAACCCTAGAGAAATAAATTGAAGAAGACCTTAGCAGATGGAAAGATCTCCCATGATTTGGAGAGGCAGTATTGATATTGTCAAAATGGCCATACTACCAAAAGTGTTATACAGATTTAATGCAATTTCTATTAAAATTCCAATGATGTAGCCCACAGCATGGGAGAACATCTTTACTACATGCACATCAGATAGAACACTAATTTCCAGGATATACAAAGAACTCAAAAAACTCAACACCAAAAGAATAAATAACCCAATCCATAAATGGACTAAGGAAATTAACAGAAAATTCACAGAAGAAGAGATATAATTGATGAACAAATATATATAAAAAATGTTCACTTTCACTAGTAATTAGAGAAATGCAAATAGAAACTGCTCTACAATTTCATCTCACTCCAGTCAGAATGGTAGGTGTTAAGAATATAAACAACAATAATTGTTGGCAAGGATATGGAGGAAAAGATTCACTCAGACATTGCTGGTGGAACTGAAAATTGGTGCAACCACTATGGAAAGCAGTATGGAGATTCCTCAGAAAATTGGGAATGGAACCATCATTTGACCCAGCTATCCCACTCCTTGATTTATACCCAAAGGATTTAAAATCAGCTTACTATGTTTACACAGCCACATCAATGTTTATAGCAGCTCAATTCACAATAAACTTTGGAATCAATGTAGATGCCCTTCAGTAGATGAATGGATAAGAAACTGTGGAATATATACACAATGGAATATTATTTGGCCTTAAAATATAATAAAATTATGGCATTTGCAGGTAAATGGATGGATTTAGAGAATATAATGCTAAGCAAAGTAAGCTAATCCCAAAAAATCAATGGCTGAATGTCCTCACTGATAAGTGGATGCTGATCCATAATGGGGGGACATGGGAAAAATGGAGGACTTTGAGCAAAGGGTGGGGGTGACATAGGAGTAGGAAAGATGGTGGAATGAGATAGACATAATTTCCTAGGTACATGTATGACTGCACATATAGTGCAACTCTACATCATATACTACCAGAGAAATGAAAAACTGTGCTCCATTTGTATACAATGAATCAAAATGCATTCTGCTGTCATGTATAACTAATTAGAACAACAACAACAAAAAATTCCAATGATGTTCTTCATAGAAATAAAAAAAGCAGTCATGAAATTCATTTGGAAAAAAACAGGCCCAGAATAACCAAAGCAATCCCTAGCAAGAAAAGTGAAGCAGGATGCATCACAGTACTAGACCTTAAAATATGGTATTGGCACCAAAACAGACACAAAGACCAATGGAACAGAATAGAAGACACAGAAACAAGCCCACATGAATACAGTTACCTCATATTAGACAAAGGCACCATAAACATACATTGGAGAAAACACAACCTCTTCAACAAATGGTGCTGGGAAAACTGGAAATCCATATGTAGCAAAATGAAATTAAACCCCTATCTCTGACTCTGCACAAAACTCAAAGTGGATCAAGGAACTAGCATTAGACCAGAGACCCTGTGCCAACTAGAAGAAAATGTAGGCCCAAGTCTCCCTCACGTTGGCTTAGGAACAGACTTCCCCAACAAACTCCTAAAGCACAAAGTAAAATCAAGAATCAATGAACGGGATGGTATAAAACTAAAAAGCTTCTCCACAGCATAGGAAACAATCAAGGACATGAACAAAGAGCCTAAAGAATGGGAAAAAATCTTCACCAACTGCAACTCAGATAAAGCATTAATCTCTGGGATATATAAAAAAACTCAAATAACTTAACACCCAAAACAAAAATAACTCTGTCAATAAATGGGCAAAGGAACTAAACAGGCATTTCACAGAAGAAGAAATACAAATGGTCATCAAATATATGAAAAAACAGTCAACATCTCTAGCAATTACAGAGATGCAAATTAAAACTACACTGAGTTTTCTTTCTTTCTTTTTTTTTTTTTTTCTCTTTAGAGTGGAAAGTTGAAGCTTTATTAAAGGACACCAGAAAAGACTTCTCCCTGGAGGAAGAAGGGGACCCAAGAGGTGGAATCCGTGGAAGGGCGAGATCTTCCCTCTTTTATAGGAAAGGTCTTCTTTCAGCTTTCCCACATTCCTGTCGCATTCCTGTCCTTTGTTTTGTTATCTTGCAGTGATGGAATGTAGGTGGGAAGGCCCAAAGGGTGGGGGACAGGTGGGCCAGGAGTAATCTGGGCAGGAAGGACTTTTGGATCAGCATCTCCTTGTTTGCAGGGAGCTGATTCATTAACATTTCCTTGGGATGGGCTCTGGGCCTTGTGGACATTTTCAATTCCCCTTTTCCTGGACTCCATTCTCAATATGGCCTTCATTCTCTAGCAATTACAGAGATGCAAATTAAAACTATACTGAGTTTTTACATAGCTCCAGTCAGAATGCCAATTACCAAGAATACAAATGACAATAAATGTTGGTGAGGATGTGGGGGAAAAGGTACACTTAGACATTGCTGGGGAGCTGCAAATTGGTACAACCACTCTGGAAAGCAATGTGGAGGTTCCTCTAAAAACTTGGAATGAAACCACCATTCAACCCAGTTATCTCACTTTTTGGTCTATACCCAAAGGACTTAAAATCAACAGACTATTTTGACGCAGCCAAATCAATGTTTATAGCAGTTCAATTCATAATAGCTAAACTATGGAACCAACCTAGGTGCCCTTCAATAGATGAATGAATAAAGAAACTGTGGTAAATATACACAATGGAATATTACTTGGCCATAAGGAATGAATTATGGCATTTGCCAGTAAATGGGTGGAACTGAAGACTATCGTGCAAAGTGAAATAAGCTCATTCCCCAAACCAAGGCTGAACACTCTCTCTGATATGTGGATCCTAACACACAATAAGGTGGGGAGGAGGAAAGAATAGAATTTTAGTAGATTAGACAAAGGGTAATGAAGGGAAGAGAAGGAGGATGGGAATAGGAAAGACACTAGAATGAATTGGACACAACTTTCCTATGTTCATATATGAATACTTGATCAGTGTAATTCCACATCATGTACAACCACAGGAATGGAAAGTTATTCTCCATGTGTGTTTAATATGTCAAAATATACTCTACTTTCATGTATATCTAAAAAGAATAAATAAATATAAAAAACAAAAAATCAAATATATATATAATATTTTAAAATACCTTTATTTTCAAAGCATTGGATTAGGAGGTGGGGATATAAAAAATCATGATATGCAGTATGTTCTCAGAAAATATGAATTTGAGATAGAACACAGGGAAATGAAAAGGTTTAATAGTTTTAAAGTTTTCTCATAGTGAAATTAGCCTCATCCTCTCTGTCCTTGACTACTCTGTTTTGTTTTTTGTTTTTTTGGTACCAGGGATGAACCCAAGGGCCCTTAACCACTGAGCCACATCCCCAGCCCTTTTTTTGTATTTTATTTAGAGACAGGGTCTTAAATAAAATACAAAAAATGCTTAGGGCCTCCCTAAGTTGCTGAGACTGTCTTTGAACTTGCCATCCTCCTGCCTCAGCCTCCTGAGCTGCTGGGATGATAGGTGTGCGCCACCACACCCAGCTCCTTAGACTGCTTTGTTCCCCTTGCTCCAGTGTCCAATTATTTTCAAATTCTATCAAGTCTGTTTCCATCTTGACAATGGCACTCCACCTCTCCTTTCCATGTGTAATACCTCAACCTAGTTCTCCTCCTAGTTCATTTGAGACAGACTTGTAACTGATTTCCCAGCTTCTAGTTCCTCTCCTTCCTTTATCTCCTCCCCTTACCATTTCTGAATCTTGTGAAGGTATAAACTGCTCAAAAAACCTTCAGTGCTTCCCCATTTCCCACAGAACAGAGGGCATATTCTTCAGCTCCATTCTCAAGGCCTTACACAATGGAACTATAATGGGTTTTTTTCCCAGTCTTTTTTCTCATTATTGTCTGTCAGCCCCTGATAGTCTAGACATATTGGAATTTTTGTCGTTCTTTGGACATGTACCGAATCTTTGTGCTTATTATTTAATGCATGTGACTGTGGGAATGCTTTTCCCTTACCCTCTCCAACTTGCCTTTCTCGAGCAAATTGAAAAAACTACCTTCCATGATTTCTTTCCTCTTGATATATTGCTGTATAAGATTTTATTATATTACTATACCATAATTTAGTCATTCAGTTAATGGACATTTCCATGGCACCTAGTTTGGGAGTATTACAAAGAGTGCTACTATGAACATTCTTGTGTTTTAGTGCATATATTTTAACTTTTCAAAATATATACTTGAAGTGGAATTGATGATGAGTAATAGGGTATATGTTTATTCATCTGTAGTAGATATTGCCAAAGTGGTTGTACCAATTTATGCTTTGACCAATAGAAGAGAGCTTCAGGAGCTTCATATCCCCAAAACTCTTGAAAATGGTTTTTAAAAATTTTTTAAAAATTATTTTCAATGTAAAATAATAACTCATTGTGATTTAATAAATATTGAGGGGCTGGGGTTGTAGCTCAGTGGTAGAGCGTTTGCCTTGCAGGCATGAAGCACTGGGTTTGATCCTCAGCAGCACATAAAAATAAATAAAATAAAATAAAGATACTGTGTCCTTCTACCACTAAATTTAAAAAAAAAAATTTTCTTGATAACTAATGATGTGAAACACATTTTTGTGGTACCTATCTTTTTTTTTTTAATTTTTTTTTTATTGGTTGTTCAAAACATTATAAAGCTCTTGACATATCATATTTCATACATTAGATTCAAGTTGGTTATGAACTCCCAATTTTACCCCAAATACAGATTGCAGAATCACATCGGTTACACATCCACATTTTTACATAATGCCCTATTAGTAACTGTTGTATTCTGCTGCCTTTCCTATCCTCTACTATCCCCACTCCCCTCCCCTCCCATCTTCTCTNTCATAGAATTTGCAGGGAAATGGATGGCATTAGAGCAGATTATGCTAAGTGAAGCTAGCCAATCCCTAAAAAACAAATGCCAAATGTCTTCTTTGATATAAGGAGAGTAACTTAAGAACAGAGTAGGGAAGAAGAGCATGAGAAGAAGATTAACATTAAACAGGGATGAGAGGTGGGAGGGAAAGGGAGAGAGAAGGGAAATTGCATGGAAATGGAAAGAGACCCTCAGGGTTATACAAAATTACATACAAGAGGAAGTGAGGGGAAAGGGAAAAAAAAACAAGGGGGAGAAATGAATTACAGTAGATGGGGTAGAGAGAGAAGATGGGAGGGGAGGGGAGAGGAGTGGGGATAGTAGAGGATAGGAAAGGCAGCAGAATACAA
The DNA here is from genome assembly GCF_001458135.2 of Marmota marmota marmota. NCBI lineage: Eukaryota > Metazoa > Chordata > Mammalia > Rodentia > Sciuridae > Marmota > Marmota marmota. The sequence continues at coordinate 40,802,276 of NW_026000037.1, read as the reverse complement.
CAGACACTAGTATGGCAATATGTAAATCAATGGATGTGTAACCGATGTGATTCTGAAATCTGTATACGGTGTAAAAATGGGAGTTCATAACCCACTTGAATCAAAATGTGAAATATGATATATCAAGAACTATGTAATGTTTTGAACAACCAACAATAAAAATTATTAAAAAAAAAAGTGAATGTCACAGAACTGACTTATGTTGGTAAGATTAGTATGCTTCATTATATATTATAATAGTAAAGAAGTATAGTATTACAGTCTGTTACTGTTAGTTTTTTTTTATAATTTATATTTTAGATAAATTGTAAGCTTTAAATGGGTCACTGTAGCTTATATCAAAAAAGAAACATTAAATTTCACATAGGACTTGGAGAGTTAACTAAATTGTGCATATAAAAATTTTCTGACATAGTAATGAATATAATCATTCAAATGAATCACATATTTGAAAAGATAAAATGTATTAGGTACAAATGTATAAATTCTAGTAATTAAAGTAATACAAAAAAAGTAATACAAAAAATTAAAGAAATATATTCCCACATAAGTCTTCCTATACAGAGAGAAATACTCATTCTACATTACTCAGCATTCTGAAAGGACTTTGGTCTTATTTCAAAAAGGTTCAGTTGAACTCCCAACTTCTCTCCCCTAAATTTGAATGATTATGTAAACCTCTCTGAACTCTATCTTGAGCATTAGTTTCTGTTTTGTTTTGTTTTGTTTTCCTTTAAGTTTTACAGAACATGCTTCTGCATTAAAGATAGTTCCTCATATGTATAATATTAGGTAAAGCTGTCTACTTACTCATTTATCATTTCATGGTAATCTGTTGTGGTTTCTTCCTTTATTAACTTAAAATTTAGCTAACACCATCCACTTTTGTTGCTGGAAGGAGTCCTACACTCTTGTACATCACCAATACAAAATTTATCTCCTTGGGGCTGTAGGTAATTCATTTATCAGGCACCCCAAAGGCCCCCTGGTAAAACTGGTAAATTATTATAATTATCTAAAGTTTTAGTAAAAAGTATTCTGAGTCCAGAATATTTTGATTATCATTTCCAATTTTTCCTAGCTGTTACAGGTATTTTCAGGATTACTAGACTGACATTGACTATTACCAACATCCTGGATGAACTTATGCTTTAACTAAAATACACCATCTTTGAAAAAAAATGGGAATACCTCTTAATGAAAATATTCTAACTGGTAGAGCCAGCATATGACCCAGCTATACCACTCCTCGATATTTATACTAAAGACTAAAAGTCAGCATACTATAATGATACATGCATACCCATGTTTATACAGTACAATTTCCAATAGGCAAACTATGGAATAATCCTAGGTGCCCATCAAGGAGGAAAAGGTAAAGAAAATGTGGTACACATATACAATGGAGTATTGTGTTCAATTCAGCCATAAAGAAAACTGAAATTATGTTATTTGCAGAAAATGGATGAAACTAGAGATCATTATGTTAAGCAAAATAAGCTAAAGGTGGAAGGTCAAGAATTGTATGTTTTCTCTTAGATGTGGAATCTAGAGAGGAAAAAGTAAAAGAAAGGTGAGGCTCTCATGAAAACTAATGGGAAATCAATAGAGGAAAGGAAGCAAGCATGGTAGGAGCTGGAGATGCAGGGAAGAAATGGTAGGGAGTGATACTGACTCAATTATATCATTATTTTGTGTATGTAAAATATGAAACAACAAATCCCATAATTATGTACAACTCTAATGCACCAAAAGAAAATATGGGAAATAAAGAAAATGTTTCAACAAAAACAAATATATGGTATCTATGTTTTTGAGAAACATCACAAATAATAAATGTAATGCATTATTATTTCAGGTAATAAATGTGTTTGCTGTGAAAAAAAAAGACTATTATTTCCTTCATTTTAAAGATAAAGAAACTGAAGCTCAGAGAGGTTAAATAACCAGCCTATTAGATTTTCTTGGAAAAAACACTAGAATTACTATTTGCGACTAGTAATCTCTTCTCTTGTGTGCATTCACTGTCTGCTCCCACCAATTAAATCATAATTCTTAAGAAATCATTGTGTGGGCCGGGGTTGGGGCTCAGTGGTAGAGCACTTGCTTAGCATGTGTGAGGCACTAGGTTTGATCCCCGGCACCACATAAAAATAAAAACAAATAAAATAAAGGTATTATGTACAACTAAACAAAAATATTTAAAAAAAGAAGTCATGAGCTGGGGATGTGGCTCAAGCGGTAGTGCACTCGCCTGGCATGCGTGCGGCCTGGGTTCAATCCTCAGCACCACATACAAACAAAGATGTTGTGTCTGCCGAAAACTAAAAAATAAATATTAAAAAATTCTCTCTCTCTCAAAAAAAAAAAAAAAGAAGTCATTGTGTTTATTACCCAAACTGTTTATGTCAACTGTACTTGTTATTATAATTAACCTAATTAGAGATGAAAATGAATGCAAACTCATAAAAAAACAAGAAAGATACTCTTGAAAAAATTCTGGAAAGGCAAATAATTGAAAAGTAATTCGTGTGTGAATTAGGTGACAATAAAAAATAGGAGAAACAATCTTAAAAATCCAGAAGTATTCTGCATTCAAGATGCTTCCTAAGTGTAGTAAAGTTCCTGCTACTCTTTAAAGAAAACAAGCATGGAAATTGTAGACTATTTTTTAAATTTACATATATATATTTTTAAATGTACATATATATATTGTCAATAGACCTTTATTTTATTCATTTATTTATATGGGGTGCTGAGAATCTAACCCAGTGCCTCACACATGCTAGGCAAGTGCTGTACCACTGAGCCACAATCCCAGTCCAATTGTAGATTATTGATGAAGAGTATAGCTTATGAAAGACAAAAACCAAACCAAACGAACCAAAGAAACAACAACAAAACAAAACAACTCAAAGCAGAACTCCATTTAGTCGCTTTATCCTGGAAGACAAGGACTCAAATAAATATCACAAAATTGGCAGATATATGTTTTAAGTTAAATGTTTTAAGGTGTATATTCATTATATTCTTGGGAATGATCACTTTAATCAATTCTCTTTGATTAGCTGATCCACGATGAAATTCAGCTCAATTTTATTTGAAAGCTGTCATTCACTTACATTAACAGCAATACAAATTACAGTTTCTTGCTCACCAAGTGACTGGCACATAACAAGAGCTCAGTAATCCTTAGCTAGTATTATTATTAGTTGCAAATGAAGTAAACTAGAACTAGTGAATGCTGGGACTCAACTTTGATGCATAGGGTCAAATGACTATTTTTACATCCCAAATTAATTCAAATGGAAGCAGATCTCAAGGCTCCAGCTGAATTCTGAGGCTCTTTGGATATGGACTTTTCCCTTATCAAGTATCACAGTCTAGGAAAACTTTGACCAATAGAGGAAGGTTGTTTTGTTGTTGTGGTTTGTTTTGGTTTATTTTAGAAATTTCTTAAAATTTAGTGCAGACTGGTTTACATCAGATCTTGGCAGTTGATCGTGGGAGGGTGGGGGTGGGGACCTCCTGAAATAAATGACATCAGTCAGAAGCTGCATCCCAGGCATGTTTTTGTGAGAGTGCTGTTAAGTTATAAGGACAATGTGTCTCATTACTGCCTCTCCCTCAGTTCATTTTTAATTATTGATGTCACTCTTTCCTTTTCTCTCTGCCCAAACAAACATAACATCTAAACATTGAAGACACCAGAGAGTCAGTAACTAAATAAAAGGAAGAATAAATGATTTAAAGAAATAGATTATTAAACTTGGTTATCTCCTGAGCTACAACTTAGTCCCTTGCTTTCCTCATGAGCAGGGATTTTTTAACTTTGTCATGTACGTTGGTGGGTATGTCCTTAGGTCACTGGTGCCAGGTCATTTTCCCCCTTATATTACCAATTTTTCTCTCTATATTTTCTTCTTGAGTCAGTTGAAATTTACCTTTAAATTCATGACATTATCAATGTGTGACTCTCCTGGGGTATGTATGTGATTGTCCAGTTTGGATGTGTGTCCAGCATTGAAAAAACCAGTAAGAATTTGTATACACATAAAATGAATGGACTCTTAAGATCCTGTGTTACTTTTTAAAGGAGGAAGCCATCCTGGCAAATATTTACCAAATGTTTAGATCTCTAGATCAAACAGATTAAATTTCATAGATATTCACTTTAAAACTTCCAAACAGATGCACTAGCCAAAACATGGACTAGGCTTTGTCCATAACCCTGCATCCTCCCACATTTAGCCACAAACACATATTAATTCATAGGATTCTCTGGCAGTACTCAACACAGAGACGGAAAGGAACCCATCAGCTAGGGCCAGGCACCTGACTATTCTGTTCACTTTCTTCTCTGAGCACTCCCACCTCACACCCACCTAACATCTAATTCTGCACTCTCTCCCCATCTTTAAGTGCATGCCTTTGAGAATCTCTTACCTAACCTGACTTAAGTTTCTTAAAGACATGACAATGTCTGAAATTAGGCTTATATCCTTCTTCATGCTTAGCACAAAAGCCAACAAGAGATTCATGACTGTTAAGAGAAGCACATATCAAATAGAGTAACTGTCATACCCTGAGCCATACAAACTAAAGCCCTTCTTGGCTTGGGTCACCTTCCTGACTGGGCAGTTGTAGAAGTTTCTCTCCTTCCCAGAAATTGTATTTATGTGTGAAATATAGTTTTCCTTAATACACAATGAAAGGAATTTTATATTTCCACCTCTGTCAGTATAAGGCCAACTGCCTCTATTCTTTCTCACAATTCAATTCATTTCAACAAACTTTGTTATCACCAAGGCCAGCTGCCAAGGTGCCAAATGAAAAATTCAGACAGCCTGACTCTAGAGCTGTTTCTCCCAACAATTAGCTTTAGACCTCCTTGATTGGCTACCTCCACTGAATAATAAGGACTTTCATTTGTTTCTCTCCCGCCACCCCCATTGGAAGGGGAAATTTGGGGGTATCTTCACATGATCGAGCTTCTCAGACTCCTTGAACTCCTTGTCATATCTGGAGGAGGAGACAGGGGACCTATTCAAAAACTTTGGTTCATTTACATGGGCACCGCTCACATACCTAGCATTACTAAAGATAAAAAAGGAGCATGGTACAATGGGCTCCCACTTTCAAGTTCTTACATACAGCCTTGAAAAAACAAGTTTCCTCAAATAACTGTAGCACAAACCAATATACATGAAAACATGGATGGGAAATAGCAAAAGATTTCCAGGAGTATCAGGAACCCATTCAAGGCTATCAATCATGTATTTTAAATGGGGCTACTTGGTATGGTGACATTTTTATCCATTCATGCTCGGCTATGTGAATGCATTTGCACCATAAGCATGGTTGGAATACGCTTGGACTGGGGTTTTGCTAAGCAAGTATTATAAGAAAAGACCTGCTGCAGAGCACAGACATGAGCACTGTGGGGACAGTGAAGAGGTGTTCAATGGGTTGAAGCTCCTCATAGGGATGAAGGAGTGTTGGAGCCATATTAAGGGTACAAGAAGAGCCATATGAATGTGCTAGACATGAATGTGGTTGAAAATCACAAAAGGTCAAACTCATATGGGCCAGAATAACTGGGGAGGTTTCTTTGTAGGTGGCGAGATTTAAGCTGAAAATGAAAGGACAGAAAAAAACTAAAGTTGATTAGACAACAGAGAGGAAACAGAATATTTTAAATTGGAGCACATTTAAAGAAGGGCATAAAGCCTGCATTAAGGACTTAGGAAATAGTAGGAAACCAGCCTTGCTGGAATATACGGGTGGGTGAGTGATAGGTCACATATTTTGATGTGTTGCCAGATTATGAATCAGGTATAGGGAATTTAAGGACTATTTCATCTTCCAAATATTCCAAAAGAAGTCAGAATCTTTATTCCTTTGTTTACTGGTGTGAATAAGGTCTCTGTAATTTAAATTGACAATATTGCCCCTGTTTGAAAACCTTGTCACATTTTATCAGTTACTTTCCCCCTGTTTCTAACACCTTTTATTGGCTCCATATGGTGAATTTATGTGTTTGCCTTAAAGTATTCTGTGTTGAATAATTTAGTGCTGCTGCAGTTAACTGGAACAGAGATTGAATATATATTTCAAAGCTCCTAACAACCAAAAATATCCAACTGAGTAGATGTACATGTGACCTAGTGTTGGTCATTGCCATTACCAACTAAAAACAACCAACGCCCCCTGCCAGCCCTGCCACCAAATGCTCAGGCTTTATATAACTACAATCAATTCTCTGTTGTGCATTTTCCATTAATTCATTCAACATCTGACTATCAACTATAAGCCAAGAATCCTAGTAGATGATGGAGACATAGAAATAAAGGAGAGAGAGCCAGTCCCAGGTTAGTGGATAAGACAAACAAGTAAAGGGTAATAATAATGATGATATAAATGCCACAATGGAGGTAAATAGAGAACAAATAGGAAATGTTTCTTACCTGGAAGAGGATGAGAAGTAAGGAAAGAAATCTGAGAGGCATTGGCAAATGAGCTAAGTTTCAAGCAGAAGCAGCATATATAAAGGTTTAAACAAGAGAAAGGCCCACATGAGACAGTAAGAGAGTTATTAAGTAATTGGGCATCTTGAACATCAGGCAGGGATAGTTAAGAGAGTTGAAGTAGGAGAGATCAGCAGGGCCAGATAGAAAAGACCATTCTTCAATGTACTGTAAGCAACTTGGAGACACTGATAAAAATTAATCAAAGGAGAGACACTAGAGAATACAGAAATACAGAAAGAAAGATTATTCTTATGGCAGGGTGGAAGAATTAGGCAAGGAAATTCGCTATGTGGGTAAGAAATGATAGGGCGTAGAAAAAACGGAGACATAAAGACACAAATACCACAGCTGTTCAGGAAATAGAGCAATTTAGGATTGGGTGATTGATCATGCAAGAACTAATGAGGAAAGTAACCAAGTGATGTTTTCTTTTTCCTAAGGGACCAAAGATCTCACTGGAATAGAAAGCTAATTTATTCCTCAGACAGGTCACTCTATATGTGTGAACTTCAAGTGAAAAGTTGAGCTATGAAGCTTACCTTTCATCCAGAAGAGGGTGAGTTCCCTTGGATTTGGCTATTGGGTTCTCTGGAATAAAGTTTGGACAGACTATATTTAAAAAATAATCTGGGGCTGGGGTTGTGGCTCAGTGGTAGAGTGCTTGAGTAGCATATGTGCAGCCCTGGGTTCACTCCTCAGTACCACATAAACATAAATAAATAAATGTATTGTGTCCATCTACAACTAAAAAAATATTTTAAATTAATTAATTATTAAATAATTAATCTAAAGTATTTATTGAAGATATTCTTATGAGAATTAAAGATGAATTGCCAGTGATCTTATATGACTATACACTGAAGTTTCACTTTATTTTATTTATCAGATCTTTAAAATGCTACATGGCCAGAACTGTTCCACCTGTATCCCAACTCCTGTTAATACTTCCCTAAGTGAGTAATGTGAGGCAGAGTGTAGCTCAGTTCTCTTTGTCAGCTCCAGCAAGATGAGGAAATGGGAATGAGTAGAGCTTTCCAAAATGCTTTTAATATGATGAAATCATATTTGTCTCCAAAATAGGGAACATTGTTGCCGTATTTACAGTGTGTTTTTTTTTTTAAACTAAAAACCGATCCATATGTGCTCATATTTCAAATGACAAAAGCCATTCCTTTTAACTACTTCAAGTCAAATAGAGTCACTGTCTGAAGAACAGATTACAGGATTATAGCTGTTAAACCTTTTCCACTGGGAAATGAGTGGCAGTTTGGTAGTGACTATGTGATTCCACCACATGGCTGGGTCATATCACCACAGCCTCAACACAAGGGAGAGGCTGACATTGATGAGGGACCAGAAATCATAAGATTCAACGGAAAGAGGAAATCTGTCCTTGCAAAGGAATAGAGAAAGAAAACTCCTAAAATTCCAAGTTTTAAGTTTAAAGAGATAATGCAAGATGTACAGCTGTGAGAAAAGCTGTTTCTTGTCACAATTCTCTTGTCACACAGTTGCCAATTGAGTCCTGCTGACTCAGCTTCTCTTTGTCTGGCTTTTCCTTGCAAACCCCTGGCAAGAAGCTCTAGTGCACAACTGGAAGACTGACCTCCATCCCAGTGCCAGACAGATGATGAAAATAAACATGAAAAACCAAACGATTGTCTTTGGACTGAAACACCCATTTTTGTTCATTTGAGGCTTCTGACTTCCTTTTGGAATCACTTTCTTGAGAAGCACAGATGTGGCCTTCAAAGCCTTTCTTATATAGTTTGTTTTTTAAAAAGTGATATATGCCATATGTTCAAGTGTTTAATAACAGTCCTTTTTATTGGCTGCAAGATAGAAGATGAATACAAAAAAAGACTATAGGAAAAAAGGCAAGCGCTACATCTCTTGAGGAATTGAAGTTGCTTTAAAACATGTGCTAATAATTCCTTGCCTGATCTTTGGGAGGAGTAACTTGAAAGCTTTAGTGTTGTTGTCACCATTTTTCAGATGTGGAAAGGAAACAGACTAGTTAAGTAAGGCTGGTATGAAATTTTAAAATATGTCAGCATCCGCAGTTATTTTTAAACTATTATTGCCCTGCTCATCAACTTTTTCGTGAACTAGTCAAAGTCCAAAGTCAATGTCTTTGTCTTATCCCACTCTACTATGCTAAGAATTATGGTACTTAAACATCCCCCAGATAATGAGAGAATATAAAAGCCATATAAAGTCATCCTTAGAATGCTTTTGGTTTTAAGTGTCATAAACCCATCTCAAATTAGCTTAAGAAAAAGAGGAGAAATTTTTGGTTCATATAACGGATAAGTGAAGGAATACATCTAGCTTCAGGCCTAGCTCAGTCAAGATGCTTAAACAATGATATGGGCAATTTTCCCCTCTAAGTCACAGATTTGCTTTCCTTTGTATTGGCTTCATTTTTGGATGTGGTGGCAAATGACTCTCAGCAGCTTGAGGCTTGGGAAAACTTGTAGAAAGAGATCATATTTGTGTATCATCCCTTTGGCAATTTCAGGCAAGGCTCTCCTTGGCCTGACTTAGGTCATATGCCCATTCTTGAACCAACCACAGTGGTCAAGGATATTCAAGAATTAATCTGCTCTTCCTGCAGCTAAGGGTAAGCCTGTTACCACTCAATCCATAAGAACAGATTGACAAGAGGCATAGTTCCCCAAAGGAAAATGGTTATTAATACCCAAATGACAGTCAATTCTTATAGCAAACACTTTTGACTTCCTATCCAAAATCTATTTCCCTTCTGTCCTACTTACAGAACCCTGGCTATATTTGGGTGTCTACTCTCCTCCAGCTGGGTATGAACTTCCAGTAAGGGATAAGTAAGGCACCATGTGTAGGAACCTAAGTAGGATGGGATACTCTCTGTTCACAGAACTATACTGGCAGCATGTCACAGTCCAAATATAGTGAGAGAGGCATCCAAGAAAGGAGAGAACTGTGGAGAGTGATCAAAGGAGTATAATACATTACAAATGATGGAAACCAGGTTTCACACTACTAGAGAAGAATGCTTCAGATATGAAAAAAGGTAAAAATTAGTGCACCCTATGACATTGAATTGGAATTGGAGATACTGTGAATTTATGGTTTTTCACTTAAATATATAGAGAAATAAAAACTAGGGATAACAGGAACATACCTCAATATTGTAAAAGCAATCTGTGCTAAGCCTCAGGCTAGCATCATTCTGAATGGAGAAAAATTGAAGGCATTCCCTCTAAAATCTGGAACAAGACAGGGATGCCCTCTCTCACCACTTCTGTTCAACATAGTTCTCGAAACACTGGCCAGAGCAATTAGACAGACGAAAGAAATTAAAGGCATAAAAATAGGAAAAGAAGAACTTAAATTATCACTATTTGCAGGTGATATGATTCTATACCTAGCAGACCCAAAAGGGTCTACAAAGAAACTATTAGAGCTAATAAATGAATTCAGCAAAGTTGCAGGATATAAAATCAACACGCATAAATCAAAGGCATTCCTGTATATCAGCGACAAATCCTCTGAAATGGAAATGAGGACAACCACTCCATTCACAATATCCTCAAAAAAAATAAAATACTTGGGAATCAACCTAACAAAAGAGGTGAAAGACTTATACAATGAAAACTACAGAACCCTAAAGAGAGAAATAGAAGAAGATCTAAGAAGATGGAAAAATACACCCTGTTCATGGATAGGCAGAACTAACATCATCAAAATGGCGATATTACCAAAAGTTCTCTATAGGTTTAATGCAATGCCAATCAAAATCCCAACAGCATTTCTTGTAGAAATAGAGAAAGCAATCATGAAATTCATATGGAAAAATATAGCGATACCAGACTTCAAACTATACTACAGCAGGAAGTGTGAATCAGGCGGTATAGCGATACCAGACTTCAAACTATACTACAGAGCAATAGTAACAAAAACAGCATGGTACTGGTACCAAAACAGGCGGGTGGACCAATGGTACAGAATAGAGGACACAGAAACCAATCCACAAAACTACAACTATCTTATATTTGATAAAGGGGCTAAAAGCATGCAATGGAGGAAGGATAGCATCTTCAACAAATGGTGCTGGGAAAACTGGAAATCCATATGCAACAAAATGAAACTGAATCCCTTTCTCTCGCCATGCACAAAAGT
>NW_026000037.1:40766982-40791059 GCF_001458135.2 Marmota marmota marmota | reverse complement strand
AAATTAAAAGTTCAGATAAATATAAACAGATGGGGGGGGGGAAAGAAAGTTTTCCTTTATAGTAGAGTCCTGTCTAATAAATGTAAAATGTACAGTGAAAAAACGAAAATCACCATTTTGCAAATCCCACCGTTATGATTGCTTTAGGCAAGAATCATCAGTGGATGATAAAATCAGAGAATAAAAGTGTAATAAACATTTGCCTACACTAGTTTCAAGGTATCTCCAAAAAAAACCTGGTGATTTAGTAATTTTACAATGGGGGAAAAAAACTTGTAGACACCATTTGAACCAAGAATTAAAATTAAATCATCAGTAAATAGAGCAAATAAGCATCACATGTGCTGGTATGATGCACCAAGGACACAACATCATTTTTGTTGTACTTTGGCCCAAAATACACAACTTCAATCTAATCATGAGAAACTATAACATAAACACAAATTAAGAGACATATTCAAAATAGTTGGTCAAGACTCTTCATAAAGGTCAAGGTCAGGAAAGTCAAAGACTATTTCAGAGTAAGGGAAATGCTAGACTGGATTTAGATCAGAAAAAAAAAATGGTGGGAGAATTGGTGGAATGTGAGGAATATCTAATTGATGGTTTGGGGTGTGTTGAGTAAAATCTATTAAAATTACTTTACCTGTCTCTTTTTATTTTTTTAAACAGGGTTACTAGAAAATTTTTAATGACATAGTACTCATCTAGATCTTTACTGTCTTTCTGGGATTCTAGGTTATTCATTCTGAACAGCCTCCTAGTTAACCTACTAGTTGTAATGCCTAGAACATACTCACCAAGGAGCTTTACTGTAATGGAGTCCTGGGCAAAATTAATAGGCTAAATTTCTCAGGGGAATGAATCTTGCTTAGTGGCCCTTGGAATAATCTATCTTTTTTGTAGCAGTGATTCTTGTTGTTCATCTGGAAGGAGAAATCAGTAGTAGTGGGACTGATACAGATGCCACCCCACAACTATTAAAATTATCAATAGATATTACTCACATTTCACCAATTGTCCCATCAATTCTTTTTTTTTTTTTTCTGATCTAAAATCAGGTAGGAGGACTCCTGCTCATTAGTCTGATCTGTCTGTTCCAACCAGTAGTACACAGTGGAGTAAGGAAACCTGGACACTTAAGAGCTTTTACATCAGGGCCTCAGGAGCATGAATTCCACAGAGATGGAAGGAGAACAAGGAAGGCTCAGGCTATTAAAACAAAAGCACTGCTGGGGTACCTCAAATAAAGTGCCAGCACTCACTGGGTTAACAATGTTTTTGTGCCTTTGGAGAGAACACTCTCCATGATATGTCTAAAAGTCAAATCGTTGTGATCTTTTGGAGAGGTAAAAGCTTTCTAGATTTTATCATTTTAGCAGGTGAAGCACATCTGCTACAGTGAACAATTTTTTAGAATAGCTGTCTCACCACACAGCTTTAGAAACACGTCTCCCTCTTCTTTAATTTATTAGAGTTCTAATGTCACTTTGCCGAATAAAGGTTCTGCTGACATCAATGTTACTCTGTGGAACTCCAAGATGAAGAGTTAGTTTTGGAGAAGGAAAAATCTCCACTTTGGTCTGCTCAGCCAGTAACACTTCCAGAAAATTCCTTTATGCTATGTACATATACATTTTTTATGTAACCACTTTTATTCAGAAACCAAAGGAGCAAATAAAAAGTGTATTCTTTATATTGTTAATTATGTCATACTTTATAGATATTAGCACAGATCAGTTAGAAGCTACCTTCTACAATATGATTGTAAGATTTGTTTACAAGATGAAAGAACATTAAAGTTGTAACATTTATATTCAGTTTCCTGGGTTGGCCAAGTCTGTGTTTAGAAGCAGCAGTGAGTCTACCTGCCAGGGATTTAGGAGTTAAACCAAGTTTCAACTCCCCATCCTTGAGTTTCTCAATTATTGTAGGGATGGAGGAACCTGTGTGTGTGTGGGGGGGGAGTGAATGTTTATTAGCTCTTCATGCCATCCAGGCATAAAGACAGACCAGCCAAATAAATTACAAAGGAAAATTGATGTCTAGGTTTAGAAAATAGGAATATAGGCTTAGAAGAAATTTGGCAATTATTTTGGTGTATCATTGCTTCTGTAAAATTCCATTTTTATTATCAAAAATTGTTTATGAATGTTCATTGAATATATAGTCCTATTTAAGTTTATGCCAACACCTAATGGGAATTTGAATCATGTTTGTTTGTTGTACGTGTTTGATAAACTTCATTAAAACACACACACACACACACACACACACCAGGCACAGTTGAATGTACCTCTAATTCCAGCTATTAGGGGACTGAGATAGAAGGGTCACATGAGGCCAGGGTCACATGTCAGCCTATGCAACATAGCAAGACTTTGTTTTTTAAACAAATGAACACACACACACACACACACACAAAAACAAAAAAAAAAAAACCCAATCCAAACTGACATTGTGATTGAGTTGTTTTATGACCCTTGTGCTCAATTTGATCATTTAATCAGGTCAATTAATGAAAGATTTGGGTGTTTTTTTTTTTCAAGTACTAAAACATAGGCTATGTATTTTCCAAGTTTTTGCATATAGAACTCATTTGAACAAAGGGAAACCATTCATGGTTTTAATTCAGAAACCAGATTATCCAGATTTTTAATGATGAACAGTTAAAGGCATGGTCTGGGAATCCATTAGGTATTTATTTTCTTACTTTCATCTAAATCTGCACCACACATTCCTATTGGCCAAATATTTGACTGGAAGTTTCTCAGGGAAATTTCTCCTATTCTTGTGCTAAGGTGCAATTCTTCCTCTCTTATAAGTTCATTGCGACCACAACAGAATGGCTATCCATGGTGCTTTACCCACTGTAGCCATTGAGAGCCTCTCCTCTGTTTATTCAAACCTGAAGAGTCCTGCTCCTACCTTTCTATCCTTGTTTCTTTGGTTTGGTGGGCACGGAATGCCCTAGAATCATGACCTCCAGACCTCCCTAGGTTCCTGGAGTAAGCTGCTAGCTGGGCTCTGCAGTAGAGAAGGCTCTCAGCGGAGCAAAGTCACAGAGCCAGGGCTCCTCAGCCGAGTTCATAGGACCAAGGCCACTGTCTAAACTCATTTCAGCCCATAGGATATGGGGTAGATTGGTTTCTTTCTTATGTGCTTTTCTATAAGATGTATATAATCTAACAAAATCTAAAGAGAAAAGTTTGCCTAGTGGGATTTCTTTTCAATTGTGTTTGCTGGGAGATATGCCAGACTCAAGTCCTTTTTTTCTAGAGTGGATTCAGTGCAGGCAGCAACAAGCTGACCTTTCCCACCCTTTTCATTCACACAGTTGTTCTAAGGAGAGAACCTACTTTTGTTCTCCATGCCTATTCAACCCTTAGCCTCTCTGCAGAGCCTACCAATTAGTGTTAACAATTGTGGCCAGAGTTTAAGGTCTGGACACAGGAACACAACTGAGAAGATGGATTCATTTCAGAAGCTAGACTACAAAGAAAGCATCTGATAGAACCTGGAGGAAGCAATTTACAATGCTAAATAATAGCCTGAGGGAGTTAGAGCTTCAAGTTTAGAAACTTTCTCTATCAAAGCCTTTTCATGTTACATGGATCAACTCAATTTGCCTCAAATCTTATTAACAACCATTGAAAAAGCATACAAGGCCAGGCATTTGTTGATAAATTTTTAACTGACTGGTGAATTTATCATAAGACACTAAAAAATACTTGAAGACATTTAAAATTCTATATTGAATCAGGGTAATAATTTCAGAAGCTCATAGTCCATTTCATTTGTTCACATTCTACCATGCCAAGGATGTGTTTAGTAAAGAATCGCTACCAGTCATCTTTCCTTTTTTTCCTTCTATGTGTGTGTGTGTGTTGGTGATACTGCTCCTGGGGATCAAACACATGGCCTTAGTGCATGCTAAACACCTGTTCTAACATTAAGTTACACCCCTAACCCCCAAAGCAATCATTTTTTAAAGAAGGTAAAAAAGGCCCAGCAACATACCATAATTTGCTTTAGGTTAAATGAGCAGTAGGACTTAAACCAATCACTAGAATTGATCACAAGAACAGTATCTGTTGTCATGTGTTTTGGCTAGAGGGAATAAGATGGAGTGATAGTGAGCATGGGTTTTAACCTGATTCCTGCCTGCATTCAAGTCTCAGCGGATTGCCCTTAGGCAACCTACTTAACTTTTCTATGCCTCAGTTTTTCCCCTTCTAACACAGGGAACATAGTAGTTTCTAATTTGTATGTTTGTTATAAAGACTAGATGAGCTAATCTGTGTCAAGTACTGAGAACAATAACTTATCAGTACTATGTTAAATATTTATTAAGCATAAAATGCAAGGAGATGGTAAAGACCTTACGTTTTGTTCCTTACCTACTCATATGATCTTAAAAATCTTCTCAGAAACTAATTTGCACAACATTATTCTGGGATATTGTTGGGTAACTAAAGGAGACCCAGAGTCTCCTACTTTCCTAACTCCCGACAAGCAGGGTCTGGCTGCTTATCACACAGCACTATGGAGGAGTTGTAACTTATAAAGTTCCTATGCCTACCCAGATGCTCACCATAATTACAATGGGGTTCTCATTGCTCAGTGTTAATGAATATCTTATTGAACCCTTCGATCAGTGTTTTGGCTTCTAAAGATGGATTAGTATTTTTGAAATTTTAATTCAAAAGGGAAAGAAGCTCTTTGTCCACTCAGCACATATATTATGTAGATGTGACAATTATAGCACCATAAAGAAGCCCGCATACATGTTTAATGCTCAAATTACATGTGAGAGGTAGCTCAAAGGAAACACACAGGGGTCCAAACCTCCAGTTTCAAAGCTCATAATAGAAACCAATGAAATATTGATGTCAAGATGGAACGATATTATATTTACATATGAATATTCTATCATGAGCAGGTAATTTACATACATATTCAGCATACACATACTTTATATCTCTATATAAAAAATGATGCTGTTTCATTTGTACTATATAATAACAAATAGTTCTTAAAATGAAACATAATGGAAAAAATTGTGGAATTACAAGATGAAAGGTATAATCAAGCTGTAGATTAGATCCTTAAATACCAAGTTGCATTTATGCTTATCTTTCTACCTCATTTATGTATATATGGTTTTGTTTGGTAATTACAATGGTATTTTTGAAACAGTATAGAAGAGACTCAAAGGCAGACAAGGCTATTTATACGTGTGCGTAACTCAGAAATTCTGGCATGCTATTACAGACCACCAAGAAGCCTCCTTGCAATGAGAGGTGAGAATGTTGAAAATTTCAGAGTACTGTGTTTTTCTACCTAATATCCCTGGGGGAAGAGGAGAGAGAGGGATATAATAGTACTCAATAAAGTAAAACACACATTCCCCTCTCTTCATGTTTCCCATCGACAGATGAATGGAAAACAAATTCTTTCAGCCTCTACTCACTTCTTACTTACTCTATCGCATCTGAGAAATGACTTGTCTGATCAGGTAAGTTTTGAAGACGATGCTTGGCTGGGCTTGGCTCACCTCTTCTGGAATCCCTTGTGGAGCTGGCCTGGCCACAAATATTTCTCTCTCTGGTTTGTTCTCTGAGATGTGATAACCTTAGAAGGCAGGTTCCTGCTTGTGGGGAGATCAACCTCTGAGGGAGAGGGGTGAGGTAGGGGTTGTTTGCAATCTTTTTTGGCCACAAATATAAAGCTGCAGGTATAAATCAATAATAAAACTGATATTTCAGTCTCCCTCTGCTTATTTCAGTGTCCTCATTCTTACATCATTTGAACTCAACAATCTCAATTTGAATCCCTAAAATGCCCAACATTGCAGTTAGGATCAACAAAGTTGCACATTTGCTACCTCGTTCATCCCCCAGTAGTGCTGGCACAAAGTCCAACTGATCAAAGAGCTCTTGGGTTAAGCAGTGGACGGAATATAGAATCAACAGAGGAATCCTGAGACATGACACTTGTTTCATTTTTTTAAAAAATCCTCCTTTATTATTTTTTCCTGCTTGCAAAAGGAATGCTTTTTTTCTTTTCTTTTTTTTAAAATTGATTTTATTTTTTTTTTAATACACGACAACGGAATGAATTACAATTCTTATTACACATATAGAGCACAATTTTTCATATCTTTGTATATAAAGTATGTTCACGCCAATTCATGTCTTTATACATTTTTTGGGGGGGGTTCTCTTTTTGCATTGCAATTCTTATTACACATATATACCACAATTTTTTTATATTTCTATTTGTATATAACACCCAATTCGTATCTTCATACATGTACTTTGGATAATGATGTCCATCACTTTCCACAATCCTTGCTAATCCCCTGGCCCCTCTTTTTCCTTCCCACCCCTCTTCCCTATCTAGAATTCATCTATTCCTCCCATGCTTCCCCTCCCTACCCCACTATGAGTCAGCCTCCTTATATCAGAGAAAACATTCAGCATTCGTATTTTGGGGATTGGCTAACTTAGCATTATTTTCTCCAACGCCATCCATTTACCTGCAAATGCCATGATTGTATTCTCTTTTATTGCTGAGTAATATTCCATTGTGTATATAGGCCACATTTTTTTTTATCCATTCATCCACTGAAAGGCATCTAGGTTGGCTCCACAGTTTAGCTATTGTGAATTGTGCTGCTATAAACATTGATGTGGCTGTGTCCCTGTAGTATGCTGTTTTTAAGTCCTTTGGGTATAGTCCGAGGAGAGGGATAGCTGGGTCAAATGGTGGTTCCATTCCCAGTTTTCCAAGGAATTTCCATACTTCTTTCCATATTGGCTGCACCAATTTGCAGTCCAACCAGCAATGTATAAGTGTGTCTTTTCCCCACATCCTCGCCAACACTTATTGTTGTGTGTCTTCATAATAGCTGCCATTCTGACTAGAGTGAAATGAAATCTTAGATTTGATTTGCATTTCTTTAAATGCTAGAAATGCTGAACATTTTTTCATATATTTGTTGATTGATTGTATATCATCTTCTGAGAAGTGTCTGTTCAGGTCCTTGGCCCATTTGTTGATTGTGTTATTTGTTTTTTTGGTGCTTAGCTTTTTCAGTTCTTTATATACCCTAGAGATTAGTGCTCTATCTGATGTGTGAGGGGTAAAAATTTGCTTCCAAGATGTAGGCTCTCTATTCACCTCACTGATTGTTTCTTTTGCTGAGAAGAAACTTTAGTTTGAATCCATCCCATTTATTGATTTTTTATGTTAATACTTGTGCTAAAGGAGTCTTATTAAGGAAGTTGGGCCTAATCTCACATGATGGAGATTAGGGCCTACTTTTTCTTCTATTAGATGTAGAGATATAAATTTGAGTGTGTCTTTGAGTAATGCCACCAAATTCCCTTTAATCTGGAAGAACTTGATCAAAATATATTAACAGAAGGATCCATATAATTTTTTAAAAATATTTTTTAGTTGTCAATAGACTTTTATTTATTTATATGCAGTGCTGAGAATCAAACCCAGTACCTCATACATGCTAGGCAAGCACTCTACCATTGAGCCACAACTCCAACCCAGGATTCATATAATTTTAAAGGAGCTAAACTACCATTTGGGGAACTGTTGAGAGCCACAGCCGAAGGGGCCCCAGCAAACTTCCAGCTGCCGGCTGATGATTGGCTCACAGCGGCCCCAGCAACATCTAGCTGATTGGCTCCTCTGCGGTGATGCTCATTGGGCTGTTTCCCTGCCCTTTCAGACCACGGAGCTGCTCATTGGGGGACTTTTTTGGCTCCGCCCATGTGACCCAGCCAATCGGCCTCAAGAGCAGGAGGATTGTGGGAGGTGGAGAGAAGCTTGTGTGGGAGAGAGAGGCTTGTGGAAAGCCCGTGGTGGCAGTTGAGGCTCTGAGGATTTTTCCTGAGAGGCTGTTTTGTTTGGCGTGTGTGGTTCTAAAAATAAAGTTAGTTTCTTTTGACAAGTGGCTTCTGATTGTGCCCAGCCAGACTGCGGCAGGGAACCTAATCAAAAAATTTATAACGTGTAGGTGAAAAGATTCCCCAACTATGATTTATTAATCATACATCTATTGCACTATGAGGAGAAGTGATAAGAGTCATATCATTGCAACAGTGAGGTCAAACCTCAGCAATAAAGTTAAGGTCATATTTTGAGGTAAGCATTTGCTAATTAAAGTTACCAGATGGCAGAAAATAGCTCTAATATTTGAAGTAGAGAACGAGCTGAAGGATGGGGGAAAACCTGAAAAACTACTTCTGTTAGCATTAGCATTCTTATCCAGATCCTTGTTTGTCTTTTTCCTTCAGCTGAAATGTCTTAAAGGAAAATGTTACCAGCTAAGACTATGTAGTAGCTATTCTCCAAAGATATCCTCCCAATGAACCATGCCTTGAAGTACTCATGCCCTTTGGAATCCCTTCTCCTGGATTCTATTGGTTATCAGAGTATAAAGAGAACTCAGTGAAGATGACGCTGCATGGTTTCCAAGGCCAAGTTGGAAGAAGCCATATAGCTTTAGTCTTGGTCTCTTAGAACATTTGCTCTAGGGAAAGACAACTACCGCATAAGAACTGTAATCACCTAGAGATTTCCATGCTGTGATACAGCCCAAGCTTAGTGACATGGAAAGGGAATGTAGAGATGTATGCCCATGTAACTCCCTGTTATTTTAGACTTCTCAGTCCACGTATCAGACACAAATGAAGAAGGTCTCTTGCCCCCAGCCAATATCTAATTTCAGCTGCATAAGAGATCCCAAGTTAGAATCGGGAGAGATAATAACAAATTATGTTTAAGTCATTGATTATCTAGGTAGTCATCTACAGCAGCAGATCATTGTAACTGCTTTCACAGCATGGGATATGAAATAGTTTATAACAAATCCCTGAATTGCTACAGTCGAATATCTTAGTCCATTTGGGTGACTAACAAGATGTTAAAGATGTCTAGGAAGCTTATAAATAAATAAAAGTATTCCTCACTGTTCTGGAGCTTGAGAAGACCAAGATCAGAGTGCTAGCACAGTTGGGTTCTGGTGGCGGCCCAATTTCTCTTTCTGTCCTCATATTGTAGAAAGTGTTAGCTGGCTTTCTATGATCTCTTTCATAAAGGCATGAATCTCATTCATAAGGGCTCTGCCATCACGATCTGATCACCTCCAAAGGTTTCCATCTTCCCACACCATCACCTTGCGGGTTAGGATTTCTACAAGGGAATTTTGAAGGAATATAAAAGCATTCCTCATATAGGACCAGGGAAGATTCCACATGGGATTGCAGTAAAGTGGCATCCATGTTTTACTTAGTTGGGGATCCACTTGAAGCTTTGTTTTCAATCATGAACTTACCTCTTTCTTCCAGAAGAAGCAAAACCAGCCAAATTAACACTCTTTTCATTAGCAATATGGGCAGAATGATGATACTGTTGGTGAAAACATGGGGCCCTCATTGACAGGAAAATAAAGCCATTCCTGGGAAAGTAAATTATTGTGGAAGGTCTTTTCAGGAATACCTGGAAACTGAATCTGAAATGGAAACTGAAAAAAATAAACCCTGAAAAACATAGTAGTATTCTGATAAGAAAAGAATACCCTGGCACAGAACACACTGGAATAAAAATCAATTAAAACAGATGCTGGGCATAAAATTGAGTTTAAGAATCAGACGTTGGAATCACAGATCTCAGTTTGATCCTTGCACTGACACTTACTAGCAGTGCAATATTGGACTAGTAGATTAACCTCTCTAATTTTACCGTGGGGATTCTTATTACCTAAATATAGAAATATAAATGAGTATTAAATAAAATGATAGATGTGAAATTGCTTATTATCATGCCTAGGATGTTGAAAGTCCTTAGTGTAAAGTAGTGACTATATTATACACTAATGGTTTGAGTTGTTTTGTGTATTTTTTCCATGGATAACATAAGATCCCATTCATGTAAGAGTTCTCACCAAACTTGGCTCTTAACATTCAAAATCAAGTTTTCAGAATTAAAAAGAATCCACAAAACAAACTTTTTTCTCTTTGATTCACTTTCATGCAACTCAAAACGCCTCTGGTTTTTAGAATATTGCCCATATTATATATCTTAAAATCTTCTTAAAAGCTGAAAGCCATGAATTTCACTATTTTATCTGTGTTACCTTAATTAATAGGAAAGTTCACATAGAATGCTCCTTATACTTCTTGAACGATGTGGAAAGGGCAGGGGTAAATGCAAATTTTCAAATATACAATTTAATATAAAATATGTTTGCTGAAGAATCATAAAGATTAATTCACTTAAATAGCTATTTTAATTGAAAAGAATGAAATAACATGAATTTGGACCTATCCTAGGAAATCCAGTTGTATAGTTACTATAGCTTGCAATGTATATAAGTAATGAGGTAATTTACTATTTGGGAAATACCAGTAGGGAACAGAGAAAGCTATGTGGTTAGTCACCTGGTTACTGCCAGCTGTGACGACGGACAGATGAGCCTTTGTGCAAACTTTAAATAACATAAGCAGTGTGTCTGCAGGTTTAAGTGTCTTTCCATTAAAGTCAAATTAATGGTTCTTAACTGGGGTGTTCAGAAGAATCATCCAGAAGCTTATTTAAAAATGTAGTCTCCAGAACCCTTTCTCTAGAGATTAAGTCAGAGGCAGGACCCCTAAGCAGTTCTAACAGAGAACTAGATGATCACAGTGCAGGTGGTCCATGGACCACACTTGAGGAACATTATCTGAGAGGTGAGAAGGAAAATATCCTTTTACTCAGCTGCCTTTTCTATAGCCAGTTCTCCCCTAAGTCAGCATCATCAATCACCACCCACACATGGATGGTAATGGTTCTATGGCTTGGCAGGGTTCACGTAGCCTACCTGCTGGGGCTGGTGAGTGCCCACCCACAATCTCCCATGCAGAATCAGCAACTCAACACCATCTGTGATTCAAGGATTTGCTAGGCATTTTGGCCATCTGGACACAAATACACATAGCAGGTAGCAATAGCCTACCAACTAAATTGCCTACACAGCAGCAAGCGTTTTTCAGTAACTGATCAGGTTTTATGCTTTAAAGTGAGTTATTATTTTTAGAGACCTGATTTTTCCCCTATAGGAAGACACTGCCCCTTAATTTCCTTTTTAAAAATTAGCTATTATATATGAAATAGTCTCATTGCTACTAAGACACCCTGAAAATTATGTTGGTTTCATTAGAATAGAATATATGGTAGAAATATTATATATATGTCTTCATGAACAAAAGCAGGACAGTGAAACCACTGGTGATTTATAATTGTAAAGATTTTTCTTGTTGCCGTTGCTGTTATTGTTACTGTATTACTTCTAGCATGTTTAAAGGGCCAAATTTGCTAGAACTATCTCATTTCTGGACATGCATAGAAACGTGAAATATAGAATTTTCTTCTTATTTACAATGATTCCAAAGAGATTCACAGGGCTTCTTAATCTAATCTAACTGTGTGCTACATTTACAAACATTCATTTAGGCAGAACAGATAGTGAGCACTCAAGTGCATTGTGCTGACTCAAATTGGTTGTAATAATTGTAACCAGGCCAACTTGTAAGTAATATATGGGACTAGAACACAATAAAAAGTCTTATAGGGCTTTGTCAAAATGCAATAGTGCTTATTTCAAAGTGCCATGCTGAGAGATTATTTAGTATCATGAGTATTTAGTATCATGAGTATCATTATTTAGTATCACCTTATTACTTCACCTCATGAAGTTATGAGGTAAAACAGAATGGGAAAATGTAGGAAGCCTAAGACTTCCTGGCAGTAGGACTTATTTAATAGTAAAGTATATTCTGCCAAGAAATAAAAATCATATTGAACAAAGCATTGAAAGCCAGCCTACACAATGCACTGGGAAATGTACAGTGAAATTCTTTCCAAACAACAGGGAAACAAAAGGACCTCAACTTAATACACTCTCAGTGCTCCAGGACCTCATTTCACCCCATTTCAGCATTCTAAGACTTACTATTCTTAAATAAATCATTCCTTTCTATACATATTTCAGTGCATGAAAGTGTTAAATACAAAATCCTGCACAAATTAGATATAAACTTGCTATAATACATAATGAAGGTGGAGGTGATAGAAAACTTCTAAGTAATTTGGGCTGAATGGGCAGCCTGTAATGAATCTCTGCCACTTGCCATTGGTGACCCCACCTCATTTTTCTCCGACTTCTTTTTCCCGTTTTCCATAGTTTGGTCCACAATTTGTCTTTGTCCTTAGGCAAATTCAAATATACTGCCCTACCACTTCTTCCCTTGTACCAAATCTGTAAGGACTTAATATTAACTCCATTAACAAGCTAGGTTTCCAGGAATTCTATGGCTGCCCTTGTACGTATAGGTTCCTTATCTAGAGTTTGAGATCTCTGCTTATTCTTCCTTATTGCTCATAAGTGATCAACCCTGACTGTGCATGCCTTATGCTCGAGTCCCCAATAATGCTGGCTCTTCCTACTTTATTGCCCATGATCCCAGAGCCTTGTGTTTGTGGACTAAGGTATTAAAAACAGAGCCCCCAGTGTCTCTCAGGACCCTGCTTAAAAGACAATGAGCTGTTTCTTTGTAAGAACGCCACTTTATTATAAGAGAGTCTATTAAGGCAATTTGCAAACATCTAGGACCAAGTTTGCCCCAACAGGTTTTAAAGCTCTTGGTTTTAAATATATTTACCCAATTCCTTCAACCAAACTTTTTCATATTTGGAGCCTATTTTGTTTTACTATCTAACAAGTATATCTTAGATTACAAAAATAATCTCAGTAGTAACAAATGTGTTACACTCCATATGATTGTGAAATCTGGAGGAGTAATCTGGGGTGTAGATGTAAATATAGATGACATCCTGTATACATGGTAATTGAAGCCTTGGGCATTAATGAACTTGTCCAGAGACAGAATATAATTTACCAAGAAAAGTGTACCTAGACCACAATTGAGGAGATTGCATTGAGAGAGAGATGGTGATGGTCCAAAGTGTGTTAAGGATAAGAACTGTCCACTGACTTCACAACATGCTGTAATGATGACCTTAGCAAGAATTGGTCTTTGGGGAAATCTTAGTGAAATGTTACCACAAGAACTTAAAGCTACATGATGTTTCCTGGAAGTGTTTTAAGTAGCTTCAAAAAAAAAAAAACTTATTTGAAGGCTATTTAAATATCAATGGGGAATGAATGACCTGCATAAGATTGGAATACACCCCTATACTGGAATGCAATGCAGTTGTTGAAAGTGATCAAATCTATGTAGGATGATATTGGAAGGATGTCCAGATAGATTAGGGAAAAAGCACACTACAAATCAGTGTGAATAGCCTGATCTATCTTTGTAAAAACTGTATAAATAAATAGATAGATAGATAGATTGATTGATTGATGTAACTATAAACAGAGAGAATTGAAAAGAATTTGTGTTAAGCAAAGTCTTAATGGTAAGTTCTTCGCAGCACTGCTAAGTGGTGGGAGGAGGAGGATGGGGAGGGTAAAAATTAAATGGTGAGATTATAAATATTTGTACTTTTTGTATTACTTCAAATTAAAAAAAATTAAAACCTGGTCATGTGTTAAATCTCCCTTTCACTTTATGGTATAAATGGTTAGTTTATAAAAATCTAACCCAATATAAAGTCTGAATGTATAAAATAACTACTTTCACAAATATATTAGGCAAATATATAATGTCACAACAGGCAAAGAAAGTTCAATTGGCCCAGTCACGATTTGGAATCTCTTTTGTAGTACAAAATAATTATTTTATGAGTAAGTCAAATATTAACATATTCAAAGTGGTAGACTTCCTTATAAACACTTTGTCTAATTTGAAAATTTTGTATATACTTATCAGCTGAAGATCTATGCTTAGTGAGTACTTCCCTGGATTAACAATTTTGTTTTATTTACTTTATTAATGAGTAAGTTCTATCTTAAATCAAACAATGATAAAAAACAGTCCAGGATTCATGAACCCATTAATTTCCCTTTACTTTGCCAAATGAATGGTGTGTGTGTGTGCGCACGCACATATGTGTGTATATGTATGTTTTGCGGGGAAGAATTCACATATAAATATATATTATATATCCATTTACATTTTGTATAAAAATAATGTTTACAATTTCATGTTGGGGAATGCAGTATGTCAATATCATATGCAAAGAGTTTTTAAATAAACTTTATGTGTCTATATCTATGTAGTTATATAGGAAATGATAAATTGATTAGCTTATACATTATTCCTAAACAGAATTCTCAATATTTGCTTATTCATGCAAAAATGGAACTATCTTATCCATTTTAATATTTTCATTCACTAAATTTCATGACATCTTCAAATGTTATCAAATACAAAATATAAAATTTAAGCAGATATGATATACTAGATATTTTAAAAGTTGCTTTTAATGTTCATCACCTTGAGTTTAATTTTAGGAAAGAGGAATAAGTCACTACCAGTATATTGTTGTTTGTTGTTTTAGTTAATATGATTCAAAAATGAAGATGAATGAATTACAGAACATTCTGAAAATTCTAGGAAGGGATTCAATATATATACAAAGTATATTTTTCTATCAGTTGCATTTAGTCTCATATGTAGTTCAAATTTATTCAATAAAATATATAAAACATCCTTGACCAAAGTCTGCTAAATTTGCATTCTTTGTAATTTAATAGTAACTTATTAATTTGAATCACTCCCCAGAGTGATTTAATTAAAGCACCTACAACCTGAAGCAAGAAAGGACTTTAAGGAAGGAGAAGTTTATAAGTGTTCTTTTTTTTACTTACATATAATTCACTAAAATTCCATTCTTTTTCATCATTTAATATTCACACTTTGAACATAAATATAATTTATAATCATAATGTATGAAGGACCACAGATGCACACACAAAGAATAATTGGATTTCTAAAAAGACTCAGGAGTAAATATTGATTTTTGATAATTTGATGCCTAAGAAATCATTTAGAATGTATGAATATGCTTGTTGTTTTATTATCTTTCCACTCTAGCTCTTGTAAGTTAAACCACTGTTTCAAGCACAAAATCTTAAAAAAATAATTCTGTGAAATTCTGAAAAGTTTAGAAATGCAACACTAAAACCTAATTTTAAACATAGACATTGTCTTTGTCTATGTGAGTCACAGAGTGAAAGTAATAAACGTTTTTTGGCCTGTCATCCTTCTTTTAGACACTGAATAATCATCTCAAAGGTCTTAGCTGGTTTATATTTGAGTATCTCATGATGATTTTACATACAGGCTATATGGTAGCCCATTCTAGTATTTAAAATTTCATTTTCTCAGGAAGAACTTCTCTAGGATAAATGAGATAGACAACAGTTAAAAATGACAAAAAAATATTTAAAATATTCATTATTGTTTTTGAGGAAAAGCAGATAGTCTCCTAGGGAATTTCACTGTCCTGAGACAATTAAGAGAGAGATTCTTAGTGCAGATTCTGATTCAATAGGTCTAGGGTGGAGGCTGAGACTGCTAGACAGGGCTAGACAGAATTCCCAAAAAGGTTACTTCAAGTACCTGACCTTTTAGAGAATCAAGATCTCTTTGAGAATTTTCCTACCCTTTTTTTTTTTTTTTTTTTGGCTTCCCCTGTCCTTCCCCAGAGATCTCACCATCATAGGAAACAAAAAAGGGAAAACACTTTAAAAGTGTAAAGCATTAAAGAACTTTAATGTTTTCTTATTTATTATTGTCCCCAGGTGTGTCCCCCAAACTTTCACCTTTCCTTTCTTCCACTATGGCCCTTCCTACGTTTACAAACCCCTGGGATTGGAGCTATTTCTAGAAGACCCTGTTTTGTATTAGATAAACCCCAGCAAACCAAACCATCTTTGTTGTTATATTAACCTGGCTCTGCTCTTTTCTATTTACATTTTAGAGAAACCTTCTTTAAAAAAAAACAGTTTTAGGGGCTAGGTTGTGGTGGAGTACTTGCCTAGCATGTTTGGGGCACTGGTTTTGATCCTTAGCACCACATAAAAATAAATAAATAAATAAATAAATAAATACATGTATTGTGTCCATCTACAACTAAAAATATTTTTAAAAATTTTTTTCCATTGTTGATATACCTTTTATTTATTTCTATGTGGTGCTAAGGATCGAACCCAGTCCTCATACGTTTGAAGCAAGTGCTCCCACCACTAAGCTACAATCTAAGCCCCTAAAAAGAAAACTTCTTGAGATAAAATCTTATATAAAAGCATTTTGGTAAGCCAAAAGGGAAGATGATTATTTTTTTCCAGAAAGGTGGGTCTCATTAATGTTTACTTCTGGCAATCAGGAACTAGGAAAGGAAGCATTATCTTTATAAAAAGCTCTAACCTGTCTGTGGGGGAAAGAAAAAGCTAGACTTTGAGTATTTTAAGGATAGCAGTCTGGTAATATTTTATTCCTTTTCTACGTCTGGTTTAGTGTTTGATTCCTGGTAGTTTTTAACAAACAGTTATTTATATGTTAAGGAAAATAAAGTTAGTTATATATTTCTCAGTGCTAATAAAAATTGATGCTGAAAATCTGACAAAGAAAACAGATGGTCCTCCTAAGCCCCATCAAATCCCTCTGCAGTCATGCCTTTTTTTCCTGGATCTGACAGGTTTTATAGTTTGATATAATTGATGACTAATATCGACACAATGGAAGCACCAAATTGATTCTCTCTGGAAGAAAAATCTAGGGCATTCTCTCAAACTTATGTTACTTGTTCATTATAATTTAGGATAGGGAGAAGACAGACTTCTGACCTGCAGATCAAAAGAATATCTGAGTTCTAGCCCCAGATTTACCACTAAAAAATCCCAGAGCAAAGCACTCCATCTTTCTTACTGCAGATTCTGATTCAATAGGTTAGGGTGGAGGCTGAGACTGCGTTTCTAACAAACTTGTCTGATCATAAAGCTGACCTTAAACTACCCTTAGAGCAGCATGTCCTTAAGGTACCTAACCCATATGTAGATAATAGCAGTTATATTTCCTATACAGTTCACCTATGTGAGTAAAAGATAAGAAAAATGTTTGGAAAGTAAAGAACTATGGAGATTTGTATCAGTTAAAATATTAGTGTTTCATTTTTAAAACAAACCAAATATGAAAATCCAGCCTTGAAAAATAGATAAAATGTGAACTACTTTACTTTCCTTGATAATTGTTTGATATAGAAGAGATATTATGATGATTTTCAATTCTTGATATGCCCTAATGATTTTAAAGTGGTTAACTAAACATTAAAAATTACATTTAAAGCATGATTTCTTACAAGAACTATTATCACGGAAAGCTTTGTATGCCAGTAATTTACTATAAACGTGATATTTGCAGTCAGATTCTACTTAATACCTAGATAATCATTCAATTTCTTTCTATCTGATTCAAAGTCTTCAGTGAACTCAATTCAAAGAACAAATTTCACCATTTTTTCCCTGAGTGAATTGAGTGGCAGCTGTAGCCCTTTGTTTAAGTAGAGAGCACACACTTATGATTGGAGAAAATTCACACAATAAAGTAACACACTAGAAATAATAAAGTCTACTGTTTTAGAAAAGTAAATGTTTTAGTAAATGTTTTGCAAATGTACAGAGGCAATATTTTCTTGCTAGCTTGAAATTTTCTTATATAAGTTAGAACTTATTTAGATATATTCAAAATAGTTCTAAATTGGTGGACAATAACAAGCCAGAATCTATAGGTTGATTAAGAGTCTAGGAGAGAAAGAGAGAGAGAGAGAGAGACAGGGGGAGAGAATGCTCGTGAAAGAGAGAGCGCCAGCGCACTAATGTAAGGATTTTTGCCAATCACGTAGTTCTTACAAGTTTACACTGAGCCAATGAATCTAAGGATGAAAGCAGTACATGTATCATCTAGGCTGTTAAGCAGAGAAACTGGAAAGAAACCACAAATGTTCTGGATATTGAGAACTAGGAGTTGGCATGAAGTATCTGTTCAGCTGTATCTAAAATTACACCATCAGTTTTAGTGATTTTGTAATTTGGCTGCTGGACAGAAAAATAGAAAATTAAGTTTAAAACCAGTTAATATTAAATTATTATAGGCTGAAAAAGTGATTTCCACAAGTCGCCCTTTAAAGAAGAAAAATATACACATCCTAGTTATCCTAGTTGATCTGAATAGCAATGGCCTGGCACTTTCACCCTACTTCATTTCTGTAATTGATCAGTTGGAAACATTTTGTTAAACACGGTCTTTTCTCTATCTGATGTTAATAGCTTCTTGTTTATATGACCGAATATGATATTGACTATAAAGACTATGTGAGATTTTAGTTTTATACTTTTATGTTTACAGTAACAGCAAGGATTAGCAGATGCCCTATATACTTTCTTGATTTACTGGGTAGTAAAACCAGGAACAAAGAAATAAAAGAAGTCAGAGATTTGATGACAGTATAGGGGCTTTTATTAAATCCAGTTTGGGAAGACAGTTAACTGCTTCCAAAAGTATTTTTAAAAGTCCTCGTCAAAAACTGTATATTTGAACCATATTGACTAGATATTGAGAACAGTTTGATATGCAACAGATGTTCATAGCACCACTATTCGTGATAGCCAAGGGTAGAAACAGCCCAAATATTTATCAATAGATGAATAAACTAGTTGTAGTATATACATACAATGGAATAATATTCAGTCAAGAAAAAAGAATAAATTCTTCTTCTTGTTGTTTCAACTGCTCTGGGAGCAGAGCCTTACAATGCCAACATGGCCAAGTCCAAGAACCATACAACAACAACTAATCCTGAACATAGCACAGAAATAGCATCAAGAAACCCCAATCACAATGTTATGAATCTCTTAAAGAGGTAGACCCCAAGTTCCTGAGAAATATGTGTTTTGCCAAGGAGCATAACAAGGGCCTGAAAAAAGATGCAAGCATATAACACCAAGGCCATGAGTGCACGTGCCAGGCTATGAAGGCCCTGCTAAAGCCTAAGGAGGCTAAGCGCGAGTTTGATCGCCTTGCCTTGCTTACCCATTCCAAGCTCAGGAAGCATGCTCATGCCCACATGGCCAGGGATCTCAGGCTCTGCCGGCCAAAGGCCAAAACCCAAGCCCAAGCCAAGACCCAGGCTGCAACTCCAGCTCCACTATAAGCTCTAGCTCCAGCTCCAGCTCCTGCTCCAAAAAGTGCCCAGGCCCCCAAGGGTTCCAAGGTCCCTATGAAGGCTCCATAGTAAAAGCCTCTGCGAAGGTGAGGACAGAAGGATTGGTGTGACCCCTGAGCCCCTGTCTACAGGGAGGGGTGTTCTCCTGTGCTGTTTGTACAAATAAAATCCAGAAGCCGGAAAAAAATAAAACAAAATAGCTAGGCATGATGGTGCATGTCTGTAATTCCAGCGACTCAGGAGGCTCAGGTAGGAGGATCACAAATTCAAGGCCAGCTTGGGCAATTTAGCTAGATTATATCTCAAAATAAAATTAAAAGGGCTGGGAGGTGACTCAGTTGTAGAACACCCCTGGGTTCAATCCCCAGTGTTTAAAAAAATAAAATAAAAAAATACTGATACATGATACAATGTGGACGAACCTCAAATACACTATGCTAACTAAAAGAAGAGAGACAAAAGGGTCACATGCTCTATGACTTCATGTACATGAAATATTCAGAATAAGTGATCTGCAGAGACGGCAAGCATGCTGATGGTTAACAGGGACAGGGGAAACAGGATGGAGACTGACAGGAATGGGGTTTCCTTCTGGAGTGTGAAATGTTTTGAACTGGAGGTGGTGATGGTGCAACATTGTGTATGTACTAAAGGCACTGAATCATTCTTTTTAAAATGGATAGTTTTATATTATGTGAATTTTGCTCCAATAAAAGTAACATTTTGACAATGAACAAATGTACATGTCATTAATTAATGCCTAGTTAGCAGTCTGCCTGCATGATAGTAGGCTTTCAATAAACATGTATTGAGCAATGAATGAATAAGACCAGAGTCCCCTTGTTACAGTTTCTTTTAGATTTTTGGATCCCCCCCCCCCGACTTCTAGAAACAGTGGAACCAGAAGCAGTAGTAAAATCCTACCATCGAGAAGGGGGAGAATATTAGATAACAAATAGTGTAACCTCCTTGTTTTATAGCTGAGAAAGCTGAGATCCACAGCTGTGACTGGTCTTAATGAATTAGATAACACAGCTAGTTAGTCTCATCAGCAGAATGAAATAGAGGCCCAGATTTCCAGCACTCTTTTTGTTACTCCTCCTTTCTTCAGCCGTGACCCCAGGTCTCTTGGAAGGGTGGAGCTGGTGGAGGAGGAAAGAGTTGGCCAGACAACAGCTGTAATGAAGTTAGTTTACTCTTGTGGATCAGGACTCAGGCCATATTTGGGTGTGAAGGGAACACAGCTGTACTAAGGGGAGGAAAAGCAAAGTGGGTGGTAAATAAATTATCAAAAGTCTAAAATGCAAATGTCCCAGGGCTGGATGCAATTCTGTTCTCAGGAGACAGATACCTACAATTTTAACCCTTTTTCCTAATGGAGGTTATTTAACTTAAAAGGAGACAGAAGAAGGTAGGTCCCATATAAGATCAAGGAAAATAAATACATGTATCCTTCATATAAACTTATTAAAATCATTTGAATTTGATAGAATTTTAGGATTCAAGTCTATTTCTGAGGAAATGTGGCTAATGGTAGTATTTACACTTGTATTTTGAAATAATACAGTTTCTATGGAGAGGTGAATTCTTTTGTGATTCCTTCCAAAGATACTGCTTTAAAATTTCAGTTTCTTAAATATCCCCTCATAAGGAGGCTTTTTAAAAATAAGATAGATCAGTGGCAAGAGATTGAAATTATCATTAAAAGGAATACTGGAGGATTCTTTTATTTATGCAAAAAAGTGAACTGAGCTTTTAAATAGCATGTGTGGTGTGTGGGGTGGGTGTGTGTGTGTGTGTGTGTGTGTGTGTGTGTTTTAAAGTTCAGCGCTGATGGAAATGTGCCAAGGACTGTAATACTAAGAACTGGAACATAGCCAACTGCCTTTGGTTTGGAGAAGGTGAGCACGAGCCAGAGAATGCTCTCAGTATTGGTGGGAGGTTATTTGAACTTGAGGGGGTCAGCCTATTTGATGCCCAGAGCAGAAAGAAACAATGGTTCTCTGATAATTTGGGTAGTAATCCCAGCAGGGGAGCCCATCAACTTTGTTTTCTAGAAGACAGAAGTGTCTCCAGGTTATGGCTTAATCTTCCCAGAACTTTAACTTTGAGGAATCATGATATCTTTGTTAGAAGCAGATCTTGCATGCTTACTTAGCAAACTCTTTCTTCCATAAACAGACATTATAGAAGGTGAAATTCTAGGACTTGATCATTGCTCAAGGCATCTCGTAAACCACAGCAGTAAGAACACCGCAAAATCACTATGATGAATGGACACTTTTCATCAGTATACTGATCCATGTGTTTTTTTCTTTCCTATTCTTTCTTTTTGGCATCTTTCTTTCTTTCTTTTTTTTTAATGTACTGTCATTCTATTTTCTTTTTAATTTTTAAATTTGTTTTAATTAGTTATACATGACGGTAGAATGCATTTATGCACTTTGATATATCATATATAGATGGGATATAACTTCTCATGTTGCAGAATCACATTGGTCATGCAGTCACATGTATACATACAGTAATAATATCTGTTTCATTCTACTATCTTTCCTATCCCCACATCCCCTCCCCTTCCCTCCCATCACTTCCCTCTACCTAATCTAAGGTAACTTTACTCTTCCCTAGTGCCCCTCGCCTTATTGTGAATTAGTATCCACATATTAAACACTTGGCCTTTGATTTTGTGGGATTGTCTTATTTCGCTTAGCAGGATATTCTCCAACTCCAACCATTACTGGCAAATGCCATAATTTTACTCTTCTTTAAAGCTGAGTAATATTCCATTGAGTATATATACCATATTTTCTTACTATACCATTCATCTATTGAGGGATACCTAGGTTGGTTCCATAGTCTAACTATTGAATTGAGCTGTTATAAGCATTGATGTGGCTGCATCACTATAGTATGTTGTTGATTTTAAGTCCTTTGGGTATAAGCCAAGGAGTAGGATATCGGGTCAAATGGTGGTTCCATTCCCAATTTTCTGAGGAATCTCCATACTACTTTCCACAGTGGTCGCACCAATTTGCAGTCCTACCAGCAATGTGTGAGTGTACCTTTTCACCACATCCTGGCCAACATTTATTGTTGCTTGTATTCTTGATGATTTCCATTCTGACAGGAATGAGATGAAATCTTAGAGTAGTTTTGATTTGCATTTCTGTAATTGCTAGAGATTTTGAACACTTTTTCATATATTTGTTGATAAATTATATTTCTTCTTCTGGAAGTGTCTATTCAGTTTCTTAGCCCATTTATTGATTGGGTTTTTTTTTTTTTTGGTGTTAAGTTTTTTGAGTTCTTTATATATCCTAGAAATCAATGCTTTATTGGAGGTGTATGTGGTAAAGATCTTCTCAATTTATTATTTTCTTTGCTGAGAAAAATTTTTTTAAATTTGAATCCATCCATGTATTAATTCTTTTTTAAAAAAATTTTTTGTAGTTGTAGATGGATAGAATGTCTTTATTATATTTGTTTATTTTTATGTGGCTGTGAGGATCGAACCCAGTGCCTCACACATGCTAGGCAAGCACTCTGCTACTGAGCTATAGTCCTGGCCGAATTCTTAATTTTATTTCTTGCACTTTAGGAGTCTTATTAAGAAAGACAAATCCTAGGCAGATATGGTGAAGATTTTGGCCTATTTTTTCTTCTATTAAGCACAGGGTCTCTGTTCTAGTGCCTAAGTCTTTGATGCATTTGAGTTGATTTTTGTGCAGGGTGAGAGATAGAGGTTTAATTTCATTTTGCTACATATGGATTTCCAGTTTTGCCAGCACCATTTGTTGAATAGACTATCTTTTCTCCAGTGAATGTTTTTGCAACTTTGTGTAGTATGACATAACCATATTTATGTGAGTTTGTGTCTGTGTCCTCTATTCTGTACCATTGATCTACCATTGGTGCCAATACCATGCTGTTTATATTAAACTATACTAGCTTTGTAGTATAGTTTAAGGTCTGGTATTGTGATGCCTCCTGCTTCACTTTTCTTGCTAAGGATTGTGTTAGCTATTCTGGGTCTCTTATTTTTCCAAATAAATTTCATGATTGCTTTTTCTATTTCTATGAAGAATGTCATTGGGATTTTAGAAGTTATATATGCTAAACCCAAGGCCAGCATCATTCTAAATGGAGAAAAAAAATTGAAAGCATTCCCACTAAAAACTGTAAGAAGACAAGGATGTCCTCTTTCATCACTTCTATTGAACATTATCCTTGAAACTCTAGCCATAGCAATAGACAAAAGAAAGAAATTTAAAGGATACAAATAGGTAAAGAAGAACTCAAACTATCACTATTTGCTGATGGCATGATCTATATCTAGAAGATCCAGAAAACTCCTAGAACTAATAAATGAATTCAGCAAATTAGCAGGATATAAAATCAACACCCATAAATCAAATGCATTCTTATACATCAGCGATGAATCCACTGACAGAGAAATTAGGAAAACTACTCCATTCACAATAGCCTCAAAAACAAAAACAAAAAACCTGGGAATCAATCTAACAAAAGAGGTGAAAGTCCTCTACAATGAAAACTACAGAACACTAAAGAAAGAAATTAAAGAAAACCTCAGAAGATGGAAAGATCTCCCATGCTCCTGGATGGGCAGAATTAATATTGTCAAAGTGGCCACACTACCAAAAGCATTTATATAGATTTAATGCATTCTATTTTTTTATATATTTCTCCAAACCCTCTCTTCCTCTCCAGTCTATTAGAATACTTTTCCAGGTCAGATCCTTTAAATATACCTATAAATATGGGCACTCTCTAACCTTAAATATCAAAACCAAAGCTAAATTCCCACTTTCAGATTTCTCTCTCTCTCTCTCTCTCTCTCTCTCTCTCTCTCTCTCTCTCTCTCT
>NW_026000037.1:40671133-40766958 GCF_001458135.2 Marmota marmota marmota | reverse complement strand
TTTTTTTTTTTTTTTTTTTTTTTTTTTTGCAACAGTTTAAGGAAACAAGGAACAGTAAGATGGCAAACATGAGAGACTCACTTTGCTTATTTAGAGTGGCAGCTAGGCTCTGCACATGTCTTACATTTAGGCCTAGATTTGTGGGAGGCCCTTAATGTGCTCAGAAAAAACACTTGGGTTCTTTTTCAGTCAACGACTTTAGAGATGAATTAATGAATTAATTAATTCATTAGAATTAATGAAGAAGAATAAAAATACTTGGAGTTGACAGAAGCCCTTCTCATTTTTCTTTTCTTTCTTTCTTACCTTTTTTTTTTTTTAACAGTGCTTGAACCCAGGGCCTTTTCATGGTAGCAGGTAGTCTACCACTGAGCTGACCTCCAGTTTGCAGAAATTCTTTTCTTAACATTAAATTACACTAATACACATTGACAAGGACAGGCTGCAAAGAGGAAAACTAAAAATTCTAGAGAAATAATTGGAGTTGACAAAATCAAGTCAATGACCAAGATAAATCTAAAATGTAAAGTCTTTATTTCAGAGAGTTGACAATTATTTGGTAAACATAGGAAGTATAGACTGCCAATAAAATGTCCTATTTTCCCAAATCATCCTGACTAATGCTTTAGGCCTTAAATTATGCACATAATTAGCTAGACACAGATTCTGAACAAATGTATATAATCAAGCTGTGATGGTTAATTTTATGTATCAACTTGACTGGGTTATGGGTTACCTGGAAAGCTAGTAAAATATTTTCTCTGGGTGCATCTGTGAAGATGTTTCTGGATTTTTAATTTATAGACTAAGATCAACTCTTCCCAATGTGGTCAGACACTATTCTAAACATTCAGAATTCTCAGATGGCAGATGGCTGATTGTGGTGTTTCTCAGTCTCCATAATTGCACAAACTGATTCTTACAATAATATACATTATGGGAATATTAATAATATATATTATTATTATTGGGCATGTTTCTCTGGAGAACCCCAATTTATTCAAGCCAATGTTCATGCTCTACATAGGGGAAAAGAACACAACATATTTCATAAATATTTTAGTATTAAGATTTTTATTTGAAATATTTCAAAGAATGAAAGATTTCATAAAAGAATAATTATGCTAAAAAGATCTAAAAGTTTATAAAGCGTAAGACTTATTTATATTTAAAGACTGAATATATTAGGGTGGCTGTCTAATCTTTGTTAAATATAACTTTATGTAGAGTGTAAATTCCCTTGGCTTTATAAGCCAAGGGAAGCCTGTGTGTTTTTAAAACTTACTTAACTTTTAAGTTGAATATTGTCGATTACATGCCAGCAAAAGTATAATGAAAATGACAACATTGTATGGATTACTCTAAGAGGATAATAGTAGAAAAGAGCTGAAACTTGAGATAATAATAACATTTGCAGAGAGGAGAATGAGACATTTATATCATTATGTAAATGTATAACGAATAAAATAGTCTTTCCTTAATTAACATAAATTGCAGACTGAGTAAATTTCTAATTCAGTGTAAATGAGCTGGCTGTATAACTAGTTACTTGACATTCAGTCATTTTGCACATGTTTAATTCCATTTTGTTCTTGGTTAAGAAGAAATGCGAAATTTAATATTTTTAAACAAATCCTTTGGGAAACAATTGGCTCCTCAGAAATTACAATGAATCCAGGCACTGTGGTACACACCTCTAAGCTCAGCAACTCAGGAGGCTAAGACAGGAGAATCCAAACTTAGAATTTCTTCTTCATTACTAAAGAATATGTTCACTTGCAACGTACATAGCAAGACCCTGTCTCAAAACAAAAGGTAAAGAGGGTTGGGTATTCAGAACAGTGGTAATAGAGCACCCTGGATCCAATCACCAATACTGGGGGAAAAAAAAAAGATTTACAATGAAAAGGTAAATTAGACATAAAAGAATGCTAAATAATAACCAGTTATTTTAGAGTTTAATTACCTAAAGAAAAGAGTTAGATCCTTCGGTTCATAAGCGTGATGATTGGGTGTGCACGCTCTTGTGTGAGATGTGCCTCCCTCTAAGTCTTGTTACAACATCTGACGTGAAAAAAAGAAAAAAAAAGGAAAGAAAAGAGTTAATGTCTTCTGAAACATATTTTTCATTACCATTTCTCTTGCCTAATCAAATTTCCACTTATTAAATGAATAAGTGGAACTCATTCTCCTTATCCTTAGCCCATGATTAATGGGAAAATTGTTTTCTATTTTATTATTCTTAGTGATTACCTTACTTATTACAGTATGCATTTATGATTTATCAAAATGTGATATTTTTGCTACTTTTACCTTATTCCCAGAACATGCTATAATTTTAGAAAACTATAACAATTTTTATCTTCCATCTAATATACTCTTTTTTTGTAATTTCTTTCTTTATTTTAATTTGTTATATAAGACAGCAGAATGCATTTCAACTATACTCTTATTCTATATTTTTCTCCATACTTTAAAGACAAAAAGTCACTATTATCACTATTTGTGCAATAAATATTCATTTAGATATACCCAAGTGTTTTAATTTTGTTGCTTTTATATCTGTTAACATCTCCAATTGGGATTTTTTTTTCCTACCTAAAGAGTATTCTTTATACTCTCTCCAGTGTATATGTGAAAGTGACTGATTCTCAGTGTTTTCTGAGAATCTCCTTATTTCTTCTTCATTACTAAAGAATATGTTCACTGTATGTAGATTTCTACTTTAATCATGATTTTTTTCCCAGTGCCTCGAAGTTACCATACCATTGTCTTCTGGCTTCCATTGTTTCTGTTGAGAAGTTAGCTATTGGCTCTTAGAAAATTCTGTCACTAGCCACACAACAATGTGTTGGGTCAATGATGGACAATGTATATGATGGTGGTCTCATTAGATTATAATGAAGCTGAAAAATTCCTATTACCTGGTGATGGTGTAGCTGTCATATCACTGGAGTGCAATGCATTACTCATGTGTTGGTGGTGATGCTGGTGGAAACAAACCTCCTGCATTGCCAGTCATGTAAAAGTATAACATATACAATTATGTACGGGACAATATACTTGATAAAGGTAATACATGACTGTTACTGGTGTACATATTTACTATACTATATTTTTAAATCTTTATTTTAGAGTGTACTCCTTTTACATATCTTTTTTTTAAAAAACATTAACTTTAAAATAGCATCAGGCAGGTTTTTCAGGAGGTATTCCAGGACGTGGTATTGTTATCATAGAAGATGACAGTTTCATGAGTGCTATTGTCCCAGTGAGACAAACTGTGGAGATGGAACACAGAGACATTGATGAGCCTGATCCCGTATAGGATAGGCTAGGTACATTTGTGTCTTTGTTTTTAACCAAAAGTGTGAAAGTAAAAAATAAAAATAATTGAAAAATAGGAAAAAGCTTACAAAACAAGGATAAAAAGAAAAAAAATATTGCCTAGCTTGGTGGCACATGCCTGTAATCCCAGCGATTTAGAAGGCTGAAGCATGAGGATTGCAAGTTCAAGCCCAGCCTCAGGA
This sequence comes from Marmota marmota marmota, assembly GCF_001458135.2. NCBI lineage: Eukaryota > Metazoa > Chordata > Mammalia > Rodentia > Sciuridae > Marmota > Marmota marmota. Next base: position 40,763,428 of record NW_026000037.1, on the reverse strand, counting down.
ATTTAGCAAGGCCCTAAGCAACTAAGCAGGACCCTGTCTCAAAATAAAAAATTAAAAGGTCTGGGGATACAGTTCAGTGGTAGAGCACCCCTGGGTTAAATCCCCAGTACCAATGACCAAAAACACAAAGAAAACAATATTTTTCTATTCCACAAAATGTGTTTCTGTTTGAAATTAAATGTTATTACAAAAAAATTTAACATAATTAAAAAGTTTCTGAAGTGAAATTAGAGTAAGCTAAAGTTAATTTATTATTGAAGAAAGAAAATATTTTTAATGAATTTAGTGTAGCCTACTACAGTGTACCCTGTTTATAAAGTCTACAGCAGTGTACATTAATACCTTAAGTCTTGCCATTCACTCACCAATCACTGACTCATCCAGAGCAACTTCTAGTCCTGCAAGCTCCATTCTTTGCAAGTGCCCCATATAGAGATGTTCCACTTTTCATTTATACTTTACCTTTTTTAGATTTAGATATGTTTAGCTACAGAGTACTTACCATTGTGCTATCATTGCCTACGGTATTCAGTGTAATAACATGCTGTTCAGATTTGTGGCCTCAGGACAATAGGCTATACCATAGTCTAGGTGTGTAGAACACTACACCATTTATGTTTGTGTAAGTATACTCTGTGGTGTTTGTACAATGATGAAATTGCCTAAAGATGCACTTCTTAGAACACAGTCCTCTTATCAAGTGACACATAATTATATTGTGCCTTGAGAGTTATTAATCTTTTTTTTCCCACTAATGGCTCTTCTCCTCTTTCCCCCTTCCCACTGAATTTTAATATCTTCTACTTATATTTTCATAAATCTTCTGCAATGGGTGTGATTTCTTATGGTTTATCTTGTTTAGAATTTTGGGGGATTCTTGAATATTTAACATAAATTGCACCAATTTGGGGACAATTCTTTTCAGAAAAGCTGTTATCTCTTCAGACACTGCCTCTTATTTTCTCTCCTTTTCTTCTAGGATTTCAAATATATCTGTTATTTTTCCATAGGTTCAATCCCCAGTACCATCAAAAAAAGAATGATTCCTGGTTGTGCCTTAATAAAAATATAAAATGCCACCCATAAAAGAGATTAAAAAAAAAAACATGAGTCTGAATTTGATTAAGCCTATAACCAACCTACTAGTTTACAGACAATACAAGTAACACTATTCAGTTAACAATCTTGGCTTTTTTCTTTTTTTCTGAAAATACATATGTTTAATTCCAGAGAAGGATTCTGGCTTATCCTGGATCCCATTTCTACCATTTGGTCTAATTTCTTGGAACAGGGGTTGATAAACTATAGTAGATTATTGTCACTTATGCATCCCTACAAACAGTGATGGTGACTGACAAAATAATAGGCAGTTATGTCAGAATTTGTTGGAAAGTGGAGGAAATAAGGAAGAAAACACCAGATATATATCACAAACAATACAGTGGAAAGACAGGTCTTTTTATGTAATACTTTATTATATGCTGAAAACAGCAATTATTCAGTGAATTATCTAGGATAGTTGCTTAGCAGTTTGATTTTTTTAAACTTCTAGCCAAAAAATCAGAATGAACTTTAAGGATCAGAGTTAATGGTGGAAATAATTAAGTCATAATAATCTAAAAGGAAAAATATATGAATCACTTTTGATCTCTCACTAGAAAAATCAAAGAAAATACCACAAAATAGTAAATTTGTTCTTCTTTCTTCTCAAGCAATTACATAATTCTAAATATGTATTTTTATGTGTATATGAAAAATGTATAAATATATGTTTCAATATATATTTAAAGTATGTGTATAAAATATGTAATTGAGCTGATAACATATAAAAATATATTTGCCAATATCCCTTATGAGTATATAGAAAAAAAAATCCTCGATAAAATACTAGAAACTGAATCCAACAGCATATAAAGCGGATTTTAAACCATGACTAAGTGAGATTTTATTTTTCATGAATTTGGTTGTTATCCTTGCACAGAGGCCATGATAATCTTCTCTATATCATTCAAATTTTCGTTGTATGTTTGCTGATGAAGCAAGCACCCAAGTGTAATTTATCCCAGGAATGCAAGTTTGTTCCAACATATGAAAATTAACCAATGTAACAAAATACATGATTAGAGTAGCAGGAAAACGCATGATCATCTCATCACAGAAAAATCATTTAACAATTTAGCATCATTTTATGATAAAAAAAACAAACTATGATTAGAAAGGAACTTTTTCACCTTCACAAAAGGAATTGATGAAAACTTCTCAGCTAACACCACATTTAGTGGTAAAAGGCTACATGCTTTCCCCATAAGACCAGTAAAAAGCCAGGCATATTCATTCTAGTTACTTTCATTCAACATTGTACTGGAGGTTCAAATCAGGGAAGACTGGAAAAGAATTACAATTATCTTTAGTCTCTAAAACAAGATATTGTGTGTAAGACCTAAAGAATTCACCAAAAAAATTTAGATCTAATAAATAAGTTCAGCAAGTTTGCCGGATATAAGATCAATATACAAAAATCAATTGTATTTTCTACTCTTGCAATAAATAATCCAAGTATGAAACTAAGAAAACTATTTCATTTATAGTAACATCAAAAATAATGAAGTACTTAGGAATGAATTTAGTAAGAGAGAAAAGTAAACTGAAAACTATAAAATGTTGTTGAAAGAAATTTAAAGAAACAAAAAGATGACTCATGTTCATGGATCAGGAGACAATATTGTCAAGATGGCAGTAATCTACAAATTGATCTAGGAATTTAATGCAATTACTCTCAGGATCTAGCCTGGCTTCTCTGTCTATCCTAAAATTTACATGGAAACTTAAGATACCTAGACTAGCAAAAACAATCTTGAAAAGGAACAAAATTGGAGGATTCGCTTTCCAGTTTCAAAACTTATTACAGAGCAACAGTACTCAAGGCAGTATAGAGCTAACATAAGGATAGACATATAGACCACTGGAGTTGAAACAAAAAACTATCCTAAACCCTGACTTTTACATTAGTTAATTTCCCACAAGAATGCCCAAACAATTCAATGATGGAAAGAAGAATTTTTCAACAAATTATGCTGAGATAACCCTATAGCTACAGGCTAAGAATGATACCTCATACCACATACAAAAATTAACTCAAGGGGAAAGGGGAGGAAGGGTAGAAGTACTGGGGAATGATATTGGTCAAATTATATTGTTATATCATGTGCATATAGGAATAGGTAACAATCAATTCCACCATTATGTACAACTATAGTGCACCAATAAAAAAGGTGAGAAAGGGGGCTGGGGTTGCAGCTCAGTGGTAGAGTGCTTGCCTTGCACATGTGAGGCACTGGGTTTAAACCTCAGCACCACATAAAAATAAAATAAAGATACTGAATCCATCTACAACTAAAAAATAAATAAATAAGAAGCTTTAAAAAACAAAATTTAAAGATTAACTTGAAATGGATCAAATACCTAAATGTAAGAGCCAGAATTATAAAATGTGATAGCTACAATTCCCCTAATCTTAGGAGAAAAGATAAGAGTAAATGTTCATGACCTTTGACTCAGCAGTTCTCTGAGTTATAGTACTAGACACATTAACGATGACAAAAATAGATAAATAGGACTTCAACAAAATTACAAACATTTGTGTGTCAAGGGATACTGTAAGAAAAGTGAAAAGACACCTAACAGAATGGGAGAGAGTATTAGCAATTAATACATTGGACAGGGACTTTTATCTAGAATAGAAAAAGTTCTCCTTATAACTGAATAATAGAAAGACAAATGGCTCAATTAAAAAATGTGCAAATTATGTTATTAGTTATTTCTCCAAAGATTTTATACAACAAATATTTGAAAGGGTGTTCAATATCATTAGTTACCAGTGAAAAGTAAATAAAAACCACAATGACATACCACTTTACACCCATTAGAATGACTAGTACCAAAAAGACAGACAACTACAAATATTAGTTAGGATGTGGAGAAATCACTCTCATATAATGCTGGTGAGAATGTAATGCTGCAGTTACTTTGGAAAACAGTCTAATAGTTGCTCAGAACTAACATGAAGCAATTCCACTCTTAGGTATATATTCGAGAGAAATTAAAACATATCCACACAAAAACTTGTACATTTTTCATAAAAACCAAAATATAGAAACAACTCAATGTCCATCAACTAATGAATGAAGAAACAAAATGTTCTATATAGGGGCTGGGGATGTGGCTCAAGCGGTAGCGCGCTCGCCTGGCATGCATGTGGCCCAGGTTCGATCCTCAGCACCACATACAAAGAAAGATGTTATGTCTGCCGAAAACTAAAAAATAAATATTAAAATTCTCTAAAAAATGTGCTATATCTATACAATGAAATATTATTTGGCCATAATACAGAATACTGATGCATGCTATACCATGGGTAAACTTCATGAACATTATGTTAAGTAAAGATACCAGTCATGATAGATCGTATATCACATGATTCCATTCTTTTTTTTTTGGGGGGGGGTGCTGGAGATTGAATCCAGGGCCTTGTGCAGGCAAGGCGGGCACCCTGCCAACTTATCTATAGCCTCAGCCCCCCATGATTCCATTTTTATAGCGGCAGAAAGTAGATTAATGGTTGCCTAGAGTGGGAGTATGGGATGACAAGATCAAGAGTGATAGCTAAAGGACACAGAATTTATTTTTAGTGTAAGACTTCTATAATTGATTGCAGTGATGTCTGTACATATCTATAATAGATAAATTGCAGGTGAGTATATCTATTTAAAATATTTTTATTTTATTAATTAATTTATTTTTTGTATGTGGTGCTGAGGATCAAACCCAGTGCCTTAAGTGTGCTAGTCAAGCGCTCTACCACTGAGCCACAATTCCAGCTCTGAGTATATCTTAATAAAGTTGTTGTCAAAAATATTTAGATGTTGAAATGTAGGCTTTTTTCATACTGACATACCACTGTTAGATCAATAACTTCTGTGGGGAAAGTGATAATGATAAATGTAGTTATATCCTGAAAATCTAAATAAAGCAAAATCTGGCAGGGATTGAGGAGGCAAAAGAATCTGTTCTTACTTGGGATTACACCTAAGGAAAGGAAATACATGTAAAAGTGAGCTTTAACTTATTGCCTGTACACTTAGTGATAGAAAATGACTTGATAGTTTTTGCTACTTATTTAGTTTAGCTGAATGCATCAAAAGAGCCTAATCCAGTAAAATAATATATTCCCAGAGGTTTGGAAACATTATATGCCTCTAATGGCTAGTTCAGAACCACTTTTTATAGGTATGAACACTGAGAGACATTTGTTCCAAGGCAGATACAATGCTAGAATAAGATGTTGAAACTTAAGTTTTCAATATTATGACTTGCTGTGGGTAGGTCAAATTGTAAGCCTTGTGTTTTTTGCTTTGAATGTAATATAAAAATGGACGTGAATGCTTCTTTGAAAATAACACATGGCGTAACTTTGATTCATTGGTATATATTATAAAATAAATATGGAACTTCAGGCTTTCTTTTCATGATATATGATCCCAGTCTGATTTTTTATATCTAGTTATGTGGTGTAGGTTTGACATTTAAAATAAAATTGCAAAATGAAAACCCATTCATGTTCCATTTGGAAAGCATAAGTATATATAAAAGAAAATATATAACTTGTTTTAGGAGTCAGAACAAAAGATCAGGCTCAGCAGAGTACAGTCTATAATCAGGACTCCCTGATCCACCAGAAATACTTTTCCTTTGAGGGATCTGCACCAACTTCTTTTTAAAGGTCTTAGTTTATCATGTGAACATACCACTTCAATCACCATTTATGTGCAAAAATTGCTTGATGCTTCATACTGAGTATATCAGGAAGAGTTTTCTTATTAGAAGCAAATTTGAATATCTTTTGGCTTATGAAGACCAGGAATTATTCTCATTGAGAACACTAGTGTGCTACATGATTAAACACAAAATATTATCAGAAAGTATACAAAACAATAGTGTCTAGGGATTTCAGTGCTTTCTCCCCCAGAGGAAAATCTATATCCTGGCAACCTGCCTCTATTTTCTCAAATAAAGTTCCCACTTAAATGTCTTTTGACATTTTTCATCTGGAATATTTTCATGAAGACTGTATGGGAGACAAAGAAGCACCTAAAAACAGACTTAACAGTAGGGCTAAGGATATTGTGAAATTGGTATTATTTTCACTCTTACTTTCTGATTCCCTTTCCCTCCTTCTGTTGCCTTTCCCTCCTTTACCTTGAGTTCATTTCATATTCCATGCAGCCATTCTTTTGAAAGAGAATCTCTGATAAATGAATTTATATCAATATGCAAATAACTGGAAGTTGTTCCTTTAATAATTTTTGTATTTTTTTTTAAAAGCTGCCTCTCAGGCTGGGGATGTGGCTCAAGCGGTAGCACGCTTGCCTGGCATGCCGGGGCACTGGGTTCGATCCTCAGCACCACATAAAAATAAAATAAAGATGTTGTGTCCACCAAAAACTAAAAAATAAATATTAAAAAAATTCTCTCTCTCTCAAAAAAAAAAAAAAAAAAAAACCCTGCCTCTCCCTCTCCCTGAGGGTGGGGGGACAACAACAACAACAACAATATATATATATAATATATATAAGACTTCTTGATGTCTGTACATATCTACATATCTATAATTGATAAATTGCATGTGAGTTTTATATATATATATATATAAACTTCAGGTTTACATGGGGAATATATTTTGGACAAAATCTTTGCACTTATAGTCTTCATAAGAAGTCAGTTATTTAGCCTCCCAGCATAGTAAAAGAATCGCCTTAAGTAATAGGTCTACCTTCATTAAGTACTTATTGTTGATGCAACTGTTAAGTGCTTAAAAGAGAAAATATTGTCAGTCTAGAAATAACTACAGCATGGGGTTGAAAGTAGGAAGAAAACAGTAATCACAGTATACTGGCTAACTTTTTCCATCTAGCAAACAAGAATAGGTGGAAGCTGCAGGGTGCCGTCACACACACCTATGATCCCAGGTACTCAGGCCAGAGGATCACAAATTCAAAGCCATCGAGAAATTTAACAAGATCCTACCTCCAAATGAAAAAAAGGGGGGGGGGAGAGTTGAGGGTGTAGCTTAGTGTAGAGCACTTGCCTAGTGTCATCACCACCACTAAAAAAAAAAAAAAAAGTTAAAAACAGGGAAGGTATGTGAAGTGAGTTTCTTTCCATCTACTTATGAGGAAAGGAACTGAAGACATTGTTGAATTTCTAATGAAAAGCAATGTGGTTAAAGCATAGGAATGAATCTGGGAGGAAACAAATTAGGCTAGTAACCTATTTTTCAATCTGGTATGCGAAATTATTTAACACTGGTTTTATTTTGAATGTCATGAGGATGCCCAAAAAGTTTGGACATTTTTTCATCTATCAGTGGGATATATCTGCTTCATCATGTTGAAATCTTTGGTCATTTTTTTTTTTTTTTTTACTTTTCTGTTGAAGTGTTTGTAATTTTCTTACTAAAGTCACAATAATTCTTTGGACATTTTGAACTAATCTTTTATTGGTTATACATGCAGTTATTATCTTCTCTCATTTTGTGGTTTATCTTTTTCACTCCTTGTTGTCCTTTGATTAACAAAAGTTTTAAATTTAAATGTGGTTGGTTCACCATTTCCCCCTTATTTTTTATACTTCTCTGTTTTAAGAAATTTTCCTCCACTGTGACACTATAAAGTTACCGATATTGCATTCTGAAAGTTCCATGTGTTTTTTACTAAATCTCTAATCTGCCCTTTTTGTGGGTATGGTATAAAGTACGGGATGCAATTTCTTTTTCTTTTCTTTCTTTTTGTTCCTATGGTTATCCAGTTGTTCTAGACAATTTTTGTAAAGTCATTCTTTACTTGTTCATTTGAATATAATCAATTCAATCATCAAATCAGTGGTCAAGAGACTTTAGCACAGCCAGGTATGATGGTGTACATCTTTATCCCAGCTAGTTAGGAGGCTGAAGGAAGAGGATGGAAGTTGCCCAGCCTGGGCAATTTAGTCAGACCTTGACTTAAAGTAAAATAAAAGGGAGCAGTGGATGTAGCTCAGTCGTAGAGTGCTTACCTAGCATGTGTGGGATCCTAGATCCCAGTATGAAAAACAAAAACCCTACCACACTTGCAAGAGCTCTTTCTGGGTTCTCAATTCTGCCCACTAGTCTTTTTGCCCTTCACTGTGCAAACACCACACCATTTTAATTACTAAAACTTTATAAATAATTTTATAACTGGTAGTTAAGTTGCTCCACCTGATTCATCTTTATCAAGAGGATCTTAATTATTCTTGGCCCTTGCTCTTCCATATAAATTTTAGAATTAAGTTGTTTAAATTCAACCCAAATCATATCCTGGGATATTGACTGAATTTTATTAAACCATAGAGTAATGGCTTAGGGAGAAATTGCATTTCTACAGCATTAAGTTATTTAATATGAACGTGGCATCTCTCCATTAATTTAGGTCTTCTTAAATAAAAATTTATAATTTTATCTTAAAGATCTTATAACTATTTCTATATTAATTAAGGTGCCCAATATTTTTGATGTTGCTATAAATATTTTTAATTTCATTTTTAACTATTTGCTGGTGGTTTACAGAAATGCAATGTGTAAATATTGATATATCCAGCAAACTTGCTAAATTATAAAAATTAACTCTAAAAATTAATCCATAGATTACTTGGAAGTTTTTATGTGGACAATAATGTCATCTGCAATATAATAAGCATTTTTTGGTCTTTTCATCTCTATACCTTTTCTTTCTGCCTTTCTTCTTTGTCTAGGATGTCTAATACTCTTTATAGAAATAAATATTGTGGTTGTCCTTGACATTTTTCTGACCTCAAATGTAAACTTTCATTGTTTTGTAAATAAAATTTTCTATTTTATACATACCCTTTGTCAAATTTAGAAAGTTATCTTCTTAGTTTTCTAAAAGTTTTCTTATGGATGCATGCTGTTTTATCAAATGCATTTTCTGCATTTATGGACATAATCGTATGATTTTTCTTATTTAATTTGTAAATTAAGCTTTTTATTCCTGGAGTTAAACCTAATTTTGTGAGAATTCATCCCCCATTTTATTTGGCTTTGATTTGCTAATGTGTGCTCCTTGACTTACAATGCGAAATTGAAGTTGAAAATATTGTAAGGTATAAGTAAATATCCTAAATAAAAAATCCATTTAATACAACTAACTTACTGAATATCAGAGTTATGCAACACAGCATATTGTAAACTATCTGTTGTTTGTTTTTGTGATTGTGTGGCCCACTGGGAGCTGCAGCTTGCTGCCCCTGTCCAACATTGTGAGACAATATCGCACCATATAGCACTAGCCTGGGAAAGATCAAAATTCAAAATTCAAAGTATGGTTTCTACTAAATGCATATCACTTTTACACTATTATAAAGTCAAAAAATTTTTAAGTTGAATCATTGTAAGTACAGCACTGTCTGTAATTTGCTAAGGGTTTTGCATTTCAAATCATGAATGATATTGGTTTATAAATTTTTCTTTCCTTCTATACTTAATTTTATTTTTCAGTTTCGTAAAAGTGTAAGCTTGACTGCTTGATATTATTCACAGATCACCTGGTTCTCTTCCTTTATTTTCAATATTTTTTCCTGTTATTCAGATTGAAAATTTTCCACTGATCTATTTTAAGTTCTCTGACCTGTTCCTCTATCAACTCCATTCTGCCATTCAACCCACCCAGTGAAATTTTTAATTATGACATTAAATTCTTCAATTCTAGAATGTTTCATTCTTTTTTATAAAGTTCCTTTTTCTCTCCACTGAAATTTCCTATTCTTTCATTATGATTACTACGATTTGGATGCAAATTGTCCCATATGGGATCCTATGTTTATGGATGAAGGTAGTGGGACCTTTAAGAGGTGGGACCTAATGGAATGTTGTTAGGTCATTAAGGGCACTGCCTTTGGAAGGAATCAATGTTGTTTATATGAAGAAACTTCTTATGAGACAGGGTTATTATAAAAGAGCAAGACTGCTTCCTGTCTTACCATGTGATCTCTGTCACTTGCCCTCCTACCATGATGCTATCTGCGATAGTGTCACACAGCCAAAAGGGCCTACAGCAGAGGCTGAACAGATAGAGCCACCTGACCTGACTTTCAGCCTCCAAAACTGTGAGATAAATAAACCTCTTTTCTTTGTAAGTACCTGGTTTTAGATATTTTGTTATAGCAATGGAAAATGGACTAAAACAACAATCATATTTTCCTTTATCTCATTAAACATAGTTGCAATGACTATGTTAAGGTCTTTTTGTGTATATATATCCAACATCTGGATCATCTATGGTTGGCCTTTGGTTGTTTCACTTTTTTTCTCCTTGGAAGAATGTGCTACATTCTCCCAATTCATTGAATGTCAGGAAGTTTGAGTTGTATCCTGGATGTTGTAAATGTTATGATATAGATTCTGGACTCTGGATTTTTTTTTTTTCATATTTCTCCAACATTGACAGTACATTTTTTTCTTTGTTATAGGATATTCATTGGTTAGACTTAAATTACAAACTCTTTCTTGCTCTGGTGTGCGGAGGCTCAAATCTCAGTACAGACACTGTATTTTAGGGGAACTATTCAAGTCTGACATAGTAATACATCGTTCAGAGGTCAACCTTGGGCAGAGCTTACACATAGGAATTTGTGAAGTTTCCTTCCTAGAATGTCTCCTTTCTGAGATTTCTGTCTTACTTTCTGAAAGCCCTTGTCATCCCAGTTTTGTCCCCTTTGCTCACATAAGAAAGATGATTGTCAAGTTTTAGCTTCATCTGCAATCTACACTTGGAGCCACACTGCAAAAATGACAATAACAATAACAATAACAACAATAACAGTAACAACCCATGCTGGTCACATGTTCCAAGTTTTTAATCCTCTTTAAAAAAAATGTTTATTTATTTATTTATTTATTTATTTAGCAACAGTGGAGACTGAATCCCAGGTAAGTACTGTCTCCAAAATTTGTTGTCATTTGTTTACTCACCAAGGCTCTCAGATAATTAGTTTTAAGATTTTGTCTGAGGGAGGGGCTGGGGTTGTGGCTCAGTGGTAGAGTGCTTGCCTAGCATGTGTTAGGTACTGGGTTCGATTCTCAGCACTACATATAAATAAATGAATAAAACAAAGGTCCACTAACCACTAAAAATATATTAAAACAAAGTTACATTGTTAAAAAAAATTATCTGAGGGAATTTCAGTCTGTTAGGACCTTAATCTTTCACCCTGAGAAACTTTCTATGTCTTTTCAGAGACTTATTTTAAGAAGAAACAATAGTCAAATAGACACTTAAAATTTAGTGACAATTGATGTGAGTTAAAACATGCCCACTACAGTTTGTTGATGAGAGGGTGAAAGAGATTTTCCCCATTATTGGGGCTGTGCTACAATGGAGTTAACCTATTCAGAGTCTTTTTAGTGTTGTTCCTAAAGGCAGAAACGAATATGAATAACCTGGGGATGATTCTGTCATAAGCCTTTCAGATGTCCCTCTCAGTAGAGATTCTTATAAATTACTGATTTCCAACATGGAGAACAAGCACTTCTGAGATGGTACAGAATGTTCTATTTTTTTTCATGATCACCACCATCATTTACTATGTTGCAGCAACAAATTCCCAGAGCAGACATCACTCAAATAGTGCTTTCTAGGTGGCAGAGGTCATTTACCTCAGGGACGCATCAAAAGCATTCCTGGCTGTATTTTTTTATTTGAAGCATGGAAAGGCGAATTGCCCAAAGGCTGTACAAATTACTGTGGTTACTGTGTATAACTGGGATAACTAAGGCCCTGAGGAGCACTAATAGCATGTTGGAAGACATCTAATGATAGATGATATCGGATGTCAGATACTTAACTACCAAACCTGTCAGAAAAATTATGTTTTTCATTGTTCCAATGTTTACTAACAAAGTAATCTCAGTAAAACTTGAAAAGTCTGAAAATGTTCTAAGATCCTTAAATTGGCTTGTACTTCTTGTAACGATAGTAATGGGTAGGGAGATAATATTCATGATTGTGTGAGAAGGCTGTGCCTTTTAGATCTCAAGTCTTTTTGTGTTTTTAAACAGACGGGCTCTTGTCATGCTTAAGTAAATTCTAAAATGTCTCCCAATGCCCTCATGCATTAACATCTTTGGTGGTTTTGTTAAAGATGCATATTCCTAACCTTATCTGTGTCCTACATTAGCAAAATCCAGGGTAGGGAGGATAGAAGGGATGAGACCTTTGAGCCTGCATTTTTTTATATCAAGCTCCCTCAGTGAGTCTTATGCACATAAAAGACAATGACTGTATTAGTCTCAGGAGGGTGTTCTTCAGTTCAGAGATCACAGCATAAAGAAATAAAGAAATCAAGTCACCAAGACATGACGGAAACTTCAATGCATATTGATTGCTATGTAAAAAAAAAAAAAAAGTCCATCTGAAAAGTTTGCAGACAATATCATTTTAATTATATGACATTCTAGAAAAGACAAAAAAAAAAACTATAGACACACACACACAAAAATCTATGGTTGTCAGCAGTTAAATGGATAGAACACAAAAAAGTTTAGGGCACTGAAAATATCCTGCATAATACTTTACAAGAGTATAGAATAGGGCTAGGGTTGTGGCTCAGTGGTAAGAGTGCTTACCTAGCATGTTCGAGGTCCTGCATTCAATCCTCAGCACCACATTAAGATAAATAAATAAAATAAGGGTATTGTGTCCAACTACAACTAAAAAGTAATTTTTTTAAAAGAAAGAGTATAGTATATGATGGATTTATGCCATTGTATATTTGTCTGAATTGTACAACACAGAATGAACTCTAACCATGTACTTTGGTAATAATGTGTCAATTACTGATTGCAACAAATTGTATCCCTCTGGTGAGAAATGTTGGTAGTAGGGAGGTTGAATATGTGAGGCCAGGGGAATATGGAAAATCTGTTAACCTTCTACTCAATTTTCCCATGAACCTAAAACTACTCTTAAGAAAGAAGGTGTTTTTAAAAAAATCATAGTAAAATGATTTAACAAATTTTAATTTTTTAAAAATTTTGTTTTGGTAGTAGTACTGAGATTGAATCCAGGGGCACTCTGCCACTGAGTTGCATTCCCATCCATTTTTATTTTTATTTTGAGACAGAGTCTTGTTAAGTTGCCCATGCTGGCCTCAAACTTGTGATCCTCTTGCCTCAGCCTTCCCAGCAGTGGGAATGGTGCACATGCCACTGCACCAGGTGGTTATTTCTTTTTATTTAATACATTTACAGTACTTCTCCTAAGTACAGAACACTGTGCTAGATGCTAAAGGGATAAAAAGATGAGTAAAATTTGGAGATTCCTACCCTCAATTTTGTTCTACTAATGGAAGATAAGAGTACCCAAAATAGGTTGATTAGGGGAAAAGTACTAAAGTTTAATTGGAGTTGTGATTTGGAATTAATTTATAACCCTGATGTCAGCTCTTAATATTAATGTTTCTCAAAATATCTGGATGCCAAAAAGTAAAGTTAATGAGGACCACATTATAGATCCATCTCAGAGTGAGCCATACAGACCCACAAAAAGACTGGAATTCAAAAAGCATAATGTGTGAGTTGGGTTCCTAGAAGCAAAGCCCAAGGTAAGGATTCTAATTGGTTTATTGAGAGAAAGAATGCTTTCCCAATATGCTAAAGGAGTGCAGGCAAAGGAGGGAGCAAATCTAGGATGCAGTTTCAAGAGATGTAGTTTCAAGATGGCTCAGCCTGAGGAGGCCTGCATGGGAGCATGGAAGCATGGCTCAAGTGTGAGCACTTACCACAGAGGTTTTCCATCCCCGGGACACAGGAGAATTGAGCCACTCTATACCTGAACAGTATTGGTCATGGGGCACCACCCGTGTTCCTAATCACCTCCTACAGCCAGGGTGACAACCTCCAGCTTCAAAGTGTGCCACTGTGAGCCAGTAACAGCCAGTATACACCATGGCTGAGGATGGATGCACTGTCCAGTGAAGAAGGACAAGGAGGGGAGGGAAGCAATCTGTCACACTCACCAGTGCCTTGTGTGATTTTTTAACTTTACAGTGTACTAACTCTTCTGTTCAGGCTCTCTCAGTTAGACTGAATAGATTCAAATCTCACCTGCATGGCTTATTTGTTATCTTCCATTAGTCTCTTTGTATTAAAAAAAAAAAGTATTCTCATCTTTAAAATGCAGTGTATAAAAATTAACTATTAGACTTGAGAAAAAGAGATAAGCAATACAAATTGCTTCACATAGTGTCTGGTGCATAGCTAACACTCAATAAATTTTAGCAAATACTGGCTTTTATTTTATTTTCTTACTATACTCCTCATTCAAACCTTGACTACCTATGTCTATAGTCCATTAGCTTCCTGCCTGGTTCTTCTGCCTTAGGTGCTACCTCTTCCTCCTCCACTGAAACATACTGAACAGACACATATGACCCTTTCAGATGATCCTACATACATAACAATTAGTTTTCTTCATAAGGAATTCTCTTCATCATCGCAAAACTTTGTTACTTCCAAGATAAAATTCCTGTTTTTGCCTGCAATACAAGTTGTTTTATAGCTTGACTCTTCATTGACTTTTGCAGTTTTATCTGCTGCTAGTCTTTTACACCAGCAGTTCTCAAACTTTTGGTTTCAGGAACTCCTTTTGTCCTTAAGTTTTTGTTGTTGTTTGTTTGTGTGTGTGTGTGTGTGTTTTTAGCAGTGCTGGGGACCAAACCCAAAGCTTCATGCTAGGCAAGTGCTTTACTACTGTGCTACATCCTCAGCCCAGTTCTTAAGAAAATTCGAAATTAAAATCGAGAAATGTTGAAAAGATTTACATATTGATCCAATTTCCTTTGAAAGACAATGAACATATTATGTTATGAGCAATAATTTTTATGAAAAATAAACATTTTCTAAATTAAACAAATGTACAGGTCTGGGGACATAGCTCAATGGGAGAGTGCTTACCCAGCATGTACAAGGCCCTGAGTTCAATCCCTAACAGGAAAAAATAAAAAATTAAAAACCAAACTTCTTGAAAAGAGTGTCATCTTTTACATTTTTGCAAATCTCTTTTTTATCTAGCTTAAAAGAAGACAGCTGCATTCCCATTATTGTTTCGGTTCAAACAAATAAGGACAGCCTGGGATTTTTGTTTTTATTCAGGTATAATAAGGCCAACAAATCAGGAAATGACTGCCACTGAAAGGACAGTTTGTGCTGGTTATGATAGCATGCACCTATAGTCGCAATCTCTCAGGAGGCTGAGAAAGGAGAATCACTTGACCTCACAAGTCAGACCAGCCTGGGAAACAAAGTGTGACCCTGTATTAAAGGGGAAAAAAAGTAATGACTCACAGCTCAAGAGGAGAGGTAGTGAGTTCTCAGCTCCATGCAAAGCCACATGCAGAACCTCGAGAGTCAATCAGGCAGCTTCCAAAAAGCTAGAGGAACCCATGGACACAGACTTTATTTTGATTTCCACAGGAATCGATGGGTGAGATAGAGTAAGGAGTAAAGCAGTTTTAGGATTGGATGGATTGAAGAATGTTGCCTGACTCTGGGTTAAAGGGATAGTCTCTGGTGGTCCAGAACCTGGCCCTGGAGTGATTTAGGGCAAGGGAATTGTGTCCTGAACTGCAAAATCTGGATAAAAAAGGAAGATGGGCTATGGACTTGGGATTGATTGGTTTGCATATCAAAGGCATGCTCATAGACAAGTTGTTTGCTATCTCTAGGAATTAGCTACTCCTGGGAAGGGCAGTTCTTCGCCTGTATCTGTAAGGCACTGAGATATCAAAGCATCATAAAATATAGAAAATTAAAAACATGATTAATAACCCCTGAAAGTTGTTTTAATGACTTTTCCATAATGTACCAGATATATTTCTAACCCCTTCCCTTTATCAATTTCATATTTTAGTCCTTGTATATTTTACCTCTTTGAACTCTTCTCATTCATCAAAACTGAGCTCAAAAGTTCCTCTCTACTTTGAAATTTTCTCTAGTAATTTTGTAGTTAATTAATCATACATGGCTTTGCAACACCATTTGAATTACTGTCCTATTTTAGTATTTACCTTTCTATAATATAGATTGTCAATTTTTTTTTTTTTTTTTTTTTTTTTTTTTGTTGGTGGTGCTGAGAATTGAACCCAGGGCCTTGTGTATGTGAGGTAAGCATTCTACCAACTGAACCATACCCCAACCCTAGATTGTCAATTTCTTGAGATTGGCAACCTCATTGTACACCGTTTAACATTGTTCCCATCTTCCTCAGTGTTCATCTCTACTCTGTGTGTAAACCTTCAGTTATTAACCAGCCATGAGCCTCTGGTATTCTTTTTTTTTTTTTCAATTTTTTTCAATTTATTTATTTCATACATGACAATAGTGGAATGCATCACATTCATAATTATCCATTCACAGCACAGTTTTTCATAATCTGGTATTCTTACTGACTTGTTTTTTAACAGCTTGACATCCTCCTCCTCTCCTCTTGTTGGTCCTTTGCTTTTTGATGGGTCTTTCTGGGGTCTTTCCTTGTATACTAAATACATGTCTAGAATTGTGCCTTGGCCTCTACTTTTCAGCTAGAGCCTGTACTTGCATTTCCTTCTGGTCATAGTCACTCCTACACAACTTTTGAGATCTTTTTTCATCTTTCCTTTGAGTTGTAGGAAGGATGACACAGACAAAAGTGTCTGTTTATTGTATACCTGTATAAATTTGCATAGAATTATGGCTTCAAAGTCTTTTAAGTCACATTGTTTTCAGTGATTTGGAATTCTCTATAGACGACTGTGTCATTAAAACAATCAAAACTTTATTCTCTTCTGTGTTCCTCTATTCTTGTGTGTCTTAAGAACTTTAAGACAATTCATGACAAATATCTAAACACTTTGTCTTCATTGTCTAGTATGTCACTTGAATCTTTGCTTATAAAAGATTGAATGGCTGGAGATATAGTTTAATGGTAGAACATTTGCTTGGCATGCACTGGTCCTGGGTTTGATTCCCCAGCATTGCCAAAGTAAAATGAAGAAACTTGAAAACCATCTCAGCTTTCTTTTATTCAGCTACATGAGTCTTACTTGAAAGGTTAATATGTAACAAGCATTAACACCCTCATAAATGTTATAACTAAAAACATTAACAACCACAGGATTACAGTGGAGTATTTAGAAACTACCCTTTCTCTACCTCTGACTTAATATTACAGCCTGATTTGTACTACAGTTAGATTAGTCAATATAATTTTTTTAAAGGTATTGGAGATGGAGCATAGGGGTGAACACCTGTAATCCCAGCAACTCCAGAAGCTGAGGCAGGAGGATCACAAGTTTGCATAAGGCCAGATGCAGCCCTAAGCAACTTAGTGAGACCCTAAGCAACTTAGTGACCCTGTCTCAAAATAAAAGGGCCGGGAATGTTGCTCAGTGGTAAAACACCTCTGGGTTCAATCCCCAGTACCATAAAAAAAAATTAAAATTAAAAAATAAAAAGATATTTGAGGACTAGCTAAAGAAGAGATATACTTTCTACTTAAACCCCCGGATTCCTATATGAATACAAAGATCATGAACATTTTACTTTCTAATAGAGCAAGAACAGGGAACATATGTGTTGAGTGTTCATGTGGTAAAGTCATTCATTTGGCACACTTAGGTTTTCATTTTCCCATTTCATTAATAAGGGACAGGCCTGGATTCTGCTAGTGTGCTGAGTTTGAGAGGCAAAGGTTGTTCTCATTTTGATTAAGTGGAGTTATAAAAAATGTCTTATGACTAAAGGTTAGTCCTAAAATTATAATTGGTAGTAGATTAAGATTTCCATACGGGGTAGTTAAACGAACATGGCAATTTGATTTCATGTGACATTTATTTTCAGCATCTAAGGTTTTGCTCTGACATATACCATAGGGATGTTTGTTAAGAATACTGTCCTCTATTTTCTCCTAACAATTCATTATGTATGTTTCATCTGCACATTGATTTAATATTCTTTGAAAGTGCTTAACTTTAGGACTCTATCGGCCTGAATTTTTTAAAATGTCCCAAGTTTACTGTTCACTATATCATTTATATTAATTATGAAGTTATGCTCACTATTTTAAAGGAACCCCTTACAAACTACAAAGAAATCTCCCCAATTTATATTATATTTAGTTAAAAGGTATATCATTACTCTTTGATTATAGCTTATGTGCTGCTTATTTTTTAAATAAATATTGTGATGCTTATATTTTACTTTTTCTGATAAGCAAATGAAATAATGTGACTATTTTGAAAAAGAATGTCATATTTGTGTGCATTAGTTAAGAAACTGATTATTTTCTTTCTTAACTATCTGAAGTTAGAGACGTTATCATTTGACTTGTTTATAGACAGCAGGCCCTGATATTATTTACTGCTCTGATAATACCTTACTAGAGTCATTATAGTCTTGTTGAAATGCCATATAAATAGAACCATAAAAGTATTTACAAAGTTTTTAGAAGATGATTTTATAGAAAAGTTATTCTTGTTATTTCAAAATGTTTTCTGTACTCAAAAAAAATCTTAAATCCCTTAAAGGGTGGAGGGAGGTTCAATGCTAAATTTGCTTTTTCATGTGGTTCAACAGTTTTACTTCCTATTTATGGCACCTCCATTTTAGTTTCAAACTCATGTTTAAATTTATTTATTATTAAGCTTTTTGAATTATCCAGCTTTATCTAATATATTGATAAACAGAAATAGTAAAATACCCCCCAAGAAAACCTCCTTTCAATCTTTGACCCTATCTTTTCCTATAGTAGTGCACTAGTATCTCTAGGAAGGAAACCTATAGTAAGTTTGATCTGCCTCTTTATCATTTTGACCACGTGATGATTAAGACTTCCTTATTCTTTTTTTTTTTAATCAAACTGCACACATCATAATTATAGATTCCAAGCTAGGCGTGGTGGCAAATGCCTATAATCCCAGAGGCTCCAGAGGCTGAGACAGGAGGATTACAAATTCAAAGCCAGCCTCAGCAATTTAGTGAGGTGCTAAGCAACTCAATGAGACCCTGTCTCTAAATAAAATACAAAATAGGGCTGGGGATGTGGCTCAGTGGTCAAGTGCCCCTGAGTTCAATCCCCAGTGCCCCCAAATAAATAAACAGAATATAGATTCCCTTTCTATTTCTGGTCCTCCAACTTCTTGGCTACTCAAGTTGTTGATAATTTTCATGGTTTAAAATTATTTTCATGGTTGTTCAGCCAGGTGTGGTGGCACACACCAGTAATCCCAGCTACTCAGAAGGCTAATACAGGAGGATTGGAAGTTTGAGGTCACCCTGGGCAATTTATTGAAACCCTGTCTCAACATAAACAATAAAAAGGGCTGGTGCTGGTAGAGTGCCCCTGTGGTTAATTCCCAATACTGGAAAGAAGAAAAAAGTATCTGTGCATTTGTTTATTCTCTAATTCATACACTTCCCCAAATTTCTCTCTCTGATTTTAAGTAAGAGCTTGATGAGCCATGACTGGATTAACTTGTGGGGGTAACAAAACTAGTTGCTCAGCCAGGAGCAGTGTCACATATCTGTGATCCCAGCGGCTCAGGAGCTTGAGGCAGGAAGATAGAGAGTTCAAACCCAGCCTCAGTAAAAAGTGAGGTGCTAAACAACTCAGTGAGACCCTGGCTCTAAATAAAATACAAAATAGGGCTGGGGATGTGATTCAGTGGTCGAGTGCCCCTGAATTCAATCCCTGGTACCCCCCACCCCCCCAAAAAAAGGTTACTCAGTAAGATCTGAAACAGACCTTAAGGCAAAGCTGGAACAAGTTAGGCGGAGGGTTAAACAAATGAGAATGAGTGTAGAACTTGTTCCTGACAGAAGTGTCAATCAGAAGAGAAACAACAGAGAGGAGGTTACTGGCAATGAGGTACAAACTGGGAGTCAGAGGCACAGAGTGGAATAAGCAGATTATTAAGGTAGGAAGGAGATGTTCTTACAGATTCTTCATGGCTTAAGAGCAGCCAACAGTAACTTCCAATAGGCCACTGGAGGACTATGGATAGAACTGAATTGGCTTAGGACATCAAGACTGTTCAGATGTGTTTGCCAATCCACAATTGTTTGTACATCCTAATGCAGGTATATGTAATACAAAAAAACAAAAACAAAAACAAAACAAAACAAAAAAACCCTGAGTCACTGTATTTGGTAAATTAGTGAGGTATTGTTTGATATTATATATAAGTTTTTGAGGGCAAACAAAATTTAAATTCTTGAAATTTTTAGTTGTAGATGTCACAATACCTTTATTTATTTTTACGTAGTGCTGAAAATCAAACCCAGTGCCTCACATGTGCTACACAAGCACTCTACCACTCAGCCACAACGCCAGCCCCCAAATTTAAATTCTTTTAAGACATTTTACCCCAATGATGAAGTCAGACTTATAAAATATCTTATAAAAATGTAAATATACTGTGGAATAGATGGTGAATACCTGCAACAAGTGATTTCTTATTCTTCATATAAATATTTGGATTTATTTATTTATTTATTTGAGTCAGGGTCTTGTTACGTTTTCCAGGGTGGCCTTGAACTTGTAGGCTCAAGTGATCCTCATGCCCCAGCTTCCCAAGTAGCTGGGACTTACATGCATGAACCACCATACTTGGTTCCTAAATCTTTGAAATGTTTCTTGAATTGACAATTTCTTTTGATTAGAAAGAACAGTTAAACTTTAATGGGATTAAGAACAAGATAGTATATATGAGAAAAACTAACCTAAGGTACAAATATAATATGCTGCATTAGAAGGTATAAACCAATTATTCCCAAGAAAAGGATCTTAGAATTTTAAATTCAGTTTTCTAGTTATTATTTCATTCTCAGTATCCTTAGGAAATTCCTGGAAAACAAAATTAAAGGTGTAATTCTACCTGGTATAAAACCATGTAACATCTCTATTGGAATGTTTCATGTTAACTAAGACTAAAGTGATTTTGGAAAAGGATCCAAAAAAAAAAAAAAAAAAAAAAGGCTGGGGGGAATGAAACTTTTTGAGAGATAAAGACAGTGTTTTTTTGGATTTGATGCCTGAGATTGAATGGAGGGTTTCAGGCATGCTAAACATATACTTTAACGTTGAGCTACACTATCATCCCCAATATAATTTTTTTTAAATGAATCTTCTTAAGTTTTGAAAGTATTAAGTAAATAGGCTCTCAGGAAGATATAGTGGAGATGAACACAGATAGTGAATAAATGCTTAATATTAAAATTAGACCATGCCCTTTAAAGCTAAAAGAGGTAAATTTTAGGATAACTAAAGATTATTAGATAAGCATATGCTTCAGTGTGGCTAAATATTGCCTTAAGGTGATGTTTTTAATATCAAATACTTATTCTGTGTTTTTGATTATTACTTGGCTTTAATACTCCACCCAAATAAATACTCTTGTGAGACTCTCTGTACCCCTGCAGAGATTTTGAAGTTCTTATCATAGCAGACATAAAAATTGGTAGAATGACTATCATACATTAAATAAAAGTAAGTGCCCACTTTTATATTAAAACTAAGAAGATAGTTTATTACATTCTGATGATGAAGATTAAATGAATATTAATTTTTAAAATAACACTTTGGGCTGGGGATATGGCTTAAGTGGTAGTACACTAGCCTGGCATGCGTGGGGCGCTGGGTTTGATCTTCAGCACCATATAAAAATAAAATAAAGATGTTGTGTCCACCAAAAACTAAAAAATAAATATTAAAAAAAAATTCTCTCTCTCTCTCTCTAAAAGTAAAATAACACTTCATTTTTTATTGACATTCATTGGCAAAATAATTTATTCACCAAATAACTTTTATTATTTAATAGAATATATAGATGTTTGGCATAAGATTGGCATGTTATAATGATGTATTAGTCACATGACATTTTAGATAGAAAAGACAATGTTTTTAGTTTTGGCCAAACTAGGTGCCGGAACTTTGTTTCAAAGTTTCCATTTTGTAAAGCCCACTCAGTTGATTCTGGAAGAGAAGTAATGTTGCCACCTACTGGGAAGAGCATGGTAATGATGATAACAAAGAAATAAAATATTTCTCCAGTTTAAGTGAATTGTGAAGTAAAACTTAAACTAATAAATCCACACATTACACCCCTCTTGAATTTTATTTTCAGTAAAAGAGATACTAAATAGATCAATCAGTTCTAGAATTTGTGTGTGAAGCTGGCCTTTGGATTTGTGGGCTTTTTTTTTTTTTTAAGCTTTTTCTTTCTCCTTTCCACATTTTTAAAAAATTGGTGCATTATAGTTGTACATATTGGTGGGATTTGTTGTTACATATTTGTACATGCACACAATATAACAACTATATAATTTGGCCAATATCACTCCCTGGCACTTTGGAACGGTGAGTATTTTTCTTAAAGAGTGCACACACATAAATCTTTTTCTTCTTCAATCTATGAACAATTCAATCACTTTTGTTTATCTTTTACTTTTCCGTATTATCTTTTTCATAAGTTGATTTCCAAAATGACTATTTTTTTCTAGACTTTCCATACAGTTTTTCTTTTTATCTTTGCTAAGGATTCAGCCTATCCAATTTTTAAGAATTTGGTTCAGGAAAATATTTCTCAATTACAATTACAATTTCTCAATTACATTCACAACACAAATTTGTTAACTACAATACAACTAAACAATACAACTAAATTTTCTTAATGAGTGGATATGAAAATATCATTGACCTATACTCAGCCAACACTTAGAATTTCCCTGTCTTTTCCCTATGTGCTCTCTTTTATTGATTATTTCCATAATTTTTCTCTTCATACCTAAACATAACTCTTTTAAGGCAGTGATTATGTCATTTTCATGCACATATCAAATCTTCTTGTAACCTTATATGGTGGAAAGAAAGCAAGGCAAATCTCTAGAGTCTTCTTATAAGGGTACTAATCCCATTCATAAGGCTTCACTTTTATGACTTCATTACCTCCCACTTCTAAATACTATCACATTGGGAATTTAGATTTCAATGTACAAATTTGGGAGGGGGGACACAAAATGTATTCTAAGTACACTGTATACTAAGTAATGGGCTAAGGGCCAAGTATTCTAAGTAATAGACTAATGGCTTTGGGGAGAAGGGGCAGAAGAAAAGCACACAGATCCTGATATATGATCCTGGGAATTTACAACTATCACATAAGGTATGTTAAAGAGACATAACATGCTAAGTAGTACAACATTGACCATATGTTCAACAAAAGTTTCAAAGAAGAGGAAGACTTGTAGGTTGGGATCAATTAAGAAATGCTTCTGGATATGTTGAATTGAGACTTACATTTCCAGATATGAACAATAAAACGAGGTGAAAAATTAAGATAGCTAAAAAATGAAAGCATATATATTTGGAAAGTGAAATATCATGAGATAAGACACAATTAATACAGAGAGAAAACACTTCTATTTCTTCTTCAACTGATTGTCACAATTTCAAAATGTTGTGTACAGCTGCTCTATTATGCCAGCCACTGGCCACATGTGACTATTTAAATTTAATTAAGATAAAATAAATGTAAAAATTTGACTCCTCAGTTACACACTTGCTACATTTCAAATGATCAATATGCACATGTGGCTAGTGGATTTTTGTACTGAACAATGCAAATATAAAACACATTCATTATCATAAAAAGTTCTATTTTAAGTATTATGGTAATCACTATTAAATGCTTACTATATGATAATCTCTCATGATCCCATTTAATATTTACAGTAACTTTATGAAGTATATACTTATAGGTAAGAAACATCAAGTTTCTAGAACTTAAGTATTTGTCCGGAGTCACATATTAGTAGCATGTCCATAATTTAGAATTTCAGCTGACTCCAAAAACTGATACTTTAGACTGTGGAAAATAAGAATGCTAGTAGGGGGAAAAAAAATCAGTCATTTACCAGAGACAGTAACACCCTGACTTAAACATTTTGTGACAGGCAAAATCCAGTAGGCTCTCAAATAAGTGAACAAACCTACAAGGTTGGTGTTTGAGGATAATGAAGTAGATTATGTGTGCAAGTCTAGGATAGCTCATATGTCTTTGGAAAACTATAAGAAAAAAGCCTTGCTAGGTAGGATACAGTCCTGTAGGCTTATAACTGAAGTAGATTCCAGTCCCTTCACACCCCCTACACTGGGTACTCTTTTTCAAGAGGAAGATCTAAAAGACAAGAAGGAAATGAGCTTGCACTATAATGAAGGCAATACCAGAGGGCAGGGGGAAAAAAAAGGAAAAAAAAAAAAACAGTAAAAACAAATTTTGATGAAAGTAAAAAAAAAAATAGTTTAAAAAAAATTTGAAAAATATAAGCTTAGTCAGAGCCTGTTCCAAGGTTTCTGGTATTTTGTGCTCTTGTAACAAAAAAGATTGAAAATAAGAACTGGTTTCTGGTTTCTGATCAGGAGCTTAGAAATTACCACTTCCTTCAGTGCAGGGGTGTGTGTCTGTAATTGCAAGAAGACTGAAGCAGAAGGATTGCAAGTTTGAGGCCAGTCAGGGCAACTTTGTGAGAACCTGTTTCAAAATAAGAATTTTCAAGAGGGCTAGGAATGTAGCTCAGTGGAGAATGCTCACCTAGCACTTATGAGGACCTGAGTTCAAATACCAATTCCACACACAGACAAAATTTATCCACAGTGGAGAATGCTTACCTAGCACTTATGAGGACCTGAGTTCAAATACCAATTCCACACACAGACAGACACAAAATTTATCCACACCAGAAAATAAAGAAGCTGAACTAACGGAAAATCGACTCTTCTTAAATTCATTAGCTATTGGAGGTCACAGGACAAATCTCTGCCCTCATAATTGAAGACACAGGTAGATACATACTATCACCACTTACTGTAGTAGAAACTACATGAGCTAATCTTCCATGGTGGCTGAGGTAGAAAAACTTGAACTGTAATTGACAGATTGCTAGAGACTTCCTCTGAACAAGTGTGAACAAGTCTGAACAAGTGTGAGAGTCCAGTCATCGGGGTGCTTTTTACCTCCAGGAGGAGCTCTTTCATGTTTCTGGCAAGGAAAGGGTAAAAGGAACCATTTTAGATTGTCCCAGAGCATTTTGTTATTCCTAATAAGGCTCACCTTTAAGAAAAACCGTTTAACCAGACCCTAACCAATCACAGATCTCTCTAGCTTTCCTGTATCATCTAAGGACAGGCAGAAGGGATAGGGTATTGGTAGGGAAGGAAGCGCCTGTGAAGTTCATAGTCCAGAGGCACAGGATCACTAAGAGACCTGATCAAAGGAGTTAATCATGGGACTATAAAACACTCCCCCTCAACCTTACCACCACTGTGAAGCTCCCATGTTATAACAATAGCAGATTATATGGGTAAGAGCTACACATCTCAGAACTTAATATTTAAGACAACAAAGGAGACAAAAACAAGGAACACAGAGGAAATTCTAGCCTCTGACCACAAACAGTAACCACAGTCTAACCCCCAGCCAGATAACATAAAAGCTCACACCAAAAGCCTGTCTACTTCAGTCCTTTTTACCAGTACATCCTGTCCAATTTTCAACAAAATATCATAAGGCATATTAAAAGGCAAAAATAGCTTTAAGAGAGACAGTAAGCATTAGAACCAGATCAAGATATGATAAGAATGTTAAAATTATTACACCAAGAATTTAAATTAACTATGATTAATATGTTAAGGATACTAGGGGAAAAAGTAGACAGCATGCAAGAACAAATAAGGAGTGTAAGCAGAGAAATGGAAAGTCTAAGAAAGAATCAAATAGGAAATGCTAGCCTGGCATGGTAGTGCAAGCCTGTAATCCCAGCAGCTCTGGAGGCTAAGGCAGGAAGATCACAAGTTCAAAGCCAGCCTCAGCAACTAACCAAGGCCCTAAACAACATGGCAAGACCTTCTCTCAAAATAAAATAAAAAGGGATGGGGATGGACTCAATGCTAAAGTGCCCCTGGGTTTAATCTCTAGCACTCTCCCCACCCCAAAAAAGAAATGCTGGAAATAAAAAAGAACTGTAATAGAAATGAAGAATGTCTTTGATGGCTAATCAATAGATAGCACTGAATCTATGAGTTTGAAGAAATGTCAATAGTAACTCCCAAACCTGAAATGCAAAGAAAAATCCAGCATAGAAAACAGAATAACTGTGGGAGAATTTTAAAAGGTATAACATATGTATAATTGAAATACTAGAAGGAGAAGAAAAGAAGACATATTTGAAGCAATTATGACTGAGAATTTCCAAAAATTAATAATAGATACCAAACCACAGGTCCATGAAGTTCAGAAAAGCTAAGCATAAATACCAAAAAATCTGCATATCATGCTCAGTCTGCAGAAAATCAAAGACAAAGAAAATCTTGAAAGAAGCTGGGGAGAAAAATACCTTACTTATAGCAGAAAGGATAGAATTATATTGAACTTCATAAACCACATAAGCAAAGGGAAAGTGAACACTTAAAAGTACCGAGAGGAAAATAAGTAAAACCCAAAAACTTCCCCAAAACAAAACAACAAAAAATCAGCCTAGAATTCTTTATCTAGAGAAATTATCCTTCAAAAGTGAAGGGAAGAGTAATATTTTATCAATAAACATAATTTGAAGGACTTTATCACCAATAGCTTGGCATGAAAAAAATTGTAAAATATGTTATTCAGGGAGAAGGAAAATGATGTAAGTCAAAACTTGGATCTACAACTTTTAAAAAAAAGCACTAAAGAAGAAATAAATGAAGGTAAAATAAAATTTTTCTTCTTTTTATTCTTTAGTTAACAATTTATTCAAAATATAACAGCAACTGCTATAGTTTTCTGGGATGTCCCCAAAAGTCCATATCCCGAAGGCTTAAGTCCCCATGGTAGTGCTATGGGGAGGTGGTGGAATCTTTGAAAAGTGGGGTCTAGTGGGAGATTTTCAGGTCATTGGGGGCATGTTCCTGAAAAGGACAATGGTGCCTCAGCTCCTCCTCCTTCTTCTCTTTCACTTTCCAGCTCAATCACATGCTCCCACCAGGATGTATTGCCTCATCAAAGGCCCAAAATCAACGAGGCCAATCTATTTTGGATCAAAATCTCCAAAATTGTGAGCCAAAAGAAACCTTTTCTATTTATAAGTTGATTATCTCTGGTATTTGTTAAATGATGGAAAGCTAACACACCAACAGTATTTTCAGTGATTACAACTTAGAAATAAGGGAAATGAATGTCAGCAATGGATAAGGGATGGAAAGGAGGAATTGGCAGTTATAAGTTATAAGGTATAGGTTCTAAACTGCCTGTGAAGCATTATAGTATGTTATTTGAAAGACACTCGGATTATTTGTAAATATATGCTACAAATTGAAGAGAAACCACAAGAAAAGGTAAGAGAAAAAAAAAAGCATAATTACTGTGCTGACAGGAGACAAAACG
Organism: Marmota marmota marmota; assembly: GCF_001458135.2. Taxonomy (NCBI): domain Eukaryota; kingdom Metazoa; phylum Chordata; class Mammalia; order Rodentia; family Sciuridae; genus Marmota; species Marmota marmota. The sequence continues at coordinate 40,735,888 of NW_026000037.1, read as the reverse complement.
GAATCATGTAAAATGCACAATTAAAACCAATGAAAGCAGAAAAAGAACAGAAAGAAGGAAATAAACAACAAAAAGTAATGAATACTAAACAGTAACAAATATGCTAGCTCCTAGTTCAACTATATCAATGATCATTTGAAAAAAGAGAAAATATTGGGGCAAAAATGAAAACTCAAGATTTTAATTTATTTTTGGGGCGGGGGATATAGTTCATTGGTATAGTACTTGCCTAGCATGCATGAGACTGTGGGTTTAATCTCCAGCACCATCAATAAAATAAATTTACTTTTGGATGTTAATATGTTGAAAGAACTTCCTTAACATTGTGTTTTTCCTCAGTTTCAATGGGTTGCACTGTGCATGTCAAGTAAATAAACATTTGTTCAATATGATTTGTTAAAATGATGAAAAGTATTTATTATCTTATAAAAGACACAGCATAAAAATAATTCAAAATATATGTTGTAGCAATTTAGAGGGGAAGAAAACTGCTTGGGCCAGGAGTGTTTAAAATAGTAAGACAATGGATGTAATTCTTCAGAGGGCACTTGAAGGAAACATTTGCAATAAAAGAAACACTGTGGATACCTTGAATATCCCTCTCTTGGAGGGTAGGCTGGACTTAGTGAATTGCTTCCTAAAAACACAGGAGAGAAAGAAAAAAAATCTCGACTATAAAGGGTTTAAAGTGGAGAAACTTGACAAGCACTATATTTACCAAATGTTGAAAGCTAATATCATGAGATATCACGTGGACAACATGATTTGTGTGATGTGATGAAAAGGGCACTTCCCCTATGGGGTATATTTTCCAAAACATATAACTTCCATCTAAACATGAGAAAAACATCAGACAAAACAGGGACAGTCTACAGGATATCTAGCCAGCATTCCTCAAGACTATCAAGGTGATGAAAAACAAGGAAAAACTGAGAAACTGTCAGAGGAGGGAGAGTAGAGAGACAACTAAATTACACATAGTACCCTGGTGTGCAGATATTAACATAGCAAGCCTGAACTCCTATCTTTAGAATGGCTTACTTGGCTGACAACTAGGAACTTAAAGTTTTTTTTTTTCTGCTTTTTATTGTTGTTCTTTTTATATATACATGCAGTAGTGTGTATTTTGACATATTATACATACATGGAATATAACATTTCGAGAAGGTTTCAACCATTCCCAAACAAAAATGGCTCACTGTGCCTAAACTGTTTGCATAAACAATGGGGATTGTATTGAATACCTACTTTCCTTCATCCTGAGAATCTGGAAATTTTGGCATGTTAGGTAGGTGTCTTCATGACTAGTACACAGTAAAAACCCCATTGATTCTGTAATGAGTTTACCCCATAGACAACATTTTACATGTGTTGTCACAACTTGTTGCTGGTGGAATAAGCAAGCACATCTTGTGTGACCGTAATAGGGGAGGACTCCTAGAAGATTTGTCTATATCCTCCAGACTTTACCCATCTACACTTTCCCTTTGATGATTTTTGCTTTATATCCTTTCATTATAATTTATAGCCATGAATACAACTATATGCTGAATTCTGTAGTAAATCACTAAATCTAAGCAAGTGGGCTTAAGAATCCTTGACCGCTCTGGATTGAATCATGGGGTAAAAAAGAGGACATTAACATAAATGCTAATAAAATCCACTAATAGTATGAACCAATGTTGGTATATTGGTTTTGGGAAATGTGTCATGAGAAAAATGTATCATCAATGAGAAAAACTGGATGTGGGTTGAATAAGAACTTTGTACTATATTTACAACTTTTTTTGTAAATCTAATTGTTCCAAAATAAGAATTCATTAAGAAAATACTGCTAAAACCAAATGCTTTGGAAATTCATGAAAAATCATATACCACTCATTGAGAGAGCATTGGGAAGAACTTTATTTACTATAACCAAAAGTTGTAGTAAAAATAAAATAGTTTTTTTTTTTTTTTTTTTTTTTTTTTGTGGTACTAGGGATTGATCCCAGGGCCTTGTGCATGCAAGGCAAGCACTCTACCAACTAAGGCTATATACCCAGCCCAAATTACTTCAACTTTTAAATCAACAAGTTAAAATCACTTTATAGGACCGGAGAGGTAGCTTAGTGGCACAACACTTGTAAATATAGTGCAAAGTTCTGATACATTTTCCTCATGATACATTTCCCAAAACTAAGATACCAACATTGGTTCATACTATTAGTGGATTTTATTAGCATTTATGTTAATATCCTCTTTTTTCCCATAATTCAATCCAGAGTGGTCAAGGATTCCTAAGCTCACTTGCTTAGATTTAGTGATTTATTACAGAATTCAGCATATATTTGTATTCATGGCTATAAATTATAATAAAAGGATACAAAGGAAAATCATCAAAGGGACCTGTTTATGAGAACAACAGAACTTAAAAGATTTAAATTAGTCAGTTAAAATAATGAAAACAATTTCAAAAGGTTGAATTCATGACCCACAGTATATCTCCTATACTAAAGTCAGGCTCAGATAGGAAAGGAATGAGACCTTAAAGTTGGGGATATCTGGACAGATACACTTGAGAACTTTGTATTGAAAGATTCATCTTTATGCTATGCTCTGGACCAAAAAAAGTGATCTACTCCCCTTAGCTAGAGGACAGTGGTCTTGCTTTGCCTGAATACCATGCGGAAATTTCACTTGTGGAAGGTCTCTCTCTCTCACGGGGCTTCTTCTTCTAAAGATTTGCCACAACCCTCTGTAGTGTTTCTCAGGTTTTATCATGCCTTTCTGGAGGAAGCACTGTCCCTGTTTTGGGGGAAAAAAAGGGTCATATTGTGTATTGGCAGAATGAGAAGACTATATCGGATCTTGGAGCTTGTTTGGGAAAAGTGGCCTGATGTAAAGATACAGTTTTGTTGAGCATAAACCCAAATGAGTAAGAAACCCTAAAGAGACAGAATTCAATGGAAATTGGTAAGATTATTTTTTGTCATCAGGGAGATGGGAAAAGAACTTGTATTAAGAAAAACAAGAATTATATTTCTTTGCATACCATAATTTGTGGGCTGCTGCTGACATATCTTTTAATTGCCCAATTACTTCATTAGGTGAAGTAACAATCTTGTTTTTAATTCTGGGTTGCTCCTAGTGACTATTTAAAACTTAGATATTGAAAGAACTCACCAAAGCACTGAGTATATACACAGAAATGTAAATACAGGTACTTGAGTATGCTCACCATTAAAAAGGAAGATCTAAGAAACTGTAAAATACCAATGCTGTCCAAAGGCTAACCCTCCATTCTCGGCTCTTAAAACAAGCTCCTCTGAAATATCCTTTCTTATGTCTTTTAAATGCTGCAATAGCTTTCTAAACTGTAATGATATCAGATTAGTCTGAAATCACTTATACAATTCTCTGATAAATATCCTTAAATAATTATCTAATGATTTATGCAGTAAAAATAAAATTTCCTAGTTTGATCTTTTAGGCTTTCAATCTGCCTCCTGTTTTCTCTAACTAGCCTTGTTTTCCATTTCAACTTGGAGCCTTAAACCTAGATAAATCCATCTAGAAAGTTTCCAAATATATCTTGAACATCCTAGGTTCAATGATTTTGGAAAATCAGCCAATTCACCTGGAAATCTTTCTCATTTATGCACCTAACTTTGTAGTAAGAATGTACCCCCGTTTTATGAATTATTCTGTGTAATGGTTCTCTCTTCTATAATGTCAACTCTTCAATATATATTGTAGTTTTTTTTTTTGTTGTTTTTTTTTGGTGTGTGTGTGTGTGTGTGTGTGTTTTGCTGGGGATTTAACCCAGCTACGCAAGGGTTCTACCACTAAGCTACCTCTCCAGTCCTATAAAGTGGTTTTAACTCATTGATTTAAAAGTTGAAGTAATTTGGGCTGGGGATATAGCTCAGTTGGCAGAGCGCTTGCCTTGCATGCATAAGGCCCTAGATTCAATCCCTAGAATAGCTTAAAAAAAAAAAAAAGTTGAAGTAATTTTCAAAATTTAAAAATCAATGAAAAAATTGGAGGCTCTAGTAGGCCCACACCTCAACAAATGGCTTAAGTTTGGTAGTAGCTGTTCAGTTAGAAAGTCAAGGACTTCATTCAAAAAGTTATTGAGCATCTGAGTTATTTCTCACACAGTTTAAACCTCTGGGAATGCAGCAATGAATAAAACTCGATATGGAATTTTATATTCCGATGAAGAGAGTCAGATAACAATCTATTATATATTATAAAATGATAAATACTATGGGGGGGAGGGGAATAGGCAGTTAAGGATAAGGCATCTGTGAGCCGGAAGGGTGCTTGCACTTTTTTCGTTCATGTAAATACCTGGCTATATCCTGTGGGAATCTGGGCTTGTGACTCTTATTAATGCCTGAATCATCATACATGTTATGCACTGCCTCTATAAACTCAGCAAGTCCAAGGGAGAGATTGTGCCTCTTCGGTCTTAGGATTCCCAGAGCCAAGCGTAGTTTTAATGAAGGCCACAATGGGAGGCGAGAAGTTGCAAGTCTCCACAAAGCTGTAGTCGCTTCCACCACTTTTCCAGGTGCTTATATTCCGGCGGGGTTTGGTCTGGGCTCTGTAAAAGCGCACAAGAGCAGAGCCAGGCACTTAGCAAACGCTCAAAACCACATCTGTGCCGGGGGCTCCGTTTCCAGGGCAACTGAACTGTGACGGGAACGTGTCTCAGGACCCACGGCTGCCAGGGACGGAACCCGCCGCCCAGGAATAAATTAAATTTGTGAAAAGAAAGTAGCTCTCAGAGCCAGTTTGCTTCGCGCGAAAAGTCCAAGGCGACAGCGCCCCCAGCTGCGCCTCCGCCAACACTGCAGCTTCCGGGTCTCCGGCATCTTCCAATTCTTGGGGAGACAACTTCCGGCCTGAAGGTCCCCGGCTCCGTGGCTCACGGGGTCCTAGCAAAGAAAAGGTGGCTTCGGCGGCTGCCTGACCTTTGAAAGGATCTGGGTCAGGGGCTGCCACTTCTTCCTGAAGGATGACAGCAACAGGTGCGCTGCGAAGATGTTCGAGGCCTTCTGGATCTCGTCTCGAGAGGAGAGTTGGGGGCGGAGCGCGGGGGCGGAGCGCGGACTTGGAGCTGGCCTGTCAGGCAGGAACCGGGCAGGTGCGGTGGCGGAAGTGTGGGCAAGACGGCCAGAGTTGAGTCTAGCGGTCTAGGAAGCCGCGGTGGGTCACCCAGCAGGGAGCAACTGCCCGGCCTTAGCGCATCTCAGAGAACCGGGCTCGGGTGCTGACAGGATGCCTTTGTTCGCGGCCAACCCCTTTGAGCAAGACGTGGGTAAGTGCTGTGCCCGGCCCTGTGCTGGTGTTTGTCTAGCTAGAAAGTGGGCGGCGGCGACTCTGGAGATTGGAAAGCTAACTGAGCGGCGAGAGGGAAGGGGCGGTGCCGCCGCCTCGACGTCGGGGTTTCTCTGGGGGTAACCTGGGCGCGTGACTAGTGGCTTGGGGAGTACCTCCTGCCTGAAGTTGGGGACTCTGAAAGGGCCGTTCTCCGTCAACTGCAGAAATGGAGAAGGTCCTGCATTTCACTGGAGACCAAGTAATTGGGGAGTTGATACAAACTTCCTGCTTCTTCCAGAGCTGCCCCGAACGCGCTGCCGCAGTGGGTAGACCCTGTTCGGGCCTCCCAGAACTGGAGACGTGAACTTACTCCCTCTGAATTGGAACTTCATGTTGTTTATGTATGCATCCAAGCCCTGCTAATGCAGCTTCAGGATTTGCGATTGTGAAGGTGCTACCGGATGTTCTGTTTTAGAGTATGAAAAAGAAAACTGTAGAATCTCAAAACAGCCCCCAACAAATAATTTTAGGTGGGATTAAATATTATTTGGTCTAATAGAGCTGGTCTTTCAACGAGTCTAGAATGAGAAAAAGGAGGATGCGATATAAGAACTTATTTGGGGGCATTAGGGTAACATTAAAAACAAACCGGCTAAGAAAACATTTTTTGTAGCAGTAATTAACGGAATTATAGGTAGATTTATAGGCTTTAGAATAAAAAAAATTGACTTAAAATTGCCTGAGACACACAGAATACTGTACATCTTAGCAGTGAGCCATCTGTTTTGTAGTAAGAATTTCTTAGTTGTGAAGTCTGTACAAGGTGCCCCATTTTGGCATGTTATGTAATCCCCAACTATGTTCAAAAGAATCAAGTAATATGAAGGTAAATATTTATAATTATGTATTTATCCTTAGTCAGTCTTCAAATATGTATTTCTATTATTTCATTCAATTTTTAAATTGGTAGATGAACACAAGTGACTGTCATAAATTTAGGAAGCTTCATTCTGGGGTTCAGTTTCTGCTTTTGGAACACTAAATTATTTATTTCAATTGTACTACATTTGTGAGACTGTTATTTTTTTTATTGTTATTGTGAGGGTTTTCATTTTGTTCTAATGAAATGAAATAAAAGAGGCAAGATAGAATAAGGCACTTGGGATTGAATCCAGGGGCACTCAACCACTGAGCCACATTCTCAGCCCTATTTTATATTTTATTTAGAGATAGGATCTCACTGAGTTGCTTAGCTCCTGGCTTTTGTTGAGGCTAGCTTTGAACCCTGATCCTCCTGCCTCAGCCTCCCTAGCGTCTGGGATTACAGGCATAGCCACTGTGCCTAGCTAAGGCAAAATATTTTAAAATTTGACAACTGTAAACTTTCTTCAAGGGAATGAAATTAAGGCAGTTGCTGTAAATGGATGGAAATGGAGAACATCATGCTAAGTGCAATAAACCAGCAGACTCAGAAAATCAAGTGTCTAATAGTTTTCTCTCTTGTGTAAACTAGAGCAAAATGATAGGGGGGAGGGAGGCATTGGATATCAAAAATATACAGGGATATTAATGGAGTAGGTGTTCTAAAGGAGGTGTTGTAAAGTGAGGGGATGGAGATTGAATCAAGCTCCATGCATGTATGATTTTGTCAAAAATGAACCAAACTACATTACAGTATAACTATAATGCTGTAATAATTTTTAAAAAGACAACTTTCGTTTAATAGTAGTCTTTCCTGTAAACCCATTATTTTCTAATTGAACACTTATAAAAATAGGTTGAGTTGCTCTGAGAGTTTCTCTTTTCTAAATCTTCCTTTCATTGACACCTGAGGTTCATATATAGTTTAACAGATCACTGTTTGTTGATGCAGTAAAAGAGGCATTGGTGAATTTGTATTGATTATTTCATGGGCAATGCCATCAGCCAAAGTTCCAAGTGTTGATCATCTCAGATATAACAGAATTCAGTATCTAAAAGGCAAGTTAAGGGTGAAAGAGTTTGATTGAGGCTGACCTGTAACTTTTATTCAAGTCAATGAAATCAGAAAAAGTAGGATGGAATAGTAAGGATCTCAAATTGGCCTTAAACTTATGGCATTGAAAAAAATTTATTTATTGCATTTTCCAAATCTTAAAAGCCCCTTTGAATTTTAGTTAAGTAATACAGAGCATTGTTAAACTCAAAATTTCGATAGGAATGTTCCTTTATAGTGTCATTGTCTTTATCATCTGTTTTCCATTTTATTATTTGTGTTGTTTTTTTTTTTCTTTTTTGGTCATACATTGGTTCACTTTTCATTTGGCAAACATGCATTGAATCACTATGTGTGCCAGACATTGTAAAGGTCTGGAGCCACAAAGAAATGAATACACTATGAGTACCTGCCCTCAAGGAATTCTCAGTTTAACATAGGACACATCCTTTAAGTAGATAATTATTATATAAAGTGATAAATATAGTACAAGAAAGATAGGAGGAATATATGAAATGCTTTACATCTTCCCTTTATTGTTTTAATAAGGTAGACACTGTCTCTATAAAGGTTAATACTATCTACTTCCTCCATTCTTTCCTGACAGTTCTTCTATTAGCAGGAAGTGACTACCTCTTATATCAGGAAGAAACCACCTCCTATATAGTAATAATTACCTACCAAAGGACTTTTCAAGGAAAAAGTAAAACATAAGGGGTAGGCTGGGCATGGTAACATGCCTGTAATCCCAGCTGGGGAAGTTGAGGTAGGAGGATCTCAAGTTCTAGCCCAGCCTGTGCAACATATCAAAATCCTATCTCAACAAAACAAAACAAAAAAACTAAAAGCACATGAGGAGCAAAACCACAATAGGAAGATTATGGTGGTTAGTATTAAAGATGTCATTTCCTTGTATTCTGTACTAATTTTTCCAGTCTTACTACAATGGTTCCTGAGTTATGACTTCTTTCTCTGTTCTGCACCCTAACTCCAGTCTTTGTTTGCATATCTTTTTTTCTTTTTTCTCAAGCCAGACGATTTTTTTTTTTTTTTTTGGCTAGTTTCTGCCTCTGCTATTTACCATTCCTTTCTATTCGTTTTCACTTTTCAACAACCTTGTTATTTCCTTTCTTAAATATATATTCACCTGTGTCCCTCAACCCTCAAGTTGAATGCAATTCTCCCTCTACAAAACTCTTCTGAGACAGCAGTTCAAAGTGTACACTTTTATGTTAAGAGGATACTTTTCCAAGTGAAAGTTGAACGTGTGTATTGCTATATTTTTGGCTTTTGTTGAGTTAAAAGAACTTGAACAGTGAAGTAGCTTGGGGTTTTCAGTCATGCAATCTTTTTCTCCCATAAAATTTTATAAGAAACCCCAACATAAAAGTAAATAGTGATAGCATTTCAATAGCATACTTTTATACATTCAAATTTATAACTTAAGTCAATCCTTAAATGCAATATGGCTGTTATAATCTTTGTAAAATGTTAAAATTCTAGTTATGGATGAAAAGGTACCTTTGACACAATTTTTTCTATATTTTGCTTGCATGGTACCAAAAAACATTACTTTCAGTGGTTACAAATTGTAATTAATGTATTTTGAAGTTTTTAAAAATATGAAATTTTGAGCATAAAATATAAGAAATAATATAAACTTCCACTTTTATCAGCCAACTGTGTAAGTTCCTAATATTTTGATGTATTGGATTCTTTTAATAGAACGTTGAAGATAGTTGAAGTACTTTAGTATTTTTAGCACCTCTCTGGTTCCATTTTTTTCTTGTTTCTCTGTTAAATATTCTCCAATTAGGAGGAATTCTATTTTACAAATATGTACACCACACATATAAATATACTACATATTGTTTTGCCTGTTTTCAAACTTCTTAAAAACACCCTTTTTATTCTGTTATCATTTAGCATTTTTTATGAGTTATTCACATAGATGTTTATAGTTCTAGTTGATTAATTTTAATGGTTATGAGATGTTCCATTGTGTGAATGTGTCATATTTTTATCCAGTCACCTATTGATGGACATAATTGTTTTCAGTTTTTTTATATTACAAACAACATTGTATTTGAAAGTTCTTAAAAAGTTCTTATCCACATTTTCTTGTGTTCATGAGTGAGAGATATCTCTAAGGATGTGATTGAAGAATTCCTTAGTATAGGGAATGAAAAGTTGAAAAATAATAATAACGCAGAATTACCCTTTCAAATGTATGTCTGAGGTTTTACTTCCAGCAGCAATGGAAGTGAAGTTCCTATTGTTCCAAATCTTCACTAATTCTAGGTATTGTTAGAATTTTAAATTTATGCTCATTATACAGGTACGAAGTCATACATTGCTTTCATTTCATTTCAACTTCATGGAAGTTGAGCATCTTTTCATATATTTCTCAGTCATTGTGTTTTTTTCTGTAAATGACCTGCTGGTTACTTTTGCTCATTATGCTGATGGATTACTTTTTCTTTTTGACTTGTAGAGTTCTTTATATATTTTCTACTAATCTTTGATGATGGAAATTTGCAACTTTATATTCTAGTTTGTTGCTGCCTTTTGTCTTTGGTGTCTTTTATTGTAAGGAAAATTGTGTGGTTTTTTTTCAAGTATTTTTTTTAATATTTATTTTTTAGTTGTAGTTGGATACGATATCATTAATTAATTAATTTGTTTTTATGTGGTGCTGAGGATTGAACCCAGGGCCTTGCACGTGCTAGGCGAGTGCTCTACTGCTGAGCCACAACCCCAGCCCCAGAAAAATCGTTTTAATATAGTGATATTTGTCATTCCATTTTGATTTTATTTTTATTATTTTACAGAAAGACTTCTCTATTGAGAGTTGTGAGGATCCTGTCTTAGTTTCTTCTGAAAGTTTTATAAAGTTTTGATTTTTGCTTTTGAGTCTTTAATCCATCAAGACTTTGTATGGGTCCCCGTGAGGGATTTAATTGGATGATCAGTTAATAATAAACAACAATTAGTCACCTACTCATCATGTTTTGAATTATCTGTTCTTTCACTACTATTTTACAACCCTTTCTCTCTGCAGTCTGTTTTCTCATGAGTCCTATGCTTGTGCTTTCTGTTTTACACTATTCTCTTTATCCCTGCACCAGGACCACTTTCTAACATCAGGAGCCTTTACAGTTGGTAGTGCAAATCCCCCTTTCTTGTTTTTCTTCCTTTTTTTCAGCTGTTTTTGGCTTTTGTTCTTTTGTGTGAATTTTATGACAGGCTAGTTAACATCATTATAAAAGGGAATTTCTTGTAGAGTCTTTTAGAATTTAAGATAGAATGCATTGTAATTTCTTGTTGTTTCATATCACCTGGTAATAAATTCCACATTTTAGTTCCTTGATAACAAACTTATAGTTTGAAAGTAAGGCAAGAGGGCAATAGGATGGTTTTCCTTTTTTGAGGGGGCAGGGGGGCACCAGGGATTGAACTCAGGGGCACTTCACCGCTGAGCCACATCCCTAGCCCTATTTTGTATTTTATTAGAGACAGGGTCTCACTGAGTTGCTTAGTGCCTCGCTAAATTGCTGAATCTGGCTTTGAACTTATGTTCCTCTTGCCTCTACCTCCTGAGCCGCTGGGATTGCAGGCGTGCACCACCGCGCCCAGCAAGAGAATGGTTTTCTACAAGTGAGCATGCAGTATAATACTGTGGAATTGGTGTTAGGTGAATGTGTTTCTAGCACTGCTTTTTGTTTGTTTAAATAAGATGTTAGGGATTTTTTTATAGTGTTGAAAGTAAATTTTGTTCACAGGCATATAGTAAGAAATATCAGAGTCTAAGTTGATCAACAGTTGATAGTCCTAACATCTATTACTCACATATCAAAATAAAACTTAAGGATGTATCATTTCTTTAACTTCTGTTAATTTTTCCCTCCATGGTTGCCTTCATGTGTGTGATGTGCAGCCCTAGGGGATCAAAACTCGGGCCTCATGCATATTAGGCAAGCACTATTATCACGGGGCTTCATTTCTAACTTTCTCCTTGGTTGCTTCTTGTCCCCACCTCCCTTCTTCTGGCTTGATGTTGATATTTTACTTTTTTATTGTTAGCTTTTTTTTTTTTTTTTTTTAATCTCTTTGAAGAATGGAGTTTAACTGTCTCTGTGGCCTGGGCAGGCCTCAGGCTCTTTGGCTCAAGCCATTGGACTAGCCCAGCCAAGCTTGATTTTTCACTTTGTTATCAAAATTACAAAAGCATTTTTGGTTATAGTCCTTTTCCTGTTACCGAAATATCAGCTAATCAGCAGCATTTGTCAGACTCCATCATGGATAAAGAATATTGTTTCTAGAAGTCTGAGACAGTTGATATTGCCCAAACATTCTTTTCCCTTATCCTTTCTCTTTTAGGACTTAGTTTCATATTGGCTTATTGGCATCTTCAGCTCTTCTTGCTGTAATAAATATTGCTTATTTTTTTGACTGTTTTGTTAATGTTTTCTTAATGGTCTTATAAACTTCTGGTGCATGAAGAACAGGCACATCTCTGTCCCTTTAACAGCCTATGGAACACTTACAATTCTAGCTATTGTTAGTTTTGTTGAGCCCTTTAGTTACTTGCAGTTAAGGAATACTTGAAGTAGTTCTAGTTATGACTTTTAATGGAAACACAAAGCTGTGTTTAATTAATAGCTCTCATTTAACAAAATAAATAAATAAATAAAAAGCACGGGGTTGGGGATGTGGTTCAGTAATAGAGCATTTGCTTAGGATTTGCAAGGCCCTGGGTTCTATCCCTAGCACTGTGGGGGAGGGGTTGTGGTAAGGATGAAATGATGAAGAATTATAAAATTTTGTTATGCAAAGTTTTATTCGTATTTTGTTTTTGTTTTTGAGATGGGCTTTTGCTTGTTTCTGAGTCTGATTTTGAATACCCTGGGCTTAAGTGGTCTTCCTGACTTAGCCTTTTCATGTCACTGCCCTTGGCATTATTTAGTGTAGTTTTTAAATGAATGCATGTAGGATATAAATTTTATTTAGTTAAAAAAAAAAAACAACTTTTTTGGTGGTACTGGGGATTGAACCTGGGGCTGCTCTATTACTGAGCTATTCCCCACAGACATTTTTGTTTTTTATTTTGCAGTGGGTCTTGCTTAGTTTCCCAGACTGACCTGGAACTGATGATCCTCCTGCTTCAGCCTCCTGAGTAACTAGGAATACAGGTATGTGCCACCTGTGCCTGGCTATTTAGTAAACTTTTTATTCAATTGAAAACATGTGAGCTTTTTCTTTTCTTAGTAAATAATCCCATATGGCCAGGCACAGTGGCACACATCTATAATCCCAGCAATTCAGGAGGCTAAGGGAGGAGGATTGAAAGTTTGAGGCCAGCCTTCACAACTTAGTGAGGTCCTAAGCAATTTATTGAGCTCCTGTCTCAAAATTTAAAAAGGGAGCTAGAGATGTAGCTCAGTAGTAAAGCATACCTGGGTGTTCAGTCCCTAGTACAAAAGAGAAAACAGAAAGCAAAACATTGTTCCATATGGAGCACTAGTTTGCAACTTGAGAATTGTAGTGACTTAATTTTAGTTCAGTTGCACTAAACAGATATTTAATTCTTGTTCTTGGCAGCTCTGCTTAAAGAAATCTTGCATGTGCAGTATTATAATTTTCCTGGTAATGCTAAATACTTGAAGTGGAGGCTGAAGAAGAACTTTTTTTTTTATGTTATTGCTTTATTTGAATCTGTTACCTAATAATAACTGTTTGTATTTAATATAGAAATTGAAGGTCATTGTGACATATATCAGGGAATGGTCTATTATCCCCTGAAAATTATTGCTATTTTGAAATAGCCACCTATTTATTTTTAGCCACTATTATTTCAGTTTCATGTCATAATTTTGTCAGTATCTGATAGTGTAGTTTTAAAATTTTTTTAGCCATTCAAGTGTGTATCTCATTGTGGTTTTAAAATGAATTTACCTGACAAATATTGATGTTGGGCACCTTTATATGTATGTATTTGCTAAATGTATATCCTCTCTTTCAAAGTGCTTATTTAAATCTTTTGCTCATTTTTCTTTTAATTTTCACAACTCTTTTAAGCGTGAAGCCATCTTAATTTCCATATTACAAATGAGAACATAGATTCAAATTTGAGTCAGAGCTGAGATAACACAAAGTTCTTACACTAGTAAGTTTTGGAGCTGAATGTAGAGAAGACAGGTCTTCCCTGTTTAGTTGGTGCTGTGCAGGTACTCCACAGGTACACCACATAGTATGCCGATCATCTCAGTCTGCAGAGGACATACACTTACCTCCAGCCTATCCACTTTGATTCTTCATCTGTGACTTTTTTGAGGTGTTAGTGACTTCTTCTTTTTTTCTTTTTTTTTAAGAGAGAATTTTTTTTTTTCTTTTTTTTTGAATTTTTTAATATTTATTTTCTAGTTATCGGCAGACACAACATCTTTGTTTGTATGTGGTGCTGAGGATCGAACCCGGGCCGCACGCATGCCAGGCGAGCGCGCTACCGCTTGAGCCACATCCCCAGCCCCAAGAGAGAATTTTTTTAATATTTATTTTTTAGTTTCCAGTGGACACAGCATCTTTATTTTTTGTTTTTATGTGGTGCTGAGGATCGAACCCAGCACCTCACGCATGCCAGGCGAGCACGTTACCGCTTGAGCCATATCCCCAGCCCCTGTTAGTGACTTCTTTATAGATTCATTTTTCCTTTTTCCTAGCCATTAGTGTCTTACACATGATGCTTCCTGATAGGCCTATTACAATAGAAATTGTACTTATTTATGCTTCTGTCCTGTTCTGTAGAGAGAATTCTAATTCTCTAATGTAAGAGTGTATGTGGAGTTTAGAAGGGTTGTGATTCTCACCTAACAGGATTACAAAGGACATTTGGGCAGAAACAGCCAAGAAGAAAGTAAATTTGCCCACATATAAAATATGCCTCTAGACTTTATTTGCCTTCATTTTAACAGGTGGTTTTAAATAATAAAAAGCAATACAAGGTGATTTTGATCCCCCCCCACCCGTCACGCCGCTTTCCTCTAATCTGCTCTATATGCCTAACTCCCAATTCCTCCTAGTCCCTGTAAAAAATGTTGGTGATGATATGAGAAATGTAAAAAGACTGGCAATCACTGTTCTGAATTCTACCAGAAGAAGCTCTTAAATATATCATGTTATTATATGATGTTTTAATAAATGGAGTTAATTATGCCATTTTGCCTAGTCCTTCACTTATAAACAGGAGTTGAACTTGAATTTGTCCTATTCTGCATGTTTAAGATGTTCACACATAGGGAAACTGAAGACTAACTTGTTGGGGGAAAGGCAGTGTAGTATAGTGGTTTGAAATTGAAGCATATACCCTGAGCCAGACTGCTCAGAGTGAAATCTGTTATTCTACTTATTGACTTTATAATCTTGTGCTAGTTACTTTTCTGTACCTGTTTCCTCATTTATGTAATGGGAATCCTCTCTTTTGTGAGAGAATAAATGATTTAGCCTATGTAAAATACTGAAATATTTCAGTATGTAAAATACTGAAAGCTATTACTTTAATTGCTATTAATATTTTTAACTAAATTATCTATTATCCAGTTCTCAGGATTGTAAGTTGGTTTTTGAAGGTATTCATAGTGTAAGTAGGATTTATATTGCTCCTTTTCCCAGAATAAACTGAAGAAATACATTCATAAAAGTTTACCCAAATAAGAACATTAAATGGAAAGGAAGATTAATGAGAAAATGTATTTATTTAACCTAATTACTACAGAATGCTAAGTATGGTTATTGTCATTGGAGACAGAGAAGGAGGTGAAATGTAATAATCTATAAGATTGAGATATTGGACATTTGAATATTTTAATCTAAATTTAACTACTTAAGAATTGTGTCTATAAAATAACAATCATATAATTTTAGTGTAAATGTATGATTTATTCACAAACTAGGAAAAATTGGGGGTGGGTATCAGGGATTGAATCCAGGGGTGCTTAACCACTGAGCCATATCCCCATCCCTTTTGGTATTTTATTTGGAGACTGGGTCTCACTGAGTTGCTTAGGACCTCGCTAAATTGCTGAGGCTGGCTTTGAACTTGTGATCCTCCTGCTTCAGCCTGAGTTGCAGGTGTGTGCTGCCATGCCCCGTGGTTCTTACATTTTAAAATAATTGTTTAGTTTATAATAAAGTGGTTCAAGGGCATGATTCTGTCTTTAGAAGCTGTCAAATATGGTTACCTGTTAGATCCCAGAATGAATTCTTCTTTCATTTACTTGCTTTCCATATTGTAGTGTTTCTGCTTGTGGGGAAAGAAAAAATTGTCTTTTTTTTTTTACTCTTTCTCCCTGTTTTCAAAGTGTAATTGTAACATTTTTTTAAAAATTGGGTTTTCTTCAACTAATACATATGAAGCTATATTTTCTCCCTTAGATTGCTGTGCTCTGAATGTGTCCCCCAAATTTAATCTGTTGGAAACTTAGTCCCCAGTGCACCCATGTTGGAAGTTGGGGCTTCCGGGAGGTGTTTCAGTCATGATGGCGCTGCTTCCAAGAGTGGTTGATGCTGCTATAAAAAGGGCTTATGGCTGGGTGTAGTGACCCATGCCTCTAATCCCAGCAACTTCGGAGACTGAGGCAGAAGGATTGCAAATTCAAAGCCAGCCTCAGCAATTTAGCGAGATCAAGACCCTGTCTTAAAATACAAAAAAAAAAAAAAAAAAAAAAAAGATCTGCGGATGTGGCTCATTGGCTAAACACCCCTATGTTCAATCCCCGTTACCAAAAAAGGAAGGGGTGCGTATGGGAGTGATTTGCTCTCTTGCCTTTCCACCTTCTGCTATATGACAATGCAGCAAGAATATTTTCCCAAATGAAGGATTCTCAGTCTTGGACTTTCTAACTTCCAGGAATGTTAGAAGTAAATGTCTCTTCTGAAAATTACCCAATCTCAAGAATTCTGTTATAGTATCAAAAAATGAATTAAGACAAAAATCTAAGCATTACTTTCAGTTATGTCTAAAGACATTGATATATCATCAGAAATTTTTATGTTGTCTTCTGTTATAGAATTTTATCTATATGTTCTGTTATTTTCCATGTGGCTGGAAAATAAAAATATGTGGTGATTAGATAATATGCTGAATAAATTGTTCTAGATTATTTCCAATTTTTATAGTTCAGTAACATTTTTACTCCAACAACAAACCTTATAATCCCATGGGCATAGAATTTTACAGAACCTATCTCATTTTAAACTACAGAACTATGAGCTAATAGTGCATTGTTAATTTGTGGTAATTTGTTCCTTAGCAAGTTTAAAAGCACAGTGAGATTCTGATTATTTTTCAATCTTCCTTTCTTCCTATTTAAATTTTATGACTTCTATTGACCTCTATTCATGTTTCCTAAGCCTATTTCTACAATCTTAGATTTAAAAAGTTCACTGAATGACTTTTAAGATTTTGAACTTTTCAGTTCAGAGATTCCATTTTTATAGTTTGTTTTTTCTGCTGAGTACTGTCTACTAACTTATTGTACCTTAAGTTTTTGAAAATATGTGTAATGATTGCTCTAAGATTCTTTTTATTTTTCTAATTCTATTATTTGGATCATACTGACATCTACTTTTGTTAACTACTATTTTGACTATGGAGCAGTCTTTTGCATATCTAATAATTGTTACTTTTATGCTGGACACTGATTGTTCTTTCTAGAGAGGCTGGATTACATGGTCTTTCTGTAAAGGGTATTGAGTTTTGTTCTCTTGGGTAAGTTGTTTAATTAAAGGATCTTTTAGGTTTTGTCAGGCTTGATTCTATTCTTTGTAAGGCAGGCCCATTTCAATTATGAACTTTGAATTTTTTAAATTCTAGAGGACTTTTACTTCTAAGGTGTAGCCTTTGGAGGGTTATATCTAAATGTCTGATGTGTTCTCTTTGCCTTTAGTTAGGTCAATCAGGCTAAACATGCAAGCATACAAATACCATATGACATACTATACTATATCATACCATACCATAGATTGAGTGGTTTGATATTTGTTCCCTCATGGTTCTAGGTAATGAAAGTCTTAAGATCAAGGAACCAGAAGGGCTAGTGTCTGAGGCTCCTCCTTTGGGTTGCTTGGGTTGGAGGCAGTCGTTCCCCACACCAACCCATGTTGTCATATGGCTTTTGTTGGGTGTATGCACATGAAGACAGTACCTTAGTTCTCTGGTCTCCCTGCCTCCCTCCTGCTCCTCTCCTGTTTCTTTCTCCTCTTCTTGTTTATCTTTTTTAAATTTTTTCTACTGGGGATCAAATCCAGGGTCTCATGAGCACTGTGCCACTGAGTTACATCCCTTGGCATGGTCTCTCTTTTTAAAAGTAGGTTTATCTTGGGATGAGGGCCCCATTGTTATGATCTCATTTAACCTTCAGAGTGTCCCTACCTCCATATTCAGCCTCACTAGGATTGGGGCTTCATTGTAGGAGTTTTGGAAGGGACATAAACATTTCAGTCCTTAATAGGCAGGATAATCCTAGGATATGAACTTTCAGCTGCATAGTAGGTGATCTCTGGTTGACCTCCTAGACTCAAATAGTGTGTGTGTAGTTCAACTCTTGACCAAGAACTTGTGGCAGATTCCTGTGCTTAGAAGACTGGTTTCTGTCTCCTGGTTCTTTTACTTGGGCTCATCTTCCTTGTGTTGGGATAGGACAGTGTTTATAGCTAGAGGTTCACCTCATATTTCTCTTCCCTCAAAGATCTCAAAACTGGACTGCCTATTATTCATTTTCTGAAAACAGTAACCTTATCTATTTTGACTTGTTTTATAGTTGTTTTTAGTAGGATAGCAAGTATGATACCAGATACTTTGTCAGACTTGGAAGCAGAAGACCAGTCCTCAGTTTTTATTTCCTAACATAATAGGAGGAACTTTAAAGATTTCTTACAGGAATTCTTTTTTTTTTTTTTAATTTTTTATTGTTGTTTGTTCAAAACATTACAAATTTCTTGACATATCATATTCCACACTTTGATTCAAGTGGGTTATGAACTCCCACCTTCACCCCATACACAGATTGCAGAATCACATCAGTTACACATTCATTGATTTACATATTGCCATCCTAGTGTCTGTTGTGCTCCGCTGCCTTTCCCATCCTCCACCCTCCCCCCTCCCCACCTCNNAAGAAGACATTTGGCATTTGTTTTTTAGGGATTGGCTAGCTTCACTTAGCATAATCTGCTCTAATGCCATCCATTTTCCTGCAAATTCTATGATTTTGTCATTTTTTAATGCAGAGTAATACTTCTTGTTTTGTATAGTTATAAAAATTTTTTCATTATCGATAGAGCCTATTTTATTAAAAGTTTTGTGGAGATTTGGATTCTTTTTAGAGCTGTGTTTTGAACATAATGGGACTGTGTAGAGGGGGAGCCTTTTTGTTCCTTGTAGTTATTGATGGAATGATTCATATGATATTGTTAGAGTCTTTCTGAACTATTTTACAGTGTATTTGAGGCTTTCTTCAAAGCCTGGTGATGAAATGTTATGATTTACACCCACCGGCCCTGACAGTTTAGAATTTAGGCTCTAGGCAGGCTCTTTCAACACTCTCCCTCTCTTTGCCTTTGACACAGGATAATGAAAGGTATGGCTCCAAGACTGGGCACAGTGACATGCTATAAAAGAATGGTTTCTTAATTATAATATTTAAAATTTTCCAGGAGTTTAAAATATTACTGAGTACGTAATTTAACTGCTATTTAGTTCACTTGAAAAATGAAGTCCTTTTTGGCAGGCCATTATAAAGTCTTCAGATTTTATACTTTTTTAAAAGAATAATTATGAGTCCTTTATTTGTAAAGAGTAAACTAGGTTTGACAGAGCATTCAAATCAGGATTTTTCCATTTTCTATGAAAATCAAATCAAGTAAACAATATTTTTTTCCTATACTTTTGAAATTATCGGAAGGCATTTGGGGGTGTCACAATAGGCTTCATATTTGATTGAATTACATGTCTTAAAATAATCGTGAAAAGTTAAGTTCTAGTAGAACTGAGTGGGTTATTAGATAGTCTAAAATTTAATTGTGTGTGTTTGTGTGTTTGTGTTTGTACTCCTACACTTGGGTACTTGCAATTCGGTAGTTCCTGATGCTAGTTTCTCAAATTCATGAGCAAAGGGTAGATTATTATATGTTGAAACCACTGACCAAAAATTTGTGCTAACATTTTTCTATTCCTACCTTATACCATATGTGAAGTTCTAGATAGGCCAAATGAAATTCATATTCACTAAAGATTTACATGGAAAAAAAATAAATAACATACATACAAAAGATAATCTGAGTGAATTTTTAATCTTAAGGTAGTTCAAACAGGATGTCAAGTAATACTGTAAAAAGAAAGTATGGTAATGTCCTACAGCAAAAAGAAACAAAACTTCACCTTAAGAGGAAAGAGCAGCATGAAACCAGTAAATTATATGTAATACGTGTGATTTTCTCTTCAGATGCAGAATACAAAACCAGTCTCTGTCTCTCTCTCTCTCTCTCTCTCACACACACACACACACACACACACACACATACAGTCCTTTGCCTCCCTCTGAAGCATTGTCTTCACTGCTTAACTCTGTCTCCTACTTGAGTCTTGGCAGAGAAGCAAGGAGAGACCTGGAACTGCAGAAGCCCACGTGCACTGCTGCCTTTTACTACCTACCACTTGGTGTTGCTGTTGAAACTTGGTCCTAAAGTCCCTTTGATGTTTGTCTGCTCAATATTGAAGCTGGTCTAGAACTTTGTATAGGCTTCATAGGGTTACACTGAACATCATAGCTCTTTTGCTTCATTTATTCCAAAGTGCTCTAATGTTTTCTACATTATAACTATTGTTAACCAGGATAATAGGGCATGGAGGAGCAGCCAGCATTATTCATTTACTCATTGAACAAGTACTTATTGATATTTACTATGGCCCTAGATACTGTTTTATGTACTAGAAATAATATTGGTAACAAAATTTCTGCCAGAATGGAGCTTATATTAATTTTCCTGAGTAGGGAGACAGACAATAAACAAGATAAAGTATTATGCTGTGAAGTAGCTACAGAAAGGCCTATGCACAAAATCCTACCCTCCTTTGATTTTAATATTTGGTCTTTATGGGGCCTGATATGAATGTTACCCATAACAAAGAAAGAGTCTGAGTACCTAATAGATATAAAATCATAATGTACAGGTAACTTTTCACCAGCTTGATTTTGTGCCCATTCTCTTCACCTCTCTCCTTCTCTGGCTGCCTTTCCCTTCCCGCTACAATGGTACATCATGCAGCTGTTAAAAGTATTGATATAAATCTATATTTATAAACATGGAGAAATATTTATGATAAGTGCAAACCTAAGTTTCAAAAAGATACATTTCGTGTGATCACAGAATTAATGGGGAAGACTTTCTGACTCTGAGTTTCAGTATTGTTACTCAGAGCCTGTGCTGCTGCCTCCTCAAGTCTTTAAAAAAAATTTTTTTTAATCTAAGAAATACACATGACAATATATATATGTCAAAATATACATGACCATAGAGTGTATTTTGACATATATACATGGAGTATAACTTATTCTAATTAAATCCCGTTCTTGTGGTTGAACATGATGTGGAGTTACACCGGTTGGGTGTTCATATATGAACATAGTAAAGTTATGTCTGATTCATTCTACTGTCTTTCCCATGCCCATCCTTCCTCCCTTCCTTTCATTCCCATGTGTCAAATCCAATAAACTTATATTCTTCCCTCCCCTCCCCTTTATTGTGTATTAGCATATCTCTGATGCAGATGCATATCAGAGAGAACATTAGACCTTTGGTTTATTTTTTGGATTGGCTTATTTCACTTAACATGATAGTCTCCAGTTTCATCCATTTACTGGCAGATGCCATAATTTCATTCTTCTTTATAGCTGAGTAGTAATATTCCATTGTGTATATGTACCACATTTTTTTTATCCATTTATCTATTGAAGGGCACCTAGTTTAGCTCCATAGCTTAGCTATTGTGAATTGAGTGGCTGTAAATATTGATGTGGCCAAGTCACTATAGTATGCTGACTTTAAATCCTTTGGGCATATGCTGAAGAGTGGGATAAAAGGGCAAATGGTGGTTTCAGTCCAGCTTTTCTGAGGAATCTCCTAACTGCTTTTCAGAGTGGGTTGCACCAATTTGCTGTCCCACTAGCAATGTATTAATGTACCTTTTCCCCCATATCCTCTCCAATATTTACTGTTTCTTGTATTCTTTATATACATACATATATATGTATAAAATATAAATATATACTAATTAGACATGACAGTAGAATGCATTTTGACACATCATACATAAATGGAGTATAACTTCTCAATTATGGGTTGTACATGATGTAGAGTTACACAGAACATGTAATTATATATGCACTTAGGGTAATAATCTGAGATTCAATCTACTATAATTCCTACCACCCATGTCCCCTCCCGTCCATTCACTCCCCTCTGTCTAGTCCAAATCACCTCTATCCCCCCACCCCATTGTGAATTTGCATCGGCATATCAGAGAAGACATTTGGCCTTTGGTTCTTTGGGATTGGCTTATTTTGCTTAGCTTAATATTCTCCATTTCCTTCCATTTACTGGCAGATGCCATAATTTCATTCTTTTTTAATTATTTGTATTCTTGATAATTTCCATTCTTTTTTAATTTTTTAATAGTTCATTTTATTAAATAACTAATCCATAAAACCAGACCAGTACACTGCTCTATGATCATCTTGTATCTTGGCATAGATTAGTCCAGGTATCAGAACATTTCCTTTTGTTCATTTATTCACGACAGAGATTGAATGAAGGTGAAAGGGCAGATCCTTGTACATGAGGAAAATTGTGTTAATGTTTCAACACATCCTAATTTAAGTGGAGTGTCAGGTTAGGTTGTTCCACATACCACCTACGTCCTTGCTCTATCCCCAATTCTGTCCACCTTTTCTACCAAACAACTCTTGAGACACCCTAAAACCAAGTAGTTCTTGTTCAATTGAGTACAATAGGATAGACATGAAGATACCTTTCACATTTGGGATTAAATAGGCTGGAATAGGTGAACCATGGCGAAAAACAATTGAAGATTTTAAAGAGAGCTGTGACAGAAATAGAAATGACATCTGAACTCAAATATAGAAAAAAAAATTCTATTGGGGGGGAAAAATCTTAGCTGATGTTCTGAAAATGCCTGTAATAAAGAGTTGGGGAATGACCTTTCAGATACGACTTTAAGAACCCTGGATACTACAGGAGCTTTGGCTAACACAGTCTGGGCCTGCTAAGCCAGATTTCCTGAGGGCTGCCCAGCAGACAGCCTATCTTGAATACCACAGCTGTCTGGTTCAGTCTGCAGCGAGAGTCCTTCAGCTCCATCACAGAGTGCTCTCCAATGTGTTATAGTTGTCCTTAAAGCTCTTCAATTCCAAGAAATGCTTGGCACATTTACTCTTCTCTGACTGGAGGGAAGGTATGTCATTTGGATTGTAGTTGGGGAGAATTCAGGGGACTGAGTTAGGTCTTTGGCTACTGACTGGTGCTGTCGCTGAGAGCTCCCAATTCTTGCTTTGACCACAGTGGCCAACTCACTCAGGCCTCTTGATAGCACAGGTACTCTCTTGGGCCAAACACCCATGTCCCATAGTGAGCTATCTCATATCCATCCAGCAGGGTATTGACAAGTACCTTCCACACACCCTTGAAAAAAGAGTACTAGTGTTTTGCAGATCTAGCAAGTAGGAGTAGAAATTCAGCATGAAATGGGATCTCAGAAGTATGGATAGCATCCAGAGCTTATAGAGGTAGTTGTAGCAACTTTGATTTTCCTGACTTTCCAGTTGCAGTTTTGCATCATCATCTGCAGGGAGGTGGGGTTCATACATGATATCCTGAATCCTGGATAGTAGAATATCAGTATCCTCTTTCAAGTTCTTGGGGGCATTGTGTCCCACAGGGACATGAGGTCCCCTTCTAGATTTCATTGCAAAACGTATGTTTTGCCTCTTCACAAAAATAAATAGTAGTACAAATACCAGGCTCCCGTAGGCCATAACCAGCACTATATTCACCCCGAACATCCAGTTACTACTGTATGCTGTGGCCTCCCTCCTTGCCCAGAACTGTTGGGGTTTTCTCGCTGTCCTGCCTGTTAGCCCCAGCTCCACCTAAGCAGTGGGCCTGGGTTCCCTGGAGCTCCCTGGCCATTTCCTTAGCAGGCAGAGTGGGGGAGAACCAAGCCAGACCCACCCTGAAAACATGGCTGATGGGTGGGCTAGGAAAGGAGGATGATGTCTTCCTGCTTCCCTCCCAGCGTGGGACTCAGGCAGGCAGTTGATAATTGCCATTTTGACTGAAGTGAGATGGAATCTCCATTGAGTGATTATGCATTTACTTCTCTTTGGATGAGTTTTTGCAGAGGCTTTCCCCTGTAGGGAGAGGCTTGCCCCTGTCTGGTGCTAAGGCATGCCCATTTCTGTGGTTCACAGTAGCAAGTCTATTTGCTTGGTTGACTCCTGATATTTTATTTTATTATTTCTTTTGTTTCTCATCTTGTTCATAATTTAACCAGGAAAGGGTTATTTGTTATCTACATGTATAGAAAAAAGTCTACAAAGAGGGCTGGGGATATAGCTCAGTTGGCAAAGTGCTTGCCTTGCATGCATAAGACCCTGGGTTCAAATCCTGGCACCCCCCCCTCCCCCGTCCAAAAAAAAGGAAGTCTACAAAGATATATCATGATTTTAAAAGGGACTGGTTGATGTTTTTTTCTTATTTTTTTGAATTCATAAAATATGTAATTAAGACATAATTAAGATGGATACAGTGCCATATTCCTGTATTCTCAGCTACTCAGGAGATTGAGGCAAGAGGATTGCAAGTTCCAGGCCAGTATGGGAAACTTTGACCTATGCCAAAATAAAATAAAAAGGGCTGGGAATGTAGTAGCTTAGTAGAAAAACACCTCTAGTTCAATCCTTAGTACAGGGGAGTGGGGTGGGGTGGGGAAGCATTTAAAACCTTTAAAAAATATAATCAGGTCTGATTTTCCATGTAGAATTCTTCTCTTTACAGGAAATAAGCTGGACCTGATATTCTTCTACCTTTATAATTGGTACTTGGGTCTAAAACTTAAAAGAGGCAAGAATATATAACTTCCAATATTATGGATTTGCCATTTCATCATGTTAAAATAATATGTGTTTTTGCATTCTGTCCATAGTGTTAGGCCATTTGCATGGTTTTTTAAAAAGTGAGTTCCAACATTTAACTGAAGTTAACTGATTTCTCTTTCCTTCTTGGAAAATAGAGCTGTTCTCTAAGTTTATTTTTCTTTTTAAAATTGGATACCAATATGTAGAAAAATGAAAGTAGATCCCTATCTGTCACCCTGCACAAAACTCAAATTGAAATGGGTAGAAGACTTAGGAATTAGACCAGAAACCTTACAAGTGCTAGAAGAAATCATAAGTTCAACACTCCCTTATATGTGTTGGCACCGACTTCCTTAACAAGACCCCCAAAGCACAAATAAAACCAGGAATTAATAAGTGAGATACCATCAAGCTAAAAAACTTCTGCACAGCAAGGAAAACAATTAAGAGGATGAAGAGAGAGCTTACAGAATGGAAGAAAATCTTGGCCAGCTACTCCTCCAATAGGGGATTGATATTCGTTATAAAAAGAACTCAAAAAACTTAACACCAAAATATATATAACCCAATCAATAAATGGGCAAAAAATTAAACAGAAACTTCTCAAAAGAAGAAACACAAATGGCCATCAAATATATGAAAAAATATTCAACATCTCTAGTAATCAGGGAAATGCAAATCAAAGCTATGCTTAAGATTTCATCTCACTCCAGTCTGAATGGCATTGATAAAGAACATAAACAATAATAAATGCTGATGAGGTTGTGGGGGAAAAGGTATACTTGATGGGATGATGGACTAATACAACCACTCTGGAAAGCAGTATGAAAATTCCTCAAAAAACTAGGGCTGGGGACTGGGGTTGTGGCTCAGTGGTAGAGCCACTTGTCTTGCATGCGTGAGGCACTGAGTTTGATCCTTAGCACCACATAAATAAATAAAATGAAGATATTGTGCCCATCTACAACTAAAAAAAAAAAATCTTAAAAAAAAGAAATGGCAAGACTTGATTTAAAAAAAAAAAATTAGGGATGGAACCACCATATGACCCAGCCATCCCACTCCTTGATATTTTCCCAAATGATCTAAAATTGGCATACTGTAGCAATACAGCCACTTCAATGTTTATAGCAGCACAATTCACAATAGCTAAATTATGGAATCAACTCAGATGTCCATCAGTAGATAAAATGGATTAAGAAATGGTGATGTGTGTGTATGTGTGTATAGTTTCTACTTAGCCATAAAAAGAATGAAATTATGGCATTTGTTGGTAAATGGATGGAAATGGAGAATAACATGCTTAGTGAAATAAGCCAAGCTAAAAACTAAACTCAAGGGTCAAATGTTTTCTTTCATATGCGGAAGCTAGGGTAAAATAAAGTGGGGGGGAGGGAAGAATAGGATGACAAAGGGAAGATCAATATTGTAGAAGGGGGAGATGGAAAGGCAGAGCAGAGGGGAAGCAATGCAGAATGAATTCTTTTTTTTTTTTTTTTTGAGAGAGAGAATTTTTTAATATTTATTTTTTAGTTTTTCGGCGGACACAACATCTTTGTTTGTATGTGGTGCTGAGGATCGAACCCGGGCCGCACGCATGCCAGGCGAGCGCGCTACCGCTTGAGCCACCTCCCCAGCCCGCAGAATGAATTCTTAAAAAATCATGTGTATATATATAAATATACCACAGGGAACTTCACTTTTATGCATAGGTAGAAAGAACCAATCAAATATAAATTTAATAGTTAATAGACAAGTGAAAGGGCGTCTAGTAGAGTAGAGGAAGGAGAATGGGAGAAGGGAGGGAAAAGAAACAGTGGGATCATGAACTGAAATCAAATTTAGTGCATATATGAATTTGTCAGGATGAACCCAGCTACTATGTATAACTATAAAGCTCTAATAAAAAAATTTTTCCTTGCCATAAAAAAGAACATTATTCTGGATTCATATATTCTTCCTATGTATTTGTGTGTGTGTGTGTGTGTGTGTGTGTGTGTAGGTTTTACTGTGTTTGAAATTACAGGATATATTAGTTTAGAGGGGAAAATGCATATATATATATTATTTTTTTTCTTTGTAGTGCTGGGATGGAACCCAGGGCCTCAGGTGCACCTCTGTACTCCCAGCACATAAAATTCTTTAGGGTGTTACCATATATATGTGTCTGTGTCTGTATATCTCTTAATTGTTGTTTGCTTTTTGGTATTGGAGGTTGAACCCGGTGATGCTCTACCACTGAGCTATATTTATATTCTTAGCCTTGTTATTTATTTATTTTTTTGAGGGTTTCACTAAGTTGTGGAGACTAGCCTCAAACTTGTGATCCTCCTGCCTCAGCCTTTCATGACATTGGGATTGCCACCTATATGCCGCTGGGCCTGGCTACTTTTTAATATCATTATCCAAAATAATTGCATGAATTCATATTGAAATTTTATAAGATTCAGTACAGTGAAAATACAATGATTCAGTCATATTCTAATCATTTTTTAACAGTTTGCTGTTTAATTTTTACTTTGATCGTGAAATGTATCACACTACAAAAAAGATTTTGAGAACAAAATAAAGAACTTCTAGATGTACACTGTCAAATTAATATACAGAAGCCACTGTGTAATCTATTTTTGATCCCCCCTCTAGTTTAATGTTTAGCATTCTTATGCATGTTTACTCTTTTAACTATCTTTGTGCGTTTCTGTAAAAATGCAGGGTATATCTGGTGTGGTGGCACATACTGGTAATCCCAGCAGCTTGGAGGCTGAGGCGGGAGGACCACAAGTTTGAGGCTAGCCTCAACAGTTTAGTGAGACCCTGACTCAAAATAAAAAATAAAAAGGTCTTTGGATATAGCTCATTGATAGAGTGCCTCTGGGTTCAATTCCCAATTACCCCCACCACCACCAAATAAAAATATAAATGTTTTGAATATTTTAAAACTTTAGGGAAAATATTCATATATTACTTATACTTCTGGTAATGTAAAATATTATAGATACTTTGAAACACCATTTGCCATATCCTTAAAAAATTAAATAATTAACCATATGACCCAGCAGGGCTGTGTCAAAGAGAATGGAACATATGCCCACACAAGAACTTATACATGAATGTTCATAGCAGCAGTATTATTTATTTATATTAGCCAAAAAGTTTAAAAGAAAAAGCAAACCAAGGTGTTCATAAACTGTTGATTGGATGAATAAAATGTGCTATATCTATTCAATGGAATATTATGCAACAATAAAAGAAATATTGATACATGATACAACATGTATGAACTTTGAAAATATGCTATAAAACAAGCCTGTTACACAAGAAGATACATGATACATGGTTTTCTTTTCTTTTTCTTTGTGGTGCTGGGGATTGAACCCATGGCCTTGTGCATGTGATGCGAGCATTCTGCCAACTGAGCTATATCCCCAGCCCCCGATACATAATTTTCTTCATGTGAAAAGTCCCAAATAGGTGAATGTGTAGGGACGGAAAGTTGATATGGAAGAGAATGAACACTGACTGCCAGTGGGTGCAGATTTTTTTTTTGGGGGGGGGATGATGAAATGTTTTATAATTATTAGTGATGGTTGCACAAATCTGTGTACTGAAAACATTGAACTGTACACTTTAAATGTGTGGATTGTATTGGTATGTGAGTTAAAGCTGTTTTTAAAAGTTCATGTGAATGTTAGAAATTCTTCAGTGATTAACTTTTTTTGACTTCTCATTATAAGCTAATGCTACTTATTATGAGCCCAAGCAAATCATTGTATTGTGATATTCATGCATTTTTGCACATTTCATTTTGCATATCATTTTTACATTCCATTGCATGACTTTACTGTATTTCATTAATCTGTTTTGTTTTGCTATTGAAAATGATTCAGTGAACAGTTTAATAAATATTTCCTTATGATGATACATTTTTAAAGCTTTCTCCCAATTTAGAATTTGACAGGAATATTGATGATGCATAATTTATTTAGTTGTTTAGGAGGCATTTTACTATCAGTAAAATATACCATACCTGAGAATATTTAATTATATAATTCTAAAATTGAAGTTAGTAGAAGTACTCTATCTTCTGAAGTTTTTCTGTAGTTTTTTTTTTCTTGGCAAGAGAAGAGGTAGGGCTTCTTAACTATTGTGCCTTTATTGGTTTTTAGTGTTTTGTAACACAAAATTATACACTAATTATCATGTATGTTAATATATCTTAGAAAAAGCCACAAATGAGTACAACACCACGGAAGATTGGAGTCTTATTATGGACATATGTGACAAAGTTGGAACCACTCCTAATGGGTAAGATACTCAGTAAACATTTAGGAGCTTAATTAACCTGTGTATCTTCATGATGCAACTTTGAAAGTGAATCGAGGTTTTAGTTTTAACAAAATTATTTAACTTAACTGTTATTGAAACTGTTTAATTTTGAGAGATAAAGTAGAGAGAGCCAGTAGGCTGGGTTTATGAGATTAACCTTATCCTGAAAGAGCAAATGGAAAAGAGTTCAACTGAAAACTTGAGCTATGTTGGCATAGGTAATTAAAGGTTTGACACAATAGGGACACATGTTATAAAAATGAATAGATTAGTTACTGGGGGAATTTCCCTATACTTAGACATATATGAGAGTCTTTCCATAGTAAAAAGGTAAATAGGTCTTTTGATGAAAAAGGTGAATGTAAGAAAAGAATGCTGCTGGGCGTGGTAGCCCACGCTTGTAATCCTAGTGATTCAAAAGACTGAGGCAGGAGGATTGCAAGTTTGATCCCAGCCTCAGAAATTTAGCAAGACTCTCAGTAATCTAGGGGGACTCTGCCTCAAAATAAAAAATAAGAAGGACTGGGGATGTAACTTGGTGGCAAAACACCCCTGGGTTCAGTTCCCCAGTACCAAAAAAACTCCAAAATTTAGAGTGCTTTTCAGGAAGGTATGGTAATTATGCACAGCTGATTATACACTAAAAGTGTAGAAATTGTGAAAGCATTTTTTTTAACATTAAACTCTTTTAATTTTTTTTTTCTTTTTTGCAGTACTGAGGCCTCACATATACTAGAAAGTGCTGTAATGCTAAGCTACTCCCCCAGCCCTTTTTAAATTATATTTTAGGACAGGGTCTTAACCAAGTTGCTCATCTGGCTACAAACTTATGATCTTTCTGCCTTCTGAGTAAATTCCAGGTGTACACCACTGTGCCTGACAACAATATTCAGGTTTTTCATGTGAACCTTTTAAGAATGTACATTGGCACTGGGGATGTGGCTCAAGCGGTAGGGCGCTCGCCTGGCATGCGTGCAGCCCGGGTTCGATCCTCAGCACCACATACAAACAAAGATGTTGTGTCCGCCGAAAACTAAAATATAAATATTAAAATTCTCTCTCTCTCTCTCTCTCTCTCTGTCTCTCTTTAAAAAAAAAAAAAAGAATGTACATTGTACTAATTCTTTTCAAGAGAAGAACTTGCTGTCTGAAAGCTCTTTGTCTTGAAGAAATGAAGAGAGAATTAGTATGATATGGTTCTCTTGTGTTGACTGACATTTTGTGGAATGATTTGTCTCTTGATTTGGGGCTATATAATGTTTACAACAATTTTTTTTTTAAGATCTACAAGTTTGTTAGCAAAAGATTGTGTAAAATCATAAATTTATAGACTTATTCCTTAACAAAGTAAAGTTATTGGGATTTATTTTTAAAGTTATTTGCTTGAAAATTTCTTATATTTTTTAATGTTGGAGTTAAAATTGTCAAAAAATACTTTCTCCATTTTTTTCTTAGAGCAAAGGATTGCCTAAAAGCCATCATGAAAAGGGTAAATCATAAGGTTCCTCATGTTGCTCTGCAGGCATTAACTGTGAGTAAAAATCATGTTATTTGACTAAATTATGAAAATGACGTTTATTTCAATAAGGAAGATAATATTTCAACATTTATATATGAATTTTTATTTTAATTAATAGCTTCTTGGGGCTTGTGTGGCAAACTGTGGAAAGATATTTCATTTAGAAGTGTGTTCCCGTGATTTTGCAACAGAAGTACGTGCTGTGATAAAAAATAAGGTAAATTTTAAAAAGAGAAGAAATTTAAGTCATTAAAAATATATATGTTCGTTATTTTAATTATATATAATAATGTATTATAAATTTAAATAAATATTTTAGATAAATTGAAAAGAAGCTTCTTGTTAGAAATTTGATTTAAAAAAAATTTATAGCACTAAAATCTTTTTTCTCCCTAAGGAATTTATGTTGTTAATTTAGCTAATCTTTGAGATCTAGTAAGTAGTCACTGCTTTAACCATTTTGGATAGTGTGTCTTGTTTAATGTTCCTCACCACTTTTGGAAGTTAGATTCTCTTTTTCCAGTTTTATACATGCAGAAACTGAGGCTTAAAGGGAAGTAACTTTCTATGGTCATGCAGCTATTAAGTGGCAAGCCAAGATTTAGATCTAGGTTTCTGTGACTCTAGATTCCTACCTCTAACTACCATTCTATGTTGACTCCCATCAGCATTGGTGAGCAAAGGGGATCTTAATCTTAGAGCAGAGTGGAGGGGGCCCTCATAAGGTTGTTACCAATTTCTTTGAGACAGACACTTAGAAGCACCATTCTCATGTTTTTAGTGGTAAAAATCCCAGAAATTTAGTCAAGTTGATATAAAAATCATAATGTAATATAGAGAATGTTGAAGAAACATAGAGGGTATAGCCTTGGAATATGAGGGATTTATTAGTCATCCAAGACTTAGAAATTAATGTTCCAGAAAGGTGATTTTACATGGAACAACTCTATCTTACAGTCTAAACAGGCATCTATCAATTATTCATACCAGGTATTGCCAGATTTTTGTTGATGTTCATATAATTAAAGAGAATTTTGGTGAGAATTCTGTTAGTTAAATAATTTTGGTATTTATTGTAACTACAGTGGGTTTTTCACCCCCTCCCCCTTTCTTTAAAAGGCTCATCCTAAAGTATGTGAAAAACTGAAATCTTTAATGGTGGAATGGTCAGAAGAATTTCAGAAGGATCCCCAGTTTAGTCTCATATCTGCAACTATTAAGTCTATGAAAGAAGAAGGAATTACTTTTCCTTCGGCAGGTTCTCAGGTGAGAGATTCATTCAGATTCATGATTGGCCTATACTAGTTTGAAGTATTAATTTTGTATGAAAGATTATAGGCAAGAGATGTCTTTTTAAAAATTTTTAAAAATATTTTTAGTTGTAGATGGACACAATACCTTTATTTTGTTTATTTAGTTTTTTTTTAATGTGCTGCTAGAGATTGAACCCAGTACCTCATGCATGCTAGGCAAGTGCTGTAACACTGAGCCACAACCCCAGCCCTAGGCAAGGGATGTCTTGATCATCATTTCCCACCTCCATTCTTGAAGTGACAATCTAACATAGTGCCTTACATTTAGTAGACATTCTAATTGTTCAGTGTTTTTCCTCTATATTGGAACTTTGGAAAGTGGATCTATAAAATTAGAAATTTTGGCATGGGGGAGCTAGGGAATAGTAGGATGGCGGGAAGAGGAGACAGGAATAATGACTCATGGAGTGGGCTAGTTCTTCAAGTTTGTGGGAAACCATTGTCTGAGTGCTTTGCTGTCAGTGTCTTTTTTCCCTCCAGTTAATATTAAGCTGTGGGCTAGAGAAAGAAACTAAGGAGGAGAATACTATATTTTCTTTTGTTTTAGATTTTAAGAGACAAAGCAGCTTTAGGTTTAGCCGCTTAGACCTAAAGATACAGGGTTGAGTTTTGAGACAGATACCTTATAAGTAATAAAAAGCAACTGTTGTGCCCTTTCTATATATTGTTCTCAAAAATTGGTGTTAAAGAACTAGTTAATAGTACTGGGGAGGTGGCTCAGTGGTAGAATGCTTGCCTAGCACTGGGAAAAAAGAAAACTGATTGGTGGTTCATAGTCCTGGATATCTGTCTTTACATGCCATTAAATTTAAGCATTACCTTCTTTATTCTGCTATAGTGGAAAGCCACCATCATCAACTAGTTGAAGAGGACTTCAGATGTATTCCTAGAACTGTACCTGTTTTCTCTGTCCCCTTCAGTATTTATGACTTCTTGTTGGTATCTCTTCTGTAGCTCTATGCCAATAGCAGTAGAGCACCTCTCATTGAAGAAGAGATCTCAGTTGAAATCAGGAAGTGTAATCAGGAAAGACTCACATTTATTCATTCTATAAATTTTTAAGTACTTTCTTTATGCCAAGTTCTGTGTTATATACCAAAAAAAAGTAAGCCAGTTTGTGCCCTTTGTGCACTTATAATTTTTTTCTTGAAAACTCTGATGTTTTAGTATTTGAAAACAGTTACTTAAAATTGTCATAAAGTGCTTGACTTTTAAATGAAACTCAAGTTATATCAGTATTTTTTAAAATTAGCATTTGCAAGTAATTATAGTGCTTGTGTTTCCTTTGAAAAGATACTTACATTCATTTTACTCATACATTTACAGACTGTATCAGCTGCTGCCAAGAATGGAACATCATTGAACAAAAACAAAGAAGATGAAGACATAGCTAAAGGTAAAATGATCAAGCATGTATAATTTAGCATCAATTAAAATATCCTCACCTGAAAATTTTAATGAAATAAAAATTATAATAAAACTAGGTGTGCTTTTAGTTGAGGTAGCTCAAATATAAAAATCAGTAGGGTCTTAAGTAAAGGGGAAAAAAATGACAGGATGGATTTAATTCATTTTCCTTTTCAGTAATTTGTATTTAATGTCCTACCTTTGGAGAGATTACATTTCACCTTTTCTGTAATGCCAAAGTTATGAGTCAAACACAGAAATATGTTCACGGTTTGTCCTATATGGAAAGTTACCCATATTATAATGTCACAATCTGTTTGCTATAAAAATAATAGCTGCTGTATATGACAGACTGTGATAATAAGGAATGAGCAAAAACTATTTTAAAAATGTCGTGTTTCCCTGCCCCACAGAAAATTAACTGTTTAGCATTTAATTGGGCAAATAAAATATTCATTTGATTTATTGTTAACTATCTTATCTGATATTTCTTTTTAAACTTTTTTAAAAATCAGAATTAATCCTTGCTATCTTATGTTTTCTTTTTTTGCATTTTAATTTTTCAAACCAGCTATTGAATTATCTTTGCAAGAGCAGAAACAACAACACACAGAGACAAAATCTTTATATCCATCTGCAGAAATTCAGTTAAATAATAAGGTTGCACGAAAAGTGAGAGCTTTATACGATTTTGAAGCTGTTGAGGACAATGAACTCACCTTTAAACATGGTGAAATCATTATTGTTTTGGATGACAGGTATGTTTTAAATATTTATCTATGGAATTTTCTGAAGTTTTGAAGCACAGTGTCCTTAACTGAGAATCCTGAATATTCAGTTTCTTGATTTTTGGTGTATTTAAATCATAACAGAACATTTTCAACACCTTGCTTTTTTTTTTTAGGTAAATGTTAGACAAGATGTTAGTTTCTTGTTTTGTTGTTAAATTTACTAGTAAAGTATTCTTTATCTCTTATATGAATGATGTGTTGATATTGTTGACTAGCACAGTTAAGAAATGAATATTCAGTCATCTGAATGCATTTGCCTTGGTATTTGTATATTACAAAATTATTGGCAGCAAATCTTTGGGAAGAAATATTACTGCATTATCTTGATCAAAGCAACCACAAGCTATGCTTGGCTCCTCCTCATTCCTTAAATCTACTACTCTTCCCTCCTTATAGGTTCTCTGTAGTTTAAAAGTGTAAGAAAAAAATAGATCGATCTATATTGAGCCTAATTCTTTTTTTTTTTTTTTTTTTTAATTTTAAAAGAAATTGATGAAGTTGGGCACAGTGATGCACACCTATAATCCCAGTAATTCAGGAGCCTGAGGTAGGAGGATAGAAAGTTCAAAGCCAACCTCAGCAACTTAGTGATACCCTGTCTCAAAATAATAAAAAGGGTGCTGGGGATGCAACTCAGTGGTTAAATGTTTCTGGGTTCAATCCCAGTACCAAAAAAAGAAAAGAAAGAAAGAAAGAAAGAAATTGATGAATTTAGCAAGTGTGAGACCTGCCAGCTTGTTGCTATGAACAGAGATTGCAAATGTATTTCTTAACTGTTATAAATAATTCAGTCAGAATATACTAGTCTAGTATATTTTTAAATGAGTAGATACATAATGGTTTTACTTTGTTGCAGTTAATATTTGAGAAAATGTTATGTTGTAGACTCTTTAATAGGAAACGAATGGGGACTTAGTTCTATTTTCATCAAACCTAGAAAAAAATGGGAATTAAAATTACTATACACAGTTGTATATAAGGCAAAATGTGATGAATACCATAAAAGGGGTACCCGTTGGATACTGGAAGAGAGCAGATTTATACTTGGTGCAGGTATCCAGGGAGATGGCTTATCCAGGGGCTCCATTTCAGATGAACCCTGATTGATTTTGAAAAGAAAGGAAAATTTTGCAAGAAATTGAGAACAGGAAAGGGAAGGCCTCATAGGCAGTCAAGGTAGGTAGCACTGTGTTTAGTGAGAAAATAATCTTTTTGCCATCAAATTTGTTTTAAAATAATTATTTGAATTGCAGCACATGATCCCTGAAGGGGAATAAATAGAAATAAAGAGGTGACATGTTCTAAACACTTATAGTCTTTAGGTGCCCATCTTCTCAGTATGTTTAAGTTACCAAAGAACTAGGTTTACACATTGATACTTTTATATAACTATAAAATTTAAGACATTTATACATAGAAACAAAACTATAAAATGAATACTTTTTCTGTTTTAAATTTAGAACATTATGTGTACGTAATAAAATTTCTTAAACTGCTGTTTCCAAAGTAAATATAGTACTGCTTAATAGCACAGATATTTTAGCAGATCTGTACTGCCCTGTCCTATGTCCTATCGGTTCTTTTTTTTTTTTTTTTCTGTTGAAACTGCTAGGAGTCTTTCATACAGTTTCGGGTGATATTATTTGGCTTTTCTGTGGCATTATATCCCTATTGTAGTCTACTGACCTCCATCAAATAGAGGGGGGTTACATTATTATTCTACACCATTTCTTTTTCACGGACGTCCATTTAAAGCACGAACTTATTAAATAACTTAGACTAATATAATTTTCAGTTGTCTTGTTACTGCAAAAAAGAACTCTTGTAACTGCTAAGAGAATTAAACATGAGGATGATGGAATAGATAGGTGGATTGCTGTCATTTTTATAATAGGATACCCCAGTCTTACAGTTGCCATAGGAATGCTTACTAGTAAATTTGGGTTAAATGTTGTCATTTTATGTGATTGATAATCACTAGCAAAATTCTAAACATAAATGCAGATTGGATGGTACTATTAAATGTCATTCTTCAGTTAAAAAGAAGTCATCCAGATGATCCAGAAAATGATTCTCTTCATTGTTTTTAGATTGCTATGGAGTTGAAAACATAAAATTTTCACATGCAGAACTTCAAGTCCCTTGAAAGTTTATCACTCTTGAGTCTCATTTTAAGAAATACTCAGTTGATTTTAAAAGGCACATATTTCTTATTAACAGAAAGTATACCAAAAAAACCCTTTAATTTTCTACATTTTTAACTGTAACTCATTGCTCCTGTTTTGTTCTTTATGTAAGCATTTCAAATAATCAAGTGGAATTATTGCAGTATGAAAAATGCCATGTTCTGATTAGACCTCTTGTACATTTGGTTCTCTGCCTGGAATGCCCTGTCAAAGAAGACAAAAGCATTTAGAAAAGAAAAAGAAGTTTACTAGCAAGGGAGGTTTGCAAAGGAGTCCAAGTTTTACAAGAATTGGCTCCTCATATTAAAAAATACAAAAGGTATTTTAAGGAAAAGACTCCCCAGAAGATTACCAGGGTTTCTAGGTTTCTAGCTTTCTATTTGTATGTTTGAGGTAAAAATAACAGTTTTTTTCGCATGATTTTATCCATAAAGGACATAACTGACCTTTATTTATTGCCATTGCAAAACCCTATAGATGAGTTGTTTTCATTAAGTCAATGGCTTATGGGAGAGTGTCAAGTTTTCTCCTTCCTTCCTTCTTTCCTTTCCTTCCTCTTTCCTAAAACTAGATAAGATATCCTTGCATTTTTTTCTTTTGGTTAAGAATGCAAAATTTTTGTTTCTTCATATTTTCTTGTTTATCTGTGTCAGCAGCAGACAGATGCCATTTTTATTTCCATATTCCATAGCCTTAATTTTCTTTTCCTTTTTTTTTTTTTTTGTATTGGGTATCAAATTCAGGTGCACTTGGCCACTAAGCCATGTCCCCAGCCCTATTTTGTATTTTATTTGGAGACAAAAATCTCACTGCGTTGCTTAGTACTTCACTTTTACTGAAGCTGGATTTAAACTCAGAATTCTCCTGCCTCAGTCTCAAAAGCTGTTGGGATTACAGGTGTGTGCTACCTTGTCCAGCTTTCTTTTCCTTTTGATGAGTAACTACTTAAATCTTCAAAACCTACCCATGTCAGACTATCTTTTCTGAGAAACCTTTAAATCCTTCCCACTTTTAGCTTCCAGTAGAGTTAGGAGTTTCCTTCTCTGTGCTGCTGTAGCTCTCTGAACATATATAACAATATTCCTCATACTGTATTTTAAGTATGTTTTTTACATATCTCTCCTACTTAATCAGTTGATTGAAGAAGTGACCCCCTTCTTTGGCTGGGAGGAGGGAGCAGGAGAAAGTAAAGTAAATAACACTCTTAGTTGGTAGGAGAAGTTGAAACACTGGATTTTAAATTTCTTGAGGGCAGAAATAATGTTTTAATTATCTTTGCAACTTCATTGCTTAGCCAGAAAGCACTGTTTAGTCCTTGATAGAATTTCATTAATATTAACTGAATAATCAATTAATTGAACGTAAAGTTTATTCCTTATACTTACATTATTTTTTGCTTAGTTTTGATTTATTCTTCCCTAATACAGAAAGCTCCAAATGTAAATGACACATTTGAAAATTTCCTTAATCATCTAATGATTTATATGAAATTATAGTACTGAATCACTTTAATTTAGGAATTTAAACTTGAACAATATTTTGTGCCATTAACATTTTATAAAATAAACTCGTAGTCAGTGGAAAGAATATAGAGCCAGATAAAGATTGGAAAGGAATCATCATGCTTTGAGGTGGTTTTTGGTTGTTTTATGTGCTTTTATGCCTCATCAGAGAGTTTGTGGTAGTAGTTGGGAAGAAAGTTGTGATACATTATTAGGACTACTGGTAAGGCTGTCCATACAGCTGTTGATAGGTTCAAATAAATCCCATGTATCCATATCAGAAGTGTGAATTGTCTGGTTTTATCTTTAAAATCCTCTTAAGTTTAGTTTTACTTTTTAGAATGCAAAGCTCAAAGTTTTGATTCCTAAAACCACACACACAATAAAAGATTGTTACTTACAAATACCTGTTTAGTAAGAAACAGGTATTGGGTATTTGTAAATAACAAATTTCTTTGTTAGAAAGAAATAGACAAAATTATTGTTATTTTCAGATACTTTGAATTGAAAGTTCAGTCAATGGGTTGAGTTGTTTTCATTAAAGTCAGTAGCTTATGGGAAAGTGTCAAGTTTTCTCCTTCCTTCCTTCCTTCTTTCCTTTCCTTCCTCTTTCCTAAAACTGGTAAGAGTTTATCAAGTTTGTTAGATACAACCTCAATATGCAAAAATCAGTGATATGCTTTAATCCCAATTAGAAAATGTAATAGAAAAGTCATTCTCGATAGTAAAAAAAAAAAAAAAAAATCAAATGAATGAACTAGGAATGAATAAACCTAAAAAATATGTAAAGTCTTTATGGAGAAATTATAAAATTCTTGGAAAGATAGAAAAGAATATAAGTATTCTTTATTATGTTTATATTTATAAAAGTACAATTGGAGAGAGACATGGTAAACCTTAATATTAGAAAGATTTAGTTTTTCTTATGTTATTGCATAAGTTTAGTACATATGCAGTTAAAATTCCTACAGAAATTTTTTCCAGAGTCCTTGAAAAATATTTTAATATAGATATAAACATGTGAAGATGTATA
Organism: Marmota marmota marmota; assembly: GCF_001458135.2. Taxonomy (NCBI): domain Eukaryota; kingdom Metazoa; phylum Chordata; class Mammalia; order Rodentia; family Sciuridae; genus Marmota; species Marmota marmota. The sequence goes on along the minus strand of NW_026000037.1, from coordinate 40,697,316 downwards.
ATAAATGAAAAAGAATAACAAGAGTATTTCCCTTGCCAGATATCAAGGTGTATTAATAGGCTTTAATAAACAAATATATAGTAGTTCCCTCTTATGAGGGATATGTTGCAAGCCTCCTCCAGTGGATGCTTGAAACAGGATGGTACTGAACCTTGTATATACTGTGTTTTTTCCTATACATACATTCTTACAAAAAAGTTTAACTTATAAATAAGGCATTGTAAGAGACTGAAAACAATACTAAAATACAACAATTAAAACAAAGTTATAAAAGTAGTAAAAATTATGTGAATATGGTCTCTCCAAATATATTGTATTATAGATCTTAGCAACCTCAGCATATAATTTTCTTCCTTTGCTTACTTAGAAGGTCAAGAACTTTGGCTGGTGATGTAGCTCAATGGTACAGTGCTTGCCTAGCATGAATTAGTCTCCAGCACTGGGGAAAAAAAAAAAAGAGCCACTTTTCACTTAAAGGATGCTTCTTTGCGACTTATTTGAATTGTACTAGCAGTACCATTCTTGTGCTTTGGGTCCATTATTTAATGAAATAAAGATTATTTGAACATGTACTATGGAACATAGCAGTCAATTTGATAACCAAGACAGTTGCTAAGTTTCTAACATCAGGGTAGCATATGTAGTGTGGATATGCTAGACAAAGGAATGGCTGACTTTTCAGGGCAGGATGGTGCACCTGAAAAACCTATGAATTTTAAAAACCTATGAATTATCTGCTTCTGGAATTTTCCATCTAATATTTTTGGGTCATGATTGACCTCAAGTAATCTGGAATCACAGACCAACACTGCAAATAAAGGAGGGACTACTTTGTGGACTATTATACAACAGAATGGAATACAGAAATAGGCTCATACACAGAAAGCTATTTTGATAGTGTGCTGTTTTTGTATCATAAGTTAGTAGAAAAAAAGTAATGGGCTATTCAGTAAGTTTTGCTGGAATGAATGACTCTTCTTTTGGTACAAAGAAGATAAAATTTGAGCTTCACACAGTACGTAAAATTTTGTTTCAGATAAAGGTGGGAAAGGGGTTAAAAAAAAGCCTAAAACTATTAGATAAAAAACTAAAACTATTAGATATTGGTTCAAGGGTAGATTACTAAATTTTATTACAGGGGGAAAAAAACCCACCATAGAATAAAGAACCATAAACATATACTTAAAGGAAATGATAGCCTTGAGAAGAAATCAGCTTGATTCAGAGAAATAGTTGCTATCCAGGATATGTAAGGAACCCTTACAGATCCATGAAAAAAAGATAACCCTGTGGAAGAAGAAAAATGGACAAAATATATAAATAAAAACATTTTACAGAAGAAGCCATCTCAAATAGTCACCAAACACAAGTGGAAATAAGTACAATGGAATATGATTTTCTCTCCTGATAGCAAGTGTAAACTTAAATATTTACCATATATGGGATTGGGGGGACAGTAATGGGAGGAAGAAGGTAAACTTCCACAACTACTATGGGGAACATTTGACAATGACTAATAAAATTGAAAATGCTTATATCTCATGGCCCAGCAAGTCCATTGTTGTCATTTTGTTTTGTATTTTGTTTTAAAGATACAGTCTCACTGTGTTGCTCAGGCTGGCCTCAAATTCCTGGGCTCAGGCTGTCTTCCACCTCTGCCTCTCCAGTAGTTGAGCACGAAAGGTGGACCCTATTATGTATGCCCAGCTTGCAAATCCATGCTTCAGTAAGCCTAGAAAAACTGTCGGATTGTGCCCTCTAATTCAGGATAATCATGACCCCAATCTTTATGTTGAAAGACTAGGAACAAATAAGTGTGCATTTATACAGAAATACAGCATGTTCTTATAATCAAACTTTAAAATAGATAAGCAAGTATTAGTATATAAAATTAAAAAGATCTATAAGCATTAGCTAGCTGTCTTCTATGTTTGTCAGTTCTGAGTGTAAATATATGCAAAAGAATGAAAAATAGACTGTCAGGAAGTTACATACCAGCTTTATGTTGATGGTGTGGTAAGAAGGATGTGAGGTTGGGACTTAGGGTCACTGATAGAGAGAACTTTATTGTTATCTGTGTTTTATGTTTTTTAAAAAGCCCAGTATGATATATGGCCAATTGCTAATTAGTTCTAAATTTAGAAATAAGGATATGTACATTTTTTTTATTTGTACCTTTTAATATCTTTTAAAAAGAACAACTTTTAAGTATAGCTGAATGTGAATTGATTTTCAAAATAGGATAAATTTGATTTTTTTTTAATCTCTCAACATTACAGTTTGAAAATGTTAAAGAAAAATGACATTTTTTTTCATTTTATTTTCAGTGATGCCAATTGGTGGAAAGGAGAAAATCACAGAGGAATAGGTCTTTTCCCATCTAATTTTGTAACAACTAATTTAAACATGGAGTCTGAGGCAGGTAAGTTAAATTTTAGAGAAGATTAAATCTACAAAGTTGTTTTGCTTAAATTTTTTGATTGGCATCTAATTTGTTTTCTGTCATTTATAGACATTATAATTTAACCTACTTCTTTAGGGATTAATTTAGACTCTTCTCATATTTTAAATCTCTGAGACTTAATATATTTAGTGACCATGTACATAAATATTTAAATCAACCTATAGTATAAGAGGCAGTTTGGTGTCTGTCCTTTACAAAGAATGTTGTTATTCTTTACTGAGACATAGTGAAAGGGATAACTGGGGGCGTAAGGGGGCATACCTTGTTGACAAGAGCCAAGTGTGATTACAAGAGTTAGATTTTAGACTTTACCTCACCTCAGTTTGATCCTAGAAAACTCAGGCAAGAATAAAGTAATGTAATGAAGTCACTGAAGTTCCCCAGTTCAGTTCTTCTGAACACCACTCCATTCTGTAGCCACACACTGGTCCCCCTCAGCCACTGTCAGCCATGTTGAGAAAGCATGCCATTTGTTATACAGGCAGGGAGGCAGGAGATCTCAGTTATTCAGAACAGCTCGTAATAATGCTAATTGTGATACCTAGAAGTAAAATAGTTAACAGATTTTGAACAGTAATTATTTTATCAACATTGTGCTAAATCTTTTGTGCTGTTTCACTTAATTCTAAAGATTCTGGGTGATAGATTGTGTGTTGCCCTGTTTACTGATAGGAATCTGAAGCAGAGGTGTAACGTGTCTAATAACTGATAGAGCCAGAATTCAAAACTTGACTTACTAAGGGATATATCAGTGCTTATCCTTACCAGTTCTAAAGAAAGAACTTAAAATGAAAGCTTTGTACATTGTGTGTACTATTATCTTTTTGTGTAGAGTGATGCATTCAGAAAAATCAAGTTCTGAGAGGTGGATACTCATTCATTTGAAGACTGGGTTCTTTGCCACTAGTTACTGTTTTATTCTTCTAGTCTGACTCTTTTTAGTAAACAGGAATATTGAACATTTTTTTAAATTAGATCTTTATAGTTATACATAGTAGTTGGATTTGAGGACATTTTTTAATTAAACAATACTTAAGGGATCCTATATAGTGATTTCCCCTTATCATGATCTGGAGAGATTGAACTACAATCTTGAAAGTAAAACACATTCTTGGTTTTCAGTATGTCCTTGTGTTATGCTGAGCTCTGTTCTTTAGGACATAATTGAAAGTTTGCCAGATACTTGAATTAAGCAATAACCATTAATTAAGATTTTAAAATCCTTTGGTTACACACATTTTTTGTTTGTGTTTTTGTGGTACTGGGGATTGAAGCCAGAACGTTATACATGCTGGACAAATGCTCTTCACTGAGCTACATCTCCAGTCCTTTTATTATATTTTTTTAAAATATTTTTTTAGTTGTCAATGGATCTTTTATCTATCTATATATTTATCTATTTATTTTTATGTAGTGCTAAGGATCGAACCCAGGGCCTCACACATACCAGGCAAGCACTCTACCACTGAGCCACAACTCCAGCCCTATTTTATTTTGAGACAGGGTTTCACTAAGTTGCCCAGACTGGCCCCAACAGTCTTCTGAGTAGCTGGGATTATAGGCCTGTGCCACCATGCCCAGTTGGTTATACAGATTTTTGTTGTAATTTTTTGTTTTATTAAAATTTAGAATATTCTGGCAACTTCCTTCCTTCCTTCCCTCCTTCCAATTGAATTCAGGGGCACTTTACCACTGAGCTAAGTCCCTGACCCTTTTTATCTTTTTAAAAATATTGATTATTTTTAAATTTATCTGTCTGTTTACTACTTTTGGGTACCAGGGATTGAACTTGGGGGCACTCAACCACTGAGCCACATCCCAAGCCTGATTCTGTATTTTATTTAGAGGTAGAGTCTCTTGAAGTTGCTTAGCACCTCACCATTGCTGAGGCTGGTTTTGAACTTGCGATCCTCCTGCCTCAGCCTCCTGAGCCATTGGGATTATAGGCGGGCGCAGTGGTGTTCCTGGCCCCCCTTTTTTAAAAAAATATTTATTTTTTAGTCATAGGTGGATATAATATTTTATTTTTTTATGTGGTGCTAAGGATCAAACCTAGTGCCTCACACATGCTAGGTGAGCACTCTACCTCTGAGCCACAACCCCAGCACTCCTGGCCTTTTTTAAAAACTTTTTTAAAACAGGGCCTTGCAATCCTCCTGCCTCAGTCTCCCTAGTTGCTGTGATTACAAGCATGCACCACCATGCCTGGCTTGTAAATTATCTTTTATCTGTCTTTTTATGAAAGAATATTTTGTTGAACTGGGAATGCAGTTTAGTGGTAAAGTGCTGACCTAGTATGCACAAGGCCCTGGGGTTGGAACCTAGCACCACACACACACAAAATATTTTTTCATTTTGTGTTGTTTCAACTATTATCAGAGTATCAAAATTAGGTTAAAATCAGGTCTTGTTTTGTTTATATAGGAAAAAACAGTTTTTCTTTGATAGAGGGGCACTATAGATATAACTATGAAATTAAGTATTAGGATAATAATCTACTCTCTTGTTTATTTAGTTACCCCATTGGTAACACTCAGTTTTTAGGAAAACACACACTAATAATGCTTATTTGCTTCCCTTAATGTAAGTTCCATAAGTACAGGATTCTTGTCTATTTTATCTACTATGTATAAATGCCTAAAATGATGCTTGGCACATAATAAGTGCTAAATTAATATTTATAATATGAATGTATATAATCACATTATGATATGAACATAAGTAATAACATTGATTATGAAATGGGATAACTAAAGAATTTTTAATTTTTTTCTTATGGATATCATAGGCCACTTCTAAATTAATGACTAGATATCAAAGTAAATGCTATAGAACTTAAAGTTTACTTTGTTTCCATTGCAGCTGTGGACAAATTGAATGTAATTGATGATGATGTGGAGGAAATTAAGAAATCAGAGCCCGAGCCTATTTATATTGATGAGGTAGAGTCCTTCTTTTGTTTCAATAGTTAAACTATCAAGACTTTTCAATTGTATTATCTTTGAGATTGCTTGGGAAGAGTAATTTTGTATTCACTGAAGTTAAAACTTCTTTGACTTTTTATTAGGATAAGATGGATAGAGCCCTGCAGGTACTCCAAAGTATAGATCCAGCAGATTCAAAACCAGATTCCCAAGACCTTTTGGATTTGGAAGGTACTTAGTGAATATTGAGATTACTTTAATAATGTTTATTATTTTAGCTACTCATAATATTATGAGTTTCTTCTGCCTTGAGATTAGAAATCCAAGGTGGAGAACAGACTAGTGCAGTAAAATAGTAAAAGTATCATTTGAAAGATGTTGCTGTTCCTTCATATCCTTTTTAAGAAGGAGATCTTGGTATTTCTGTAAGCCCATTGGTGAAATTGGAGTTTTGGTGTCCAAAGGACAGAATTAGAAATAAAAGCCTATTAAATTAATTTAACCAAAAAGTTTAAAAGTCTTAATTTAAAGGTGACTCTAAAGGTCCACATGTGCATGTTCAATGTTAACTTTGAAAGGTAGATATTTGATGCATGCTAATGTGTCCTTTAGTTTGTAAGTAAAGCAATTAAAACAATTTTTTTTCATGCTTTTCTAAAGTCTTTTGTGAGAAAAATGTCTATAATAAATGAATAAATCTTAAATCTTTTTATAGATGAAAAACTGATTATGGGTATAGAATATTTTATCTGTGTTTAGATTTGGAAATATATAAAATTTTTAAATTTTGAAATGCCTTAAATAAAAGTGTTCATATTTAATCTGCACATGGTAGTTACATATTTTATATTATAGCTTAAGTTTGTTTTATGTAGTTAATTTGTTTTCTAGATAACTTTTGGGGATGATTTCAAATGTCATAGTCTGTAAACTTAGTTAATAGGAACATGATGAGATTTTTATTTTAATTTTGATCTTGCCTTTGATTACATGATAGAAATATGTAATAGCAATGGTGCTGAATAGTATTAACAGTCAATCTTTTATAGTCCCTTTTCTAGCAAAAAGTTAATTCTCAGTGTATTATGGATGGTGTTGTATTTTTAAAAATTGTTGAAATTGGCTTAAACTGAAATTCTTACAGTTTTAAGCATTTTTGTATTTACAGATATCTGTCAACAGATGGGTCCAATGATAGATGAAAAACTTGAAGAGATTGATAGGTGAGATTTTTCATGCAAACAATGATAGGTTTACTTGTTTGGGCACGCTTAGAACTAGTGATAGTTTTGGGCAAACTGTATTATCTGTTGCAATTATTTTATAGACTCCAGAAGCTAATAGCAAGGAGGTGCTTTTCATTTTGGTAACAGTTTTTTTCATGGCAGTATGAATAGTATACATAAAATCCTGGACTCTTGTTCTTATCATTCCATTTTTTTACTTGGGCTGGAATTGAGGGGATATTGAGCAATGAAGAATAAAGTGAATAAAGAACAAGATGAACAGGAATCTTAGGCAAATATCATTAATATCATTATGTGAAACGTAGTTTCAAGTGAAATTTTCCTGATTTGGGAAGCTAATCCAAAGCAACAATTTTTTTCTTCTTTTTCTCTTCCTATGTTCCTGTGTTTCTGTTGTCCTTCTAATTTTGTTATCCCAGCTAGTTTTACTGTTCCTAGAAATAGCAGCAGCACTGGAGGATGGGCTATTAGAGTTGTAAGCTTTTAACTTGGTTCTGATATCTGTTATTCTTCCGAGTTTTCTCTCTGAAGTTAGAGGAAGAAGCTATAGTAGAGGAAAGGCAGGAGATTAGACCTTCTTATTCTATTGTCATCCTTTCTAGCCCTACACAAGCTAAGTGAACGGGCTACTGCTGAATTATATCTCTAGCCTTAGCCCCTCTTTATTGAAATGCTATGTAAACAACACAAGAAGAAAGGGATCAAGTGGGACCAAAGTGTGAAGGAGAACAGAAAGTACTTTACTTTTTTCCTGTCTCTACAGAGAAGTACCTTCAGCAAAGCTTTCCAGTCACTAAAAATTATAATCTTTGTTCCATGGAGCATTTTTCATAAATCTTTTGTGTTTTCTACAAAAGTTAAAAATAAATCCCTGTGACAGTTAATGACATGATGGTGACAGTTTCATCATATTTTTAGAGAAAGCAGTAAATATGTATTGCTTTGTTTCACTGCAAGGAGTTAATGGTTAGTGTATAATCAAATTGGAAAAGATTTAAAAGAAAAATGGTCAGCATGAAGTAGGTATGACTAGCAGTACAGTTACAAACTTTTCTGGAGCCTAAAAATAATTCACATCACCTTAAGAGAGAATTTTGGATAAACATGAAAACAACTCCAAAAATGTTTAGATAGGTAAGAGATATCTATTATCTGAACTGTTCTAAACTTGTACTATACTTCTGAAGTAATTTCTGTAGCCCTGATCTAGATGCTTCTTCATTCTTTTCCTGTGTATTCCATGTGTTACTTTTGTCTGCCTTTATTCACTAGTATTTCAGTTTGGTCTGTCCATCCTTCCTCAGGGGATATCTTTAGTCCCAGCTTTACCATAAAGCCTTTTTGGTCTACCGTAGCCCAGAATAATCTCTTCTAAATTCTTCTGTTTTCTACCTATTTCATGTAATTTTGCATTCAGTTATATGTTATGTCATTTGCTATTTTCTTAACCTGGTCTCCCTGATAGGTTGTGATTTATTTTCTGCTTTTTCTCTTTCTTTCAGTATAGTTTTGAGTATAGTTTAGTAAAAATTTGTTATTGATTCGAAGTTATATATCTCAGATCTTTAAAGGTGATTTCATACACACCTAATTTCTGTAGATTTAGGTGGTTTGTCACAGATACATCTGAAAGTAGTTTTTATACATTCATGCAACAGGAAACAAGCACTTTCTGTTTTTGTTGTTCAGAGGTAAATAGTATTATAAAGGAAAGGGCTTATAAATTTTGATAGAGCACAGACAGATCATTTACTTGGTTACTCTGTATCTTTTTGCCTGCCTGTGCTTCCTACCTTTTTCGGTTACATTGAAAGAACCACATCCAATAAACAGGCTTTTGGATGCTTTAAGCCAGATAAAAAGTGGCCATTTGACTTAAACTTGGAAATTGCAAAAAAAAAAAAAAAAAAAAAGTTGTTTATTATTCCCAAGGGAACAGACAAAATTGTACCAAGTCAGAAGGGAAGGATTTGCTGTGGAGTTCCTTGAACAAATGTGAAAATGCTCTTATTTGGATTTGTTATTTCACAATAAGGTGCCTGGTTTCACCTAATTTCTCAAAATCAACCAATAGATAAGAACAGTAGAGATCTCCATGCATATACATTGCTTTTATTTGTATTTTCAAGAGTAATTTTTTATTTAAATAATTTTTTCAGTTGATCTTTTTACCATATAAGCAAATAAAAGGTGATTTTTATTTTTTAAATAAGAGTTTGCTCTCATTTTAGTCATATTGTACTTCACAGGGGCTGTGGGTCTTTATAATTCCCTCCACTCAGGAACTTTTTCTTTATAATTAAATTTTCAACATAAACCTGTAATATATTAAACTAAATTCTTCTAGTACCAGAATTATGAATTGATTGCATTTTATGATATGTGGAAAGGATATTATGAAGTTATATTAGCCTGGCTACTACAAGAATTAAATAATTTTTCTTCCCGGTTTCTCATTGTGAATATTCTTTCATTGTATATGAAAAGAACCTTTTAAAATATGAATAAAGAGTGTGCTAAATTTAAAAAATAATTTACATTGCTAAATATATACCTAAAATGAGAAGAGTATGAAAATACTTTTCTCTTCTGTATCAGGAAGCATTCAGAATTGTCTGAATTGAATGTAAAAGTCCTGGAAGCTCTGGAACTATATAACAAATTGGTGAATGAAGCACCAGTATATTCAGTCTATTCAAAACTCCATCCTCCAGCACATTATCCATCTACATCAGCTGGGGTTCCAGTGCAGGTGAGCATGTTTTCTGAGAACATGGTTTTGAATTTTAAAAAAATGTTTTGAAATATTGAAATTTCTGTGGTCCCTGAATAAAATTATAAAACCAGTCTTTGTTTCTAGAAATATTGGCTGAACATTAATGTTCACCAGGACAAATTAGTTACTGATAATGTCACAAAAACACTTAGTTCAATTTTATCATGAATGAAAACAGTATTAAATATATAGGGGGTATTCTGGTTCTTCATGTGCTTTTGTAAGAATAAAACATAAAAATCTTTAAATATAAATCCTTTGTAAGTATAAACTACACATCCTTTGATTTAGGATCTGGTGTACCAAAGGTTCTCTGCGTGAGGTACTAGTGCTGTTGTTGCTATTCAGCAAGAAGATTGAACATTTCTTTAAAAATCTTTTTTCAAGATTTCTTTGACGTATAATTATAACAGCACTTAGTTAATGAACTTTTGGTCTCAGAACATATTTATTTTTTGTTAGTGCATGACTTAAATTGTTAAAAAATTCATGCATAATAAAAATATGATACAGGTCTATGAGATGTAGGTGCCATAAGCTATCTGTAAACAGCATCTTTTTGCAATACTTCTCACTCTTTTTTGTGCTTGCCAGATAACATGAATACTTATATCAGTATCCCCATTCTGAAGGCTTTTTCAAATTTTAGCTAGTTAACCAATCAAAATGATCTTGAATGAACAAATTTTATGTTAATTTATGAAAACTAGTATGTAAAAGAGTGTGTGAAGGAGATGTTTGGGATAGCAGTGAAGTCAACTTTTTCTTTTTGGTTAATAGACGTATCCAGTTCAATCACATGGTGGAAACTACGTAGGTCAAAACATTCACCAAGTAACTGTTGCCCAAAACTACAGCCTGGGAACAGATCATATTGGTTCGCTGAGATCTCTGCCTCCAAGTGTAAATTCCTCAGTAACAACACAGCCTGCTCAAACTCCATATTTAAGGTAAGTTTTGAGAGCCATCTTAATTTTCCACAGACTTTTAAAATCAGAATATACTGACCCTACACTTTGTAATAATAGTTCCAATTTTTACTTTTAAAATGAAATCATAATGTGGGTGTGGTGGTGCATACTGTAATCCCAGCTAGTTGGGAGGCTGAGTCAGGAGGATCACAAGTTCAAGGCCAGCCTGGGCAACTTAAGGAGACCCTGTATCAAAACGGGCTGAGGATATAGCTCAATGATAGTGCTCTCCTAGGTTCAATCCCTAGTACCATACACGCACACACATAAAATTATATAGAAATGCCCATTCATAGTCCCATGAACTGAAATGGTGCTACCCTTAACTTTGCTACTCATACTGTGATGGTTGCCTAGATATAAGCCTACAGTTTAGTTCCCTAGAACAAAATAAAGCTAACTGTCCTTTGTGAGGACTAAGCCTTTGTTGTGCTTTAGCACTGTACTATAATCCACCTAGTGAAATAGTCCCAGTGCTGTGTTGGAAAATGGGGAAGGGAGAATATGGGCTGGAAAATATACATTGAACCAACTCTGTCCTCATTGGAGTTGGCCACAGTCAGAACAGCATCTTCTCAGTTTTTAAATGTTTTTGGTGAGAGATTTTCAAGAAAGCAAATTAAATAAGATTTATACTTTTATATTATCTTGCTTTTTGAGCACTCTTCTCTTCTTACCAAATATAAAAATTATATACAGTATTTGGTAGTTGGAGTGATTAAATTATAACCAGAACAGCAGAGCTACATAAAGATTGAAAAGTCAATTTTTGTCATGATGATTGATCCTGACCATAATCTAGATAATGTAAAGTAAATATGATTTTCTTCTTTAAATTTTGTTTGTAGCACTGGACAAGACACTATTTCCAGTCCTCCTTATATGAACCAGAACTCTAACCTTCAGTCAGCTACTGGTACAGCTGCTTACTCACAGCAGATGGGGATGTCTGTGGATATGTCATCTTACCAGAACACTACTTCCAATATGCCGCATCTGGCAGGCTTTCCCATGGCAGTCCCAGCTCAGTCGGTTGCACAGCGGCAAACAAACTATCATCAGCAACCTCTCCTTTAGAGAAAAACCAAGCATTTTTGTGGAAACCTTCATAAGTGTCACTTGTGATTCTAATCTGAAAATATTAAAAGGAAACTTTTTCCTTCTGAACTCAAAAGGACAATGAGTAAATAAAAGCACAAAACCTAAGTTACTCTAAAGGCCATAAAAGTTTTTTTCAGACCAGTTTGTTTGAAGTCAGAGGCAGCTTAAAGATGCTCCCAGTTAGTTTTGTCATACTTTCAAATGTCTTTCCGTGAATCTGGACACCCAATAAGTAGCTTTATGACACTAAACAGTATGAGATAAAAGTGTAAAAATTTTACTTTAAAGAAACCATTGTTACCATTGTTTATCCGCAAAATGTCTTAATGAGAGAATTGAAGACCTTTAAATATTTTTTGTCTGCATTTTTTTTTTTTTTTTTTTTACCATTTCCCACACACTGTTGTATTAAAAGGCGAGGGAACATCTTTTTTTGTATAAGCATTTCGTTTGCCAACATGCTTCCTTTTGGCTCCTTAAATTGCAGTTGTGTTTGCAGTACTGTCAGTTTTGCTCTCAGTTTTATGTTGAGTAATAATTAGCATATAATTGTCTACAGAAACAAGAGCGATTTGGAAGGAACAAAAATGTTTTCTGTTATTAATAGCAAAAACCATGTAAATGCAGATGTGTGAGAAAGCACTTAGCCATTTCCCTGCTCATGCCCATAGTGGGCTAAAGAATTTCCATTCCCTGAGGAAAAACATTTTCTTCTCTACAAGCATCTTTATATTTAAAATTGTCACTAATGACCTTATCAAATCACTTTGGTCATTGTCTAATGCAATATGATCCATTTATTTTACTTTCTGTGTTGTGATATGCAGAGATTCTGCGTTTCTTTTTTATGGATTATACCTGACTTTGAGCCATGAGACATACCTAATAATTTGATGTGATATAAACCAAGCATGGATGATAAATGAGTTTTTATTGAAGTCTTGTTATTGTAAAAGAAGTGATTCAAATACCACTGCTAAGATGTCATCGTGTCAAGCTATTGAAAAATATCATCTTTACTTTCACAAGTAATTCTGAACCTTTGGAATAATAGCAGGTGATGATTTGATAGAACAATGGATTGATAGACAGTTCAGTCAGTTTTTCTGAAGCCCATGTTTTAAAAATTAGTTTATAGCTAATAGATTCCACATAATGTAGAAGTTGGTAGAAAACCAATAAGGATTTTTTTCTCTCTTCAAAATTTGCACACTACTTTATTATCTACCAACTTTTTACATAGTATAATATTGAAAATGCATATACTTATAGATAAATGATATTTAGACTGGGAAAAATAATGGACATAAGTTGAATATTTAAAAAGTTAAAACTTTTTTGCATGGATTCTAGATTTCTATATTGGTTTTTTAAAGAAAATAATCTTTCTACTAAGAATCCATTTGAAAACAGACTACAAATTTTGTCATTTATCTATTTACAGTAATTTTATTGTAAGGATGTACCTTTTTCGAAGATACTTTGTTCCAGAACAAAATACTGTATATAATACTTGGTCTACATTTTAAAAGGAAAACAAGCAGTATTTGAAAACTTAGTTTTTGTTGTATTATTTCTAATCAGGTATCAAAAGAAAGTTTTAACCTTCCACACCATTTTTACTTTTTCATTTAGTATTTTCCTTTCAGATAAATTCAGCTATATACTTATAAAAAATATTCTAAAATGGCACCTTCCTTTTTTTTAATTGCTTTTTTTAGTTGTAGATGGATACAATATCTTTATTTTGTTTATTTATTTTTTTATGTAGTGCTGAGGATCAAACCCAGTACCTCACACATGCTAGGCGAGTGCTGTACCAGTGAGCCATAACCCCAGCCCCTAAAATGGCACCTTACTTTTTAGAAACAAATTATTTGTTCTTTAAGAAAGAAAACAAAATGTAAAAAACATCCAAAGCTGCTTTTGGTAATTCAAGTTAGTATTTGCATATATATAGAGAAAAAATTTTACATTTTTCTTCCAAACTGTATTTAATAAATTAATTTTAATGTTTGTGTAAATATACTATATTTAATTGTGTCAAATTGGAAAAGTTTAGTTCATCATAAGCCTTTGAGCCAGTATAAATACTGCACACCCACTAAATTGGAATTGACCAATTCAGCTAATGTAGTTTTGGAATAATAAAATATATGACATGTATATAAATGGTGTATATTGGCATTAATCTGTGAACATTTATATATGTAAAAATTTATTCCTCTTAAAAATAATTTTATTTTTGCCATTATAAGGAGTTTTGTGTTGCAGGTTGATAGTATAAAAATTATGTTAAATTTGAATTGACCTGACTCTTACTATTAATAAGAATGGCAAGGTTGTTCTTTTCTTTCCATAATTTTATGGATTATATTTATTTTAAGACATTTATAACTAAATGTTTTTGCCAAAGGAATGGTCTAACTTGAGATTTCTACATTGGGTTCACACTTACTGTTTTAATATCAAAAATTTTAAAAATAACTTCTTTTTCATATGAAATCTTAGTACCTTAGAAAGAATTCCTGCAAATTTATAATGGAATTGATTTTAATGTAGAAAAATGCCAGTGGTATTAAAATACATGAAGTGGGATATGTTCATATAGTTTGAAAAATGTACAGCCAACCAATATTGCCTAATTTGTGGAACTTTATGTAGAAAATTACCTGAACATTAAATAATATATAATATCATTCATTTGAAATTATTTACAGGTACATTGTCATTTTGTACTATTTTGAGTGGAGATCCTTTCTCAAAATAAAATACAAAGGTCTGGGGTAGTAGTTCAGTGGTAGAATGCCCCTAGGTTCAATCCCTAAGTACTGCAAAAATAAAAATAAAAAAATAAATAAATAATGTGGTTGGGTTGGAGATGTAGCTCAGTGGTAGAGCATGTGCACATCCCTGAGATTGATCGCCAGTGCTATAAATAAATAAATAGGCTTGTGAATTAAAAAAAAATTATATATATATATATATATATATATTAGGGTTTCTTGAATTCCAGGAGAGGATCTATTGAATTCTCAATATTATGAGAAAGCTGAAGTTATTTTTAAAAATTTTAAATTATAAATGACATAGCACTGATTTATCATTTGTTTATATCAAAAGGTAGTTTTATTTACATCAGTTTCAGTAAGTAAAAGGAGGACTCATTTAATTTTTATTTGATTTAGTTTTCTTTTGAAGATTCAAAGTTTATTTTAAAAAATTTTCCCCAGAGATGAAATTATTCTAATTTTATCAAGCTAAATTTGAATTTGGAAGTTTTTTTTTTTTTTAAACTTACTGGGTCTAAAAGAAATATGCTGCTGCTTACATAGTATAAAAAAATGAATAGTAGCCCTCTCAGATTTATGTCTACCTGGAATGTCAGAATATAACCTTATTTGGAAACAGTCTGTGTAGATGCAATTAGTTAAGGATCTTGGGTAGAAATCATTCTGGATTTAGAGTGGCCTCTAAATCCAATGCTGAGGTCCTTAAGAGAAGACCCAGTGAACAAGGTCATGTGAAATGGGGGCAGAAGTTGCAACTATGCTGCCACAAAGCAAGGACTGACTAAGATCACCAGAGTATGCAAGAGGGAAAGGATTCTTCCCTAGAGCCTGCAGAAGGAACATGGCCTACCTAGCACTTCAATTTCAGACTCCTGGTCTTCAGAACTGTGAGAAAATAAACTTTGACCATTAAGCCTCCAAGTGTATGGTACTTTGTTACGCAATCTTAGGAGACTAACACACATGGCTAAAAATGTGCAAAGAATTCTGAGTATCAAACACGTGGAACTTGTAGTTTGCCTAAAATCAGCCCAAGAGTTCTGAGAAAAATATATAGTCTAGTAACAGGTTCTTTTTTGTTGTTGTTGTTGTTTGTTTTTTGGTACCAGGGATTAAACTCAGGGGCATTCAACCACTGAGCCACATCCCCAGCCATTTTTTAAAAATATATTTTAGTTGTCAATGGATCTTTATTTATATGTGGTTCTGAGAATCGAACCCAGTGCCTCACACATACTAGGCAAGTGCTCTGCCACTGAGCCACAACGCCACCCCACACCCAGCCATTTTTTGTCTCACTGAGTTGCTTAAAGCCTTGCTTTTGCTGAGGCTGGCTTTGAACTTGCAGTCCTCCTGCCTCAGCCTCCTGAACTGCTGGGATTACAGGTGTCCGCCACCACACCTAGCCAGTAGCATTCTTTTGATTTTTGCTAAAACAATGAAATTGCTTGGATAGATGAAGCTAAGACTCCTGTAAATTCCATAATTCCATTTTACTGTTTTTGTTTTTGTTTTTTTTTTTTGATACCAGGGATTGAACTCAAGGGCACTCAACCGTTGAGCCACATCCCCACTCTATTTTAAATTTTATTTTGATATAGGGTCTCACTGAGTTGCTTAGGCCTTCCCTAAGTTGCTGAAGGTGGCTTTGAACTTGTGATCCTCTTGCCTCGGCCTGCTGAGCTGCTGAGATTACAGGTGTATGCCACTGCATCCTGCTCCATTTTACGGATTCTTAATCCCATGCCTACATTTCAGGAATATATTTCTTTGTGCTAGAAGTGTTTATGAGGTTACAATTTTTTTTCCCATTTACTGTCCACTCCTCTGCCCCTCTTGATTAATGGATATTTAATGATGGGGAAAATCTTAAAAGGTGAACAGAAAAACAGATAAGAAAAAAAAATTGGTTGGATATTCCCCTACAAAGAATGAAGATTTGGTTTTGTTCTTATTTATACCATTTACTATTCTAATGGGGAAAATAAAGGCTTTCCAATACTTTCAAAGCAGGAAAGTCATCTTTACTGATTACATTTTGGTCTACATAACAAAATTAACCACTTTAAAGTAAACAATTTCATGGCTTTTATAATTCTGTACAATTGTCACCTCTAGTTCAAAAACTAGACCTTTTTGTGTCTGGATTCTTTGACTTTAATGACGTTGTCTTGTACTTAGCATAATGTTTTTGCTGTTCATTTCTATTATAGTGTGTTTACTAGGATTTTATTTCTTTTCATGGCATAGTAATATCCATTTTACGTATATACCACAGTTTATCTGTTCACCTATTGAATATTTGAGCTATTTCTACTTTTTGACTATTGTGAACAGTACTATGAATATGTAGATTTGAGTAACAATTTCCAGTTCTTTTGGATATATACCTAAAAATGAAAGTGCTGAATCATATATTAATCCTACATATGACCTTTTGAGGAACTGCTGAATTTTTCCTCAGCTGAACCATTTTACATTTCTGTTAATAATTAACGAGAGTTCCACTTTCTTCACCTTCTTTTGCCATACATCACTGTGAGATGGGTGGGGTCCCAAATGGTTTACTGGGTAGAAAATGCCTTCAGATATGAGAATAGTAATGCATGGAAGAGCAAAATAGTGGATATATCTATTTAATTTGTACATTATAGTGCAATTAGCTCTGTCACACAGGTAGATTGGGGAATCCAGAGCTTGTTGAGATAAATAGATGGGCTCATTCTGAGAATTGATGTGGCTCTCATACAGATTGAGTTAAACATTGCAGCAATGGAAACGAGAAAGCTTCCAGTGTACAGTTTTACAAGCAGAAAAGAGCTAAATTCAGGGTTGCTGTGAGGAAGAAGTAGGTGACATCAAGATCAGAGTAGTGGAGTTGAAGACTTGTGGACTGGGAGCCCAGGCAAAACCTGGTTTCTGCATGAGCCAAGATTGCTGAGAAAAAGTCCAGCCTGAGCTCCAGGTTCTGTTATATTTTGGATGAGGGCCAAATGCTTTAGAATCAACATACATTATGTATTGGGGATTGAACCCAGGGCCTCATGCATGCTGGACAAACATCCTACCTCTGAACCTTCTTGCCATACTTCTTGGCAATCTTTCTAACCTCTTCTACTCTCACATATGCTAGACTATAACCACCAACTCAAAATTCCTCAGGAGTCAATTTTTCTTTTTCGTACCTATTTGACCCTGTTATATTTTTTTTTCTGACTGAAATACTTTTGTCCATCTGATTATCAAATGTCATCCCAAATTTCACTAGCTCCCAAACCATGCTGTGCTTCTGAAGAATCTTGTAACATTTGTCATGTGCATTGGAATGAGCTGTTTATAAATCTGTCTGTGTGGCAGGTGCTACAGTTTGGCTCATTCAACATGTGTTTCCAACCATCTTCTTATTTAGATTGCTCTATATGAAAGTCAGTAAACAATATAATTGTACTTCCCTTCCTAAAATCCATTGCAGTCAGGGTTGGCCACATGACACGGCTTTGGCCAATAAGATTTAGGTCAGAGCACAGCCATATCAATGTTTATAGCAGCACAATTCACAATAGCTAAACTGTGGAACCAACCTAGATGCCCTTCAATAGATGAGTGGATAAAAAATTGTGGCATATATACACAGTGGAATGTTATTCAGCAATAAAAGAGAATAAAATCATGGCATTTGCAGGTAAATGGATGGAGTCAGAGAAGATAATGCTAAGTGAAGTTAGCCAATCCTAAAAAAAAACAAATGCCGAATGTTTTCTCTAATATAAGGAGGCTGATTCATAGTGGGGTAGGGAGGGGGAGCATGGGAGGAATAGACGAACTCTAAGATAGGGCAGAGGGGTGGGAAGGGAGGGGGCATGGGATTAGAAAATAATGGTGGAATGTGATGGACATTATTATCCAAAGTACATGTATGAAGACATAAATTGGTGTGAATATACTTTGTATACAACCAGATATGAAAAATTGTGCTCTATATGTGTAATAAGAATTGTAATGCATTCTGTTGTCATATATAAATAAAAAATTAATTAAAAGAAAAAAATGTTTAGGTCAGAGGTTTTGGGGAGAACATTCTGGGAGGAAAGAAAAAACTTTTGAAAGAAGAAGAGGCTGTTCTGACCAAAAGGAAAAAGAAAACAAAAACAAGTCTATCAATTTATGTCACTCAGGTACAATTTTATGGTGAGCATGTTGTCTCTATTGCTCTTAAGAGTTCTTCTCAGCATATTATTCTGCTCTTGTCTCTGTTCTCTGTAGGGGACCTCAGTTTTGGATTCAATTCTTGGGATCTCTATTGCTATTATGTGAATGGTAGGATGTTAGTGATCATTAGTATAAGGGCTCTTTGTAAAAAAGTCAAAAAACTTTTCTTTAAATTTTAAAGAAGTATGTTGTATACATCTTATAGCTGGCTATCAGTTTGGTATCTTATTGTCAAGTATGTTTTTCAATCTGTTTTTATCCATCCTATCAATAAATGTTAATGATAAAACATGTTTATAAAAAAAAAAAAGTCTTTTCACTTCTTTTGGCTTAGAAAGCAGATTCAGTGCCAGGAGATTTAGTACTGTGAATATGAGTGAGAAAGTATGATGATTTAGGAAGATTGAAGGTACCGGTTTCCTTAATTTTTTTTTTTTTTTAGTTTTTTTATATTCAGTGCTGAAAATCGAACCTAGTGCCTCAAACATGCTAGGCAAGCACTCTCTCACTGAGCCACAACCCCAGCCCCTGTTTCCTTAATATTTTTAAGTGGCTATACCAGTTCTAGATTGTCTTCTTCTGGGTTTCACATGTGGAAGAAAGTAAAATTTTTATCTGTTAACCTTATTTGTCTAAACTGTTACTGGATAGGGTTTTGCTTTTTCTATCTGAAAGCATTACTATCTAGAACTTAGAGCTATGTTTTATTCATTGTTTTCCCAGGGACTAGCATAGGCACATAAAACTTGTATAGAATGAAGAATGAAAATGGATCTAACAGAAAGCTGCATGGAACTTCACAGTGCCTGGTATTCAATAAACTTGAGTTTTCTTTGACCTTTTCTTAACCGTGTGATTGTTTATCATCATTCCATTTTAACATTTCTGAAATCTGAGAATTTACTGTAGTATTTCATTTTATTTTCTTAAGGCTATTTAACTTGATACATCTTAAAATCCAAGTTGACTTAGAAATGGAGGAATATGGCATCATTTTAACTACTGAGAGACAAAGGGACCTTGGGGCCCAGTTGATAAGTGTTAAGAAGTCCAATGATTCATTTTGTTTTGTTTTAAAAACATCTCTCTCTAGAATATTTTGTTGAAGGTCCCTCAAGTAGAATTTGTCTGATGTTTTTCTCATGGTTAGAGTTGGGTTGTGGGATTGGAAGAAGATCACATAGGTAAAATGCCATTCTTACCACGTTATATCAAGGGCATATACTATCTTCTCCCCAACTCTTTTTTTGTGTATTTGGGGATTGAACCCAGGTCCTTAAACATGCTAGGCACGTGCCATACCACTGAGCCACTCCCAGCCCAAGAGTGCATACTATCACCCTGACATACTGTTGATGTTAATCTTGATCACCTAGTAAAGGACACTGTTTGTCAGTTTTCCCCATGTTTCTCTTTCCATCCTGTACTCTGGAAGGCAGTTACTATGCAAAGCCCACACTTAACAGGGTAAGAGTTATGCTTCCCTCACTTGAAGGTGAAGTAGCTACATAAATTATTTGGAATTCTGCAGTGAAGATTTGTCTCCTTTATTTATTTTACTACTTTTATTATTATGGATTTATTTTATACTTTGAGTTATATTTCAATTCTACTTTGTTTTATTGCTCAAATTGTTCTAGTGTTGGCCACTGGGAGATCTTTTAATTTGTTCCTGTGTCCCTTTGACATGTCTCCATCATTGTGGTTTTGTTTTTTGTTTTTAAAGCACTTCTTTTCTTTCTAGAACCATAAAGTGCTTCAGATTCATTTCATGAATTTCCTGTCCCAGTCCTAGAATCAGCTATTTCTCTAAGGTCCCTTGGGCAGTTTTATTAGCATATGGTATTAGAAACCAAGATTTTGAGGTGGCCTTGGTGTCAGATACCTGTAATCCCAACTACTGGGAAGGCTGAGGTGGAAGATTCCAAGTTCCAGGCTAGCCTGGGTAACTTAGTGAAACCCTGCCCCAAAATAAAAAGGCTGGGAATGTAGGTTGATGTAGAGCACTTGCCTACAATGAATAAGGCCCTAGATTTGATCTCCAGTACCACTAAAAAAGAAAAAAAAAAAAAAAAAACCAAGATTTTGATACTATATGTATTTATTGCTACTAGGTATTATTGCTTCCAGTCCCTTAGCTGAAAACAGGAAAATATATAAGTGTGTATTAACCCAAATAAGTACAATATATCTATAAATGTCTTTTTTGTTTATAACCAAACCATCTGTACCTATGTTAAAGACCCGAGTTCATAAAAATGTCTCTGATTCTCATCCATTACCACATGAAATCTTTCTAATCATTTTCCCATGCTTATCTATAATCTACTCTAACAGCAGAAAACCTGGCTCCTATTATTTGCCATTCCTTTACTGAATTTTCCAATTCCAGAATATATGTATTGTGATTTCAGAATTGTTAGTCCATACTCTTCAGAAATAGCTTTTACAGTAGCAGTACTACTCACTTTAGCCTACACACTCCACTCACTTCCAGAGTTCTTGAGGCCAGCACTGTTTTCCTTTATGCCCTTCAGTGATGTCATATCTTGTATTTGTACTACAGATATATATGCACACATATACATAATACCCACACATATACATAATACACATATATATGTATACATACATACATATTTGGTGGGGGGAGTCACTCTGAATTATATCCTGGAACCTCCCACTTTCCTACATGATTTTTTAAAATTTGTATACATCAAGGTTCACTGTCCTTTAAAATTTTAGAGTTGGACTGTGCATAACATCATTATTAATAGTGTTAAGCAGAATAGTTTCATCACCCTAAAATATCCCCTGTGCTTCACCTACTCAACTTTTCATCTTTATCACTTCCTCCAGAACCAGTGATCTATTAATAGCTCTGCCTTTTTTGGGCTCATAGAAATCTAATAGTAGAATATATAGTTCAGACTGGCTTCTGTCACTTAGCAATATTCATTTATGTTTTTTTTAGAGCTTGTTAGCTGAATAGGATTCCATTGTATGGTTATACCAGTTTGTTTATCTATTCAACCTACTGAAGGATGTTTTGGTTGCTTCCAGTTTGGGGCTATTACATATAAAACCATATAAACATTTGCCTGCTGGTTTTTGAGTGGACATAGTTTTTATATTAGTTGAGTAAATATTTAAGTGCCCAGTTGTTGGATTGCATGGTAAGATGGTTTAGCTTATTAAGAAACTGCTAAACCAAGCTGGTGTGGTGGTACATGCCGGTAGTCTTACTTACTTGGGAGGCTGAGGCAGAAGGATCACAGATTCAAAGATAGGTGAAGAAGGGGAAGGGAAAGGGGAAGGAGAAGGGGGAGAGGGAGGGGGAAGAAGAAGAAAGAAAGAAAGAAACTGACAAACTTGTCTTCTGAAGTGGGTATACATTCTTTTTTTTTTTAAGCTCTCTTTTTTTTTTTAACATTTATTTTTTAGGTGTAGATGGACACAACACAATGCCTTTATTTTTATGTGGTGCTGAAGATCGAACCCAGGTCCCACCCGTGCTAGGCGAGCACTCTACTGCTGAGCCACAATCCCAGCCCCTATACTTTCTTTTTAGCATTCTCATCAGTAGTGAATAGAGTTCCTGTTACTTACAAGCATTTGGTAGTGTCAGTTTTTCTTTTTTAAGCCGTTCTGATAGATATGTATTAGTGGTATTATATTATTGTTTTAATTAGCATCTAATAATAAATGATGTTGAGCATCTTTTATATGCTTATTTGTTATCTATATGGCTTCTCTGAATTCTGACTTCTCTGGTAGGATGTCTATTCAAAATTTTTGTCATTTTAATTAGGTTGTTTATTTTTTTATTCCTGAGTTTTGAGAATTGCTTATATGTTTTATTTACAAGTTCTTTATCAGATTTGTGTCCAGCAAAATTTTTTTTCTCCTAGTATTTAGTATGTCTTTTCATTTTCTTAACAAGGTTTTTCACAAAGCCTTAAAATCTTTAAAATTAAAATCTTTCACAGATTTTACTTTTAATTAAGCCCAACATATCAATTTTTAATTTCTTGGGTTATGCTTTATGTGGTGGTATATTTCAAACTTCATGATCATAGGGAATGAGAAAGGAGCTGGATGGGAGGTTAGAGGGAAGGGGAAGAGAAGTTACAAAGGAGGGTGGACATGATCAAGGCATAATATATGCATATGTGGAAATGTCACAGCAAAACCCATTAATTTGTACAATTAATATGTGTTAATAAGATAATTAAAAGTAAAACCTCATCACCAACAAAGATTTTCTCCAGAAGTTTTTAAATTTTCCATTTACACGTAGGCCTACAATCCATTTTAAGGTCTTTGTGTGTGTGTGTGTGTGTGTGCGCGCGCGTGCGCGTGTGTGTATGACACTGGGAATTGAACCAGGGGTGCTCTAACACTGAATGAAATTTCCAGCCCTTTTAATTTTTTTAAAATTTTTTGAAACAGAGTCTCACCAAATTGCTGAGGCTAGCTTAAATTTGCAGTCCTCCTGCCTCAGCCTCCCAAGTCATTGGAATTATAGGCATGTTCTTCCATACTGTGCCTAGCTTGTGTTGTTATTTTTTTTTAAAGATCTTAAGATTTAAAAAATAATAATTTATTAACATATAATTCACATGTCTTACAGTTTACCCAATTGAAGTATACAATTCATTGGGGTTTCTTTTTGTTAGTTTTGTTTTTTGAGATGGGGTCTTGATAAGTTGCCCAGGCTGGTCTTGAACCCCTGGGATCATGTGATCCTCCCACCTCAGCCTACCTAGTGGCTAGGACAATAAGTGTCGCTACTATGTCCTGCTAATCCAGTGGTATTTAATATATGTACAAATGTGTGCAACCATCACTATGCTCATTTTTAGAGCCTTCATATATAACAAAAGCCTTGGGGCTGAGGTTGTGACTCAGTGGTAGAGTGCTCTCCCAGCATGCGTGAGACACTGGGTTTGATCCTCAACACCACATACAAAATAAATAAACAGAACAAAGGTATTCTGTCCATCTACAACTTAAAAATAAATTCTTTTAAAAAAGCCTTAAATTTTAGCTATCACCTTTAGTATCCTCTGAGCCTCCCAACCCTAAGTCACCCCTAACCTATTTTCTATCTCTATAGATTTGCCTATTCTGAACATTTCAGATAAAGGTGATCACACTATGTGACTTGTGGAATACAGTGGAATTGCTGGGTCATATAACTTATTTAAAACCATTCAAGTAAATCTCAGACTTTTTTCAAAGTGGCTATACCATTTTATATTCCCTTAAGCTGTATATTATGATTCTAATTTCTATACATTCCCACCAACACTTGTTATTGCCTGACATTATCCTAGTTGGTGTAAAGTGGTAATTAGCTGTCTCAGCTTTTTTTTTTTTTTTTTTGCAGGTATAACAGAATACTAGAGACTGGTAATTTATAATGAAGAGTAATTTATTTTCTCACAGTTCTGGAAGCTGGAAAGTCCAAGATCAAGGTGCTAGCCTCTGGTGAGGGCCTTCTTGCTGTGTTGTAACATAGCAGAAGGAAGAAGGGCCACAAGAGAACAAAAGGCAATGGATTTTTAGACATGACATCAAAAACAAAAGAAAAAACATAAAAAACAAAAAGAAAAAAATAAGCAAACTGGACTTCATTAAAATTTAAAACTTTGGGCTGGAGTTGTAGCTCAGTGGTAGAGTACTTGCCTAGCACATGTGAGGCACTGGGTTTGATCCTCAACACGACATAAAAATAAAGAAATAAAATAAAGATTTTTTTTATTCAAAACTTTTGTGCTTCAAAGGATACTATCAATAATTGGAAAATAACCCACAGAATAAGAAAACAAATTTTTTAAATGGGCAGAGGATATGAATAGGTATTTTTTTCCAAAGAAGACAAGAAGCATGTAAAAAAAAGATTCAATGTTATTGGTCATCTTGAAAATGCAAATAAACCACAATAAGCTACTACAGTGGTTTGAATGTCCCCTCTAAAACTCATGTTGACATTTAATTGCCATTCTAACATTATTAAGAGACAGAATCTTTCAAAGCTGATTACACCATAAGGGTTCTATACTCTTGGGTGGAATTGGTGATACCATAAAAGGGTGGCATCATTCCTCATGCTGCAGAGCAATTATGGATTGTTTTGACAACTCAGACTGTGGGCAGCAGAAAATCAGAAAATTCAAATTCCAGTGCCCACATAATAATTCATTCTGTATATATTGATTTTCAACTATGAAAATGCCTCAGAACTAAAAAGGATTGGGTTGACAGTAACTAAAGTAGGGAGTTCTGCATTATTAGATACATCCTCACCCATAAAACTTATGGCGTATCTAATATATGTAAGGTGTAGAAATGAAGAGAAAGAGCTGAAAATATTTTTGGAAATTTGACTTTCAGAGATAGATAGATAGATAGATAGATAGATAAACCAAGGCAGCCTATGCCAAGTGCCCAGAGAATAAATGCTTCAGTTTGAACTATCCAGAACTGTAATGGTCTAGGCAGATTTCTATAAAGGAAGAGTGAGCTGAGTGAGGTTTGGAGAAGGATATGATTCAGTGTGTGTGTGTGTGTGTGTGTGTGTGTGTGTGTAGGTGAATGGAGGGTATATTCCAAGGAGGCATTCTAAGGCAGAGTTGCTGAAGTGGGGTTGTGTTTGGTATGTTTGGGTAATAGCAATCTGTAGACCTGCCTTCTTGCTGGAAGGTTGGTATAGAGAGTTCAGTTTGGAGCCATGAAGTGGTAGGTGACCAGAAATGCCAAGAGACTTGGTCGATGGACTTTTAGAGAGGCAAAAGAGATTTTAGAAATTGGCTTTGTTTGTAGTGTGGATGGAATGAGTGTGTGTGTGTGTGTATGTGTGTGTGTGTATACACATGAGTTCATACATGTGGCTGGCAGTGAAGACCCTGGAGGCAAGGAGATTGATTAGTTAAAAGGCTGTTAGAAAAAGTCTGAAATAAGTGAAGTCGTTAGGAGTGGAAAGAAGGGTTTTGTGGATGTTAAAAATGTAACCAGGACTTTAATAAGGCCAATCAATTGTTAAAACAAACATGGCAATTGTTTCCTCAAATAAATAAAATACTAGAATGCCAGGTGAGTTGGGCTAACTTAGCTGGTTCAAATACTATATATATTTTAATGGATTCCTCCTGCTGAAACTATAGTTAAATGGAGTCTCTAATTTTGTGTTCCCTCCCCTAATACTTAAAATTCTTTCTTTCTACAATCCCTTGCTTTTAATTTCATCTCAAATTCATCTTCAGCACGGATTTGCGGGAAACCAAGGTTTGCAATGCAAAGGTTGTGTATGGTTTCAGAGAGTTTCCTCCCTTGAAAACAGCTATCAGCGTACAAATATGGGAGGCACGTGGCCAACTCCTGCTTTTTAGCAGGTTTAATGTGACCTTCAAAACTCCTTAGGACACGCTGGTCTTTAGCGGGGCTGCATCTCCCGTCAGACCTGGGTTGGCAGGGTCTCCCACCCGAGCCTGGCTGTGTGTGACTCGCGGTTATGGGACTAGAGTTGCCAAAACAATACAAAAACATGGACAAAAGGTAAACCACAAAATCTTGTGCCCTACCACAGTGGGCACAGGAGTGAAATCTCTGAGGGAAGGTTCGACCCTTGCTCTTTTAAATTTCTAGTGCAGGGACACCACACACAGAGACACACTCTCTCTGCTTGGTTCCCCCC